>NC_045437.1:72498904-72592372 GCF_002776525.5 Piliocolobus tephrosceles | reverse complement strand
GCCAAATAATCTGCCATTATTTGGCCTACCACAACCGACTTCAGTATGTAAAATATTAGTTAATTCTTTAAATGGTGTATATTGTAACACTACATTTATTCACAATCAATTAAAAAACAGTGAGAATACAGATACAAATCCTTGATTGTTCTTTTCATTTACTTAATAAGCCCATTATCCTGAGATTATTCAGATTAATATTTTAAATATGATTGAAAAGATATTTCCAAAACTAACAATAAGCTGTTTATAAGCAGCCTTATTAAATATTATGAATGCAACTATTTCACATATTGTCCTTTAGTATTCTCTATCTACCAATGTGGGCTCTCTAAGAGCTCCTACTAAGCAAATCTTAGTAACATTGAACCAAAAGACTACTGAATCTCCGCCCTGGAATGGACTCTAGTCTAACTTCCATCTAGAGCAAGAACACCTTTCCCCATTTCTGACAAGTCATTAAGCAGCTTATGTTTGTATATTTCTGGTAATGGCGAGGATCCAATTTTTAGGAGCAGGTGCTTATAAAAGCACTGGATGAAATTATATCCTGGAGAGAGCACTGGCTTTGGGTGTGATGGTGGATTCTATGGGTCAACCTGACTGTAGTTCCCAGTTGATCAATTGCTATGGGTTGGATACGGGTTTCTCTGTGCCAAAACTCATGTTGAAATTTGATCCCCAATGCAGCAATGTTGGGAGGTGGGGCCTAGTAGATGGTGTTTGGGTCATGGGAGCAGATCCCTCATGAATAGATTAATGCCCTCCCTCTAGGGAGAGTGAATTTTCATTCTCCAAGGAATGGGTTAGATCCTGCTGAGAGGGGATTGCTAAAACGAGTCTAGCTTCCAGATTTCTTTCTCTCTTCCTCTCTCCCATGTGATCTTTTTGCACACAGCTGCTCCTCTTCTGCTTGCCTCCACGAGTTGAAACAACCTGAGACCCTCAGCAGATGCAACCGTGTACTCTTGAACATTCCTGCCACCAGAATCATGAGCCAAATAAACCCCTTTTGTTTATAAATCACCCAGCCTCAAGTATTCTGTTATAGCAACACAAAAATGGACTAAGACAGCAATCAAGCACTAATCGAGGTGCTGCTGTGAAGGTAAAGATGTGATTAAAGCCTATAGTCAGTTTAAGCAGAGGAGATTATTTTAGATAATCTTGATGGGCCTGATTCAATGAGTTGAAAACCTGCAGAGAAGAATTAAGACTTCCCTGGGGAAGAAGTTTTGCTTGTGTATTGCAGCTTCAGTTCAAGTCTGAAAGTTCCAGCCTGCCCTTCCTGATGGTTTGCCCTATGGACTTCAGACTTGCCTATCCAGTCCTCATAATCACATAAGCCAATTTCTTGTTTATTCCTTAGGTAGATAGATGATGATGCTAGATGATTGATAGATAGATAGATAGATAGATAGATAGATAGATAGATAGATAGATAGACAGACAAATAGATCTCTTACTTCTCATGGAACCCTGACTGATACAGTGGGTAAATTACTACCTCTCTGATTTTTAACTTCTTTATCTATAAAGTGGGCATAGTAATAACTTCACAGGCTTGCTGCAAGATTTATATTAGATAATTTGATAACTGAGGCAAAGCACCTAGCCTAGCATATAGAAGTCCCTTTTATTACTGTCATTTGTTATTTACTATTATTATTATAAAAAGAAAGTTTCATATTCCCTTTCTGTCAACTTATTAGATGATTTTCCTTCACTGGAATGTAAATCTGCTTTTTGGTAATTTATGTCTACAGATCCTAATTCTACCCCTGCAACCAAGAACAGTATACCTACTGCACCATTCATGCAGTTTCCATTAGAGTATTTTAATCCATCCATTTTGCATTTATTTAGCTCTATATGGGTGGGCAGTTTAGGAGGGGTTTGATCAGACACTCTTCTGATCGTGGCATGGTTCCCTCACATGGCTATGGACTGACTCAAGACAGCTTCAGCTGGGGTAGCTGGGCTGGCTGAGATGGCTGAGACAACTAGGCATTTTAGCTCCCTCCTCCATCTGTCTCTTATGTCCCTCCATCACAAACATGCAGCAAAGTACTCACAGCTTGAGTAGAGGATTAGATGGTGCAAACCATTGTAAGAAAGAGAGCAGAAAGCACAAGTGCTTTTCAGTCCTCTCCTTGGGTCACATTTGCTAGCATTTTATTGACCAAAGCAAGTCATAAGGCAAATCTCAGAGGCAGGGAGGGCACTATCCAGTTACTGGGCACAGGGCACAGATACAAGGAAGCTATTAAATGAGACTATGAATGCAACTATCACAGTCTGTCCTACAACCACCATTGTTCACATGCCTTTTACATGCAAAATACACTCATCAACTATAAAGTTCGCCAAAACATCTCTTTTTTTAGCTGGCCCATAACTTTGCAACCTGCATCAGATTTTGATCTGGCTCCTTTTTATTAGACCTGTGAGCAGGTATGCTGTAGTTTTGTTCTCATTAGTTTCAAAGAACTTCTTGATTTCTGCCTTAATTTCATTATTTACCTAAAAGTCATTCAGGATCAGGTTATTCAGTTCCTGTGTAATTGTAAGGTTTTAAGTGAATTTCCTAGTCTTGATTTCTAATTCATTATGCTGTGGTCCAAGAGGTTGTTTGCTGTGATTTCAGTTCTTTTGCATTTTCTGAGGAGTGTTTTATTTCCAATTATGTGATTGATTTTAGACTAAGTGTCATGTGATTATGAGAATAATGTATGTTTTGTTGTTTTGAGGTGGAGAATCAGGTCCATTTGATCCAGTGCTGAGTTCAGGTCATGAATATCTTTGTTAATTTTCTGTCTCAATGATCTGTATAATATTGACAGTAGGGTGTTAAAGTCTCCCACTATTACTATGTGGGAGTCTAACCCTCTTTGCAGGTCTCTAAGAACTTGCTTTATGAATCCGGGTGCACCTGTGTTGGGTGCATATATATTTAGAACAGTTAGATCATCTTGTTGAACACTTTACCATTATGTAATGCCCTTCTTTTTTATCTTTGTTGATTTAGAGTCAGTTTTGTCATAAAATAGGATTGCAACCCCTCCTGCCTTTTCCTGTTTTCATTTGCTTGGTAGATTTTCCTCTATCTCTTTATTTAGAGCCTACGTGTGTCATTGCATTTTTATTTTTTTTTTCTTGGGACAGGGTCTTGCTTTGTTGCCCAGGCTGGAGTGCAGTGGCATGATCTCAGCCCACTGCAACCCCTGCCTCCCAGGCTCAAGCAATCCTCTTGCCTCAGCCTCAAGCCATCTATCCTCAAAGTGGTGGGATTACAGGTATGAGCCACCGCACCCGGCCCTGAGATGGGTCTCTTGAAGACAGCATGTGAATGGGTCAGACCCTCTACTTGAAATATCTTTCATTTCTTCCAAGGTATTTGGAAGAATACCATTCAGTTGCAGTGTGTTGTGTGTGGTACCAACATGAGTAATAGCCACTATACATATAACTGAACTGAATTATTGATAATCTAAACAATAATATATTTCTATTTTTGTGGAAACATATACTTATATATTGATGTGGAAAAGAGCAACTACTTCATTACCCCTTCCTGGATGACAAAGATTATAAGATGGGCATCAATTGTAAGACACAGCCCAAATTCAAATGCAATAAAGTGTGAAAAACAGTGTGTCGTAGAAATGATGGAATATAATAAATTTTAGAGTGATTAGAATAGAGAAGATATTTGAGGACACATGACTGTTTGACATTATTGTCTATGTGGTGAGAGTATGTAGAAGAGAGGTCTCAGAGCCAATCCCTGAGATATTCCAATATTTGGAGAATAAGAAGTTGAGGAATATCAAGCGAAGAAGAGCTATGAAGTACAGCTAGTGAGGTATAAGGAGGGCCAAGAGAAATGGTGTTGCACAGCCTAAGAAATCACTCAAAAAAAGGGAGCAGCCAGGTGAGTCAGAAGCTGTTGATAGATGGAGTAAGAACGGGACTGAGAATTGACCCTGCTATGCAGCAATATGGAGGTCATTGGTGACCTTGGCAAGAGCTATTTTGGTGAATTGGTAGGGGGCAAATGTTTAACAGGCATGGTTCAAGAAATAATGAGAGGTAAAAATGTACAAAAGGTTGTTAAAGACAACTTTTTAAAGGAGCTTTGCTGGAAAGGGGTGCTAAGCAACTGAGCAGTGGCTGGAGGGTGATGACAGGCCAGGAATGGCTTTTTGAGATGGAAACTACCACACAGTGTTAGAATGTTAATGGGAACGGCCCAACAGAGAAGGAAAATGTGATAATTTGAAAGGAGAGGATAAGTGCAGGACTGATGTCCTTAACTAGGTGAGGGAGGATATGAGCCAGTGCACAAGGGAAGGGATAGGCTATGGCTAAAGGCAAGGGCAGTACATCCATTAAGCAGGCATGAAGGCAGTGAATGTGTTGGCAGATGCACTGCTGAAAGTATATGGAAGTTTGCCTTTGATGGGTTCTTTGTTCTGAGTGAGGCTCCCTTTCAGCCCACTGTGGGTGAGGGGAAGGCTCTTCTTTGAAAGGAACAGAACACATGGACTAGAGCCTCCAGTAATTTCTTGGTAGTGCTAAAAAAACAAAATTTCAACAACTTTAATTTAAAGATCTAATTGGCTTTTAATAGTGATTAATGAATCAGGCAACATCTCATCCATAAAATAGGAGTTTCAGTGAACTGAGCAGAGGAAGTGGACTTTCTATAAAGGCAAGAAAAGGCTGAAGAAAACAAACACTGGGAACAAAAAGCAGATTGGTTGTTACAAAGTTACTTCCCTTATAGGGTTAAAACAAAGAGGATGTCCTTATTGTGCCAGCTCAGGCAAACTGGGCCTTTCTGATTGATTGCTGTAAATCTCCTGTTTGTTTGAGAACTGGCCCATTTTAAAGTTCAGCCTGATTACGTGGCATCTAACACAAGGGACTGCATTCTGGTTTGGTCTGGTCTGTCGAACACAGGGTAGGAGCTCAGTCCCAAACAAAATGGCCCCTCATAATTTTTATTTAATAGTAGATTTTCTTGGGTTTGGTTAATAATTTATATTTTTATTTATGCGAACATATATTTAGACTATAAATAATTTTTCTGCATTCCAATACCCTTTTCTGTCATTTCTGTTTCATTTGTATTGCATTGTCTGCAACAGCTATAAGGTTAAATGTTATGACTTGTAATGAACATCCTAGATTTGTTTCTGAAATTAATGGAAATATTTCTAGTGTTTCCCCATTGACGGGGATGTAGCTGCTATGTTGGAATAGAGCTAGCTTTTCAAATTACAAAAGTATCCTATTTCTAAAGTTTTAAGTTGGAAACGTAGGATTTTTATCAAATACCTTCTAGGTAACAATTGAGCATATCATTTTTTCATATTTAAGTTACTGATAAGCTATATTAATAGATATTTTTATTCCATAAAGAACTTATTGAACTTAACTCAAATATTAAGAAATATCCATTGAGTTGCTGCTTTATAAATGGATCTAGAAATGGATTTTGACATCAAGATTAAAAGCATGGTATTCTTCAACTGGTCATGTTGCTTTTCATTGTACAAGCTCTCTGGGAAAACTCAATAAGGAAGGAATGTAACCACTGAGACTGGACTCTGCCTGAAAGCCTGTTATTGTTATGCAGGCTGCATCCTCCCTGCACATCTCATTCCAACCTCATTACAGAAAAAATTATGAATTAACAGTCGATGAAGAGTTTGACTTCCATTTTTTTCCCTTTACCAGCTCTAAGGCCTGAAACAACTATAGGTCTTTCTCTGTGCTCCATAAATGATCTTCACATTTTTTATTTTATGACTATTCCTGCTCCAGAGAGAGAGAGAAAGAGAGAGAGCGAGAGAGAGAACATGAAATCTGAAAACAACTCTTTAAAAAAATGGTATTAGAGAAAATGAGCAGATTGGCATGGAAATGAGCAGACTGGTATTGATCCACTGCTTTTAAACAAGTCATTATTAAACAAACATATTAATTCCATTTTCCTTTCTTGCATACAATTTTCTATTAACTATGCCTGCCATTCAAACTATAATTA
This sequence comes from Piliocolobus tephrosceles, assembly GCF_002776525.5. Lineage (NCBI taxonomy): Eukaryota > Metazoa > Chordata > Mammalia > Primates > Cercopithecidae > Piliocolobus > Piliocolobus tephrosceles. Next base: position 72,586,317 of record NC_045437.1, on the reverse strand, counting down.
ACTATACCTGCCATTCAAAGGCAGTCTTCAAATGAGCCGCTGCTGTTATTCCTGCACTGTTCCAGTAAGTACAGGTGCATCCTAGCTCTTCTGCCATGTATTTTAAGTTAATGACTTGAGATTATAGCTAATGATACAAAACTCTTCTATGGACAGGAGAGCATGATCTCTGCTTCTTCTGTCTTTGCCTATCAGAGATGACAGTTTCACGCAAAGCTGCAAGGGATAGAGGGACTCATGCTGCCTGAGCTTTGGTGCTCTTCTAACTTTGTGTCATTGTGTGAAGACAGCTGGGCTCCAAGGCTTTCCCCAGAGCCTCACCACTCCAATCCCATCTCTATTTTACAATGCCTGTAATATATATGCATCCCAAAGCTCTGCATATAAAGCATCACTAAAACAGGCTTTTATACCTAGAAACCAGAATGTCCTTCCTATTGCCAGTTCATAGAACCAGGAGAGGTTCCAGGATTTTAATCCCTCTCTGAAGTGTATATCTTGCCACATGGAGCTTGAGAAAGCTTCAAAGATTCACACCCAGTGCACATTAACGTATTCAACGTGAGACACAGGAAAGTGTCAAGAATAGGTCTTAGACATCTTCTAAGTTTTAAGTAAATTCCTACATGAATTGGAAATAAAATATGTCTATAGACGTGGAGCAAGGATTTTGACAGATGTGGTCATTTATATCCAAGTTCGGGTGATTAATTTACAAGTCCATCCTTTCATTTTAGGCAGACATCAAACTGACTTGAAGAGTGACAGTTGCTGCATCATTTAATAAATATCAAAACCACAAAAACACATACAAATAGTGTTTCACTAGGTGCACTCCTGTGATCTGACCTGAATTTATGCTTTAATAAGCCTCATGTATCTGTATTTGAAAATCACCAATCCCTCAATACCACAGAAGTGCTACGGTTTTTGGTTTGACTCTTCAGTGGCACCATGTCAAGGTCAGATGGTGTATGCTTTCTAGTGGAATGATCCTTAGGACAACTGCAAAGTAATGGATTCAACTGTCATCGATAATTCTATCAGTTTACGGGAATCATCTTGCTATAATAGTCAAGAGCAGAGGCTGTAGGAGCAGACTATATGACTTGAATTCTTGCCTCTGTTGCTTGCCTGCTCTGTGACTTTGGCAAGTTTTTCAAAGCCTCAATTTTTAAATCTGTAAAATGGCAATAATCAAACCATGTACCTCAGAGGGTTGTGAGTAGTAAACCTAAATCTCTGAAACGAAGTAAACACTTAGCAAATGAGAACCATATTGATTTACATTTTAACCCTATATACTACAGGTATATTTTGCTTAGTGGAAAAGTCAAAATGCAAAACTTAGATGCTATAAAATCTAAAAGGTAATCTATTATTATCCACATATGTGAATTTAGCTTAAAAAGATGAAAGCACAGCTCTCGTTATAGGAGGTGTGAGACCACTCTCACTGTCCCCACATGCCATCACTATTCATATTACTACAAATCAATCAGGTAAAAGGATTCCAAACAGAGTGGAGAGAGAGAAACCTCTGAGGACTGACGGGGAGTGACTGTTATTCAGAGCCAAAAGAGAAGAATGATCATTCCATTTGATGACAACCTGAGATAATGGTATCAGCAAAGGATATATCTTTGAAGGGAAAATGAAAATAACTTGGAAGAATCTGACTTATTTTACTGACATTTCCCTTAACTTTCTAAGAGTGTGTTCTCATATATTTTGGAAAATTAAAAGTTATCACAGTGCTGTATTTAAGGTTGTAATTCTGAAAGCAAATCATTTGCTAAGGTAGATTCGATGGTTCCATTTAAAATATTAGCCAATAAAGTTTTTGGCTGAATCTGGGTTTCTGCCATGAAACTCAAGAATGTGAGAAATGGAAACATTTATGTAGAAATTAAAAACCTCCTCATTAACTCAGGATCATTATTGTTTCAATGAAGGCAGAACTTCTTAAAATAAAAAATAACAATAATAGTAATGATAAAATAATGACAAGAATACAAAAAGTGAATTTATAAGTTGATCTCCCTGGATATTAGTATTAAAATTTCAGTAATAACTCATTTTTTCACTATGGTTCTCAATGCCTTTAATAATACCATATTCCAATCTTTAATAAAAAAATTCTCTCTAAAACATAGTGCAAATAAGAGACAATCAATGTTTCTAGAGGTTTTTTTGGGTAGAAATGCTCCCAATGTCATATGACAGGAGGTTAGTTTACCTATAGTCACCAAATAGTTTGAGAGATCCTACTGTATACTAGACACCATACATCATTCATTCAAATTGAATATATTCATTGTCTCAACAAGTACTTACTGAGTGCAGATAAAGAGAAAGAATAGCTTCCTGTTTTGCAGAACTTACTCTTCTATGTAGTCTGTCATAATCTTGATCTATGGCTAAATATAAACTAAATCATCAGAACAGTGTAATTATTATGTCACTCATTCAAAGTGTTACACATGTATCAATCTCCCCTCTTGTCTCTTTCAATTGATAAGCTGACCCTCCTGGAAAACACATTTCTTTTCTTTTTTTTTGAGATGGAGTCTCGCTCTGTCGCCCAGGCTGGAGCGCAGTGGCCGGATCTCAGCTCACTGCAAGCTCCTCCTCCTGGGTTTATGCCATTCTCCTGCCTCAGCCTCCCAAGTAGCTGGGACTACAGGCGCCCGCCACCTCGCCCGGCTAGTTTTTCTTTTTTTGTATTTTTTTAGTAGAGACGGGGTTTCACCGTGTTAGCCAGGATGGTCTCGATCTCCTGACCTCGTGATCCGCCCGTCTTGGCCTCCCAAAGTGCTGGGATTATAGGCTTGAGCCACCGCGCCCAGCCCTCTTTCTTTCTTTCTTTTTTTTTTTGGAGGCAGTCTTGCTCTGTCACCCAGGCTGGAGTGCAGTGGCATGACCATAACTCACTGTAACTTTGAACTTCTCAGCTTAACCCATCCTCCTGCCTTAGCCTCCTGAGTAGCTAGGACTACAGAAACATGCTACCATACTTGGCTAATTTTTAAAGTTTTTATTTGTAGAGACAGGGTCTCAATATGTTGCTGAGGCTGGTCTCAAACTCCTGGCCTCAAGCAATCCTCTTACTTCAGCCTCTCAAAGCACTGGGATTATGGGCATGAGCAATTGTGTCTGGCCCAAAAGGAAAATTTTTTAAAAAATCAGAGTAATGATAGTGTATATACCTTATTAATTCAATGCTCAACAATCATGTTAATTGTGAATATATATATATATATATATGAGTTAATAATATATATATATATATATTAGTAAGTTTTAGTAAGCGGCCACAAGTCATGTCATTAGTAAGTACCAGAGCCCAGGGCCTAAATCTGTCTTGAGACTTTGTACTTTTTCTACCATACAATGCAGTAGTGATACAGATCAAGCGAGACCCCAAATTGGGGCTTGGTCCAGGAGGGTTCTTGGCTTCACTTAGGAGGAATTCAAGAGTGAACTGATCGTGAGAGAAAGCAGGTTTATTGAAGTGTCAGTGTACAGAAGAGTGATTGCTCCTTGCAGAGCAGGGCTAACCCATAGGCTGTGCACCCAGAGTAGTGACATGTGACTGTTGGCTAGCAGGAGTTATACTCACTTTTAATTATATGCAAATTAAGGTACAGATTATTCAGAAAACTCTAGAATAAAGAGGAGGTAACTTCTGGTTGTTGCTGTAGCATTTGTAAACTGTCATGGCACTGGTGGGAGGGTCTTATGCTGATGAGCAGCGAGGGCAACTAAAGGTTGCCTTTGGTGCCATTTGCTGGTTCTGGCCAGTTTCTTCATTTTATCCTGTTGGGACCAGGAAATAAGTCCTGCAGTCTCCTATTTCAGTAGGGCAGCATACAAATTTATTGGGGTATGGTAGTTTTCATATTTTGACTACTAAAATTATGATTTCCTGCACAAAGCTTTAGTTTACTTGCTTGTTTCTCACTTTCAGTGAATATATTATATTTAATAAGATATTCCAAAGAAATGCTAAGCATAAATTTCTATCATAACTAACTTAGAAAGAACTTAAAATTGGATCATATAAAACTCCCAGCAGTTACTTCAGTTACTTATAGACTAGAAAAGTTTCCTTTTTCACTATACTTTCCTCCACAATTTGTTTTGAAGGCAGCTAATCAATAATGTTGAAAATACATGACTGTGGGAAGCAAGACTGGATGCAATTGTAATAGTGTCTTTGCTTCCACAGTTGTACATTACTTTGTGCAGAAGCTCAAGACAATGACAATTTTAGCCCCTTCTCTTACTGCTCCAAAGCTGACAAACTGTAAAGAATTTATATGTGAATGTTAATCTTTTTGTCTTTCCTTATATGTGAGCATTTTTGATAGCCAAGTAAACTATGCTATGTACTTGATTTTTCTTTTTTTTTTCCTGGAGAATTAGAGATAATCTTCCAGCACTTGAAACATTATGGTATACATCTTCCTGTATCCCTAGCAACAATGTCATAGTAGGTAGAATTTAAAAACTCAGTCCAGAATAAACTTGTCAAAACTATAGAAAGAGGAGAGAAATAAACTCACTCCACTTTCTTATTCCTTAATGTTCTTTTTCTGTCTAAGCTACTATAACAGACTACCATAAATGGGGTGACTTATAAACCATAGAAATTTATTTCTCACTATTCTGGAGGCTGAGAAATACAAGATCAAAACACTGGCAGATTTGGTGTCTGGTGAGCACCTGTTCTCTGGTTAAGAGAGAGTGTCTTTTTGCTGTATGTCACATGACAGAATAGGCGAATAAGTTCCCTTAAGCTTCTTTTATTAGAGCACTAATCTTATTCACAATGACTCTGCCCTAATGACCTAATCACCTCCAAGAGGCTCCACCTTCCAAAACCATCACCTTGGCAATTAAGATTTCAACATTTAAATTCACGGGAGACACAGGCATTTAACCCACAGCAGTTCTAAACCAAGGACTATTGTTAATGAGTTCACTTTGTGAGATCCCAGTGGCTTGGAGGCCAGAGTGATTGGTTTGATCTTCAGGTTGGTGGTAAGCCCCAGTCTCTTATAGTCACAAATGGTGCCCCTTCCCCTTAACTGAAGTTCTGACAATGAATGTGCTCCTGGTCACAAGCAGAAGCAAGTGAAAGTGTCTGCAAATTCATGATCTTTACATAAAGACAACCCCATGTACATGTCCTAATACTATCATCTTAAATATGAAAAAGGAGAGTTTTTATTTACGTATCATATTGGGCTCTACCAGTAAATATACTATTATAATTGTGGTTTGTATTGGGATGCTAAACATTTTAAAATTCTCTTCCAGTTATCTTTTTCTCTTAACTAGTTAAAAAAATTGCTATTATTGTTGCAAAAGTAACAGAAGCTTCATGATGACAACTGCATATATGTGTTTCTTAATATCCTTCTGTACCCTAAGACTCAATTAATACGGCAGTGAAAGAATAAAGAAGGAATAAACTCATAGTAATACAGAGAATGAGAAGAGAGGCTTGAGTAGATTAGAGATTTTGACAAATTTTTGAAAGGCAGAAAGTGGAGGAAGGGTGTTGATTGGTAGAATCTGGTAAAGAAACCCTTAGCCCAGAATATTTTGTGGAAGCTTTGATGGAGGGGGATGCCCAGAGATCCTCCAGTCTTGGATCCAGCAGATAAAAAGACTAAGAGTGAGGAGGTCAAAACCAGGGAAGGAGTGGAGCTTACCGAGAGCCTGACTACAAAAGAACCATGCCAGTGGCTTTCCTCCCCTCTCTGCACGCAGAGGTGGCAAGGAGTTGGCTGAGCCCCCACTATATCAGACAAGATACCTGATATCTTTATTTCAAATAAAGTAAAAGAAATACTTGAGAAGGACTACTCTGTTAAAATGAATATTGCGACCCAGAGTAAAGCCGCTTGTTGTGACAAACTCCTGGTGAGCGGGTAGTTCTTCTTTCTCAATTCAAGGCAAGCCTGTTGGTGGAACAGCCTCACAGTGTAAACAGAGCTCCCAGTCAGTCCTCCCACTTCCTAATTGTTAAATATAAAGTACAAACAAGGACCATAACACACATGACAAAAACTAACAACATCAGAAGAAAGTAAACATGAACAGACAGGTCCTTGGGGGAAACAGAAATACTCTGAGAGACAGGAGGACTTGAAACAACCCAAGCCCCTCGTTAAGTCCGCAAAGAGATTTGGAATTCTGTTACATCCCTAAAGGAAAAGCTATGTGCTATGAAAAAGAAAAGGAACAAGAAAAAACAACCTTCCTGAAAACTAAAAATATGTTGACCAGAATAAAACAAAATTCAACAGAAGAACTGGAACATGAAGCCATAGCAATTTTGTGAAGTAGAAGAAAAAGAAAAAAAGAGAAGAAAAATATGAGAGAAACACTAAGAGACATAGAGTATCTTTCTAAGACAGTCTCACATTTGGCTTATAGGCATTCCAGGAAGAGAGAACAGAGAAAATGGAGGTGAGGAAAGTACCAAAGAAAATATATAATCGTTTCCCTATTCTGAAGAGATACTGAAATCTTTCATATTTGAAAGGACCAATCAAGTACTGAGTAAGATGAATGAGAAAAGACTCACACCTAAGCGCACCATGGCAAAATGTTGGAACCTAAAGTATAAGTGAAAAAATATATAAAAGCTTCCAAAAGGAAGAATAAAAAGGAACCCAGAGTACTTAAAAAAAAGAATCAGACCCAAATGAGACATGTCTTGAATAATATTGGATTTTAGAAGACAATGACAAAACCTCTGCCCAAAATATTGTAAAAAGATCATTTGAACCCAGATTTATATACAAAGACAAACCAGAATTACAAGACGCCAGAATACATGTTTAGATATGCAGAGCCTCATAATATTAACCCCCCATAGATTCTTTCTAAGGAATTCCGTGTGAGTGTACTCAAGCAAAATGGAGGTAAAACCAAATAAGAGTAACATACAGGACAAAGAAATGGTGGGGCTAGCCTAGCAGCGCAGTACAATAAAACTCATAGGTTTTCAATTTTTCAAAGGTGATCAGTAGAAAGAGTAGGATGTTTAGATGATATGAAAGACATTCACTCTCTAGACTGTCAGTCTGACCTTCTTTCCCATTCCTTGCCTCACCTTTTTGGGAGGAGTGTCCACTCCTTTCTTCAAGTCTCCCCTGCATTTTGTACAATTTTTTTTATTGTAAGTCACATCACAATGTGTTGCCATTAGTTGTTGTCCATTTCCCTGAGCAGGTGATGATATTAACTTGTACATGTATTTGTTCCACAAACATTTGTTGTGTACTTTTGAACAAACAGTTTTTATATTGCTTCTTCAGCATCTTTTCTCATTTTTCTGGCTATAGCAATTCAATTTCCCTGTGGGAACTATTCCTCTCCCATTCTCAGTCTATGTGGTTTAGATGGGACTACCGCTAAGCCTTGGCTTTGAGTGGTGGTTTGGCCACGTGGCTCAAAACTCATTCATGAAAGCAAAACATCCTATGTCCAGGATGAATGATGCTAGCGGGGAGGATGTGCATACTAGTCATATCAGAGCCAAGGAACATTAGCTCTGAAACTTTTTGCTCTTGGAGTTGCTAACCTAGTAGATGTAAACCTGGATGATGTAAACCAGTGGGTTATCACTGACACCTCATGAAAATGAAGTCAGTACAGAAGAAAACAAACAGAGAGAGACAGTGTCCTGACAATGTTAGTTGAAGTTCTGAATCTGGTTGTGCTTGAATATGTACCCTCAGATTTTTCCAGTTCTCTAAGTCAATACATTGCCTTATTTTGCTTGTCAGTTTGAATTGCAACCAAATGAGTACTAATACTCTAATACTCCTTTTTTGTTGTTGTTGTTTTTTCTGTACCAGGCACTCTGATAGGCTATAAGTATACCAAGATGCAACCACCCTTGCATCTGAACAACACATGTCCTTACCCTGGATCCTGTGCTGTAGAGATAGCTGCATATCACAAACACTATAAAGGAAATTCAAGTTTAATGAATACATGGGTGTCTGTCACTCAAGCTCTGATGCTTAGCATTGGCTCAGAATGATTTATAACCCTAAATACCCACTCTCATGACCAAGTCCTTCAGGTCCTGGAGAAATGCATTTTTTATTTCTTGCCTTTATGTCCTTGAAAGAAGAGGTGATTGTGTCCAGCGCCAAGTAGGATTGTGGGCTGTGCCACTGCTGATACCAGAGAGGAACAGGAGTTCAGAGCACAGGGAGGATTCGAACGTCACTCAGTACAAATTAAGCTGTGGATTCCTTTCTTTCAGATAGCATGAATACAATATATTTGCATCCCAGTAGTGCTGAGTGTCCCTTTCTTACATTTCTATGTGTTTGACAATGTTGTTCCAGAGACATGCATCAATTAGCACAATATTTGCAACAGTTGAATATGGTAGTTGAGAAGCATTTTTTAATATTAAATAATTTATATTTATTTCACATTTGCTTATATGTTGATCTAAATGTAATATGTGTGGAAACTAGTACTAATTCTTTACATTGCAAAGAGAAGAATCTTGCACACTAAAATTGAAAATGGTTTTTAAAAAATATTAAATAGTATGTAATTAAAATTTTAAAACAGAAATTGAATTTCAGGTTTTAAAAACAATTATATTTAAAATTCTGATATTTATGAATCAGATTTTATAATTTTGAATACTGTAATAACATTTTTGAAAACAAAATGATTATGATTTTATTTTTGTTTTTCTTAAATATATAACATTGTTATAAAAAACATTCTAATTATTCTTTGCATTTACCTTTAAGTTTATTCCTTTAGATCATTCCTTTTAATATAATACAAATTACTTTTAAAATATTGATTACAACAATATAATTAGTGATTTTGCTAAAATAAAAGCAAGAAAAATAAATTTGATGGAATAAATAGACAATAATTTATGAATTATGTGTCTTTATTACTCATCCAAACAGCAGCAGCCCATTGACAGACAACCTAGACATATGCAAAAAAAAAAAAAATTAAATCCAATCATCTTTGATATCTGCTGTCTTTCAGTCATATAGAAACCATAGCTTACTGTGTATTTATCAATTTTGTTTGTATGAAAATATATTGGCAAGGTAGAAGGAAAGAGCATGTTTTATTTAAAGATCTGATCACTTAATGTATAATTTTAAAATATTTAGATACATGGTATATGGGCTTCCATTTGGATTCTTGCTTTGGCCCACAAATACTAGGGGTGGGCCTTCCAAGAGACATAGGAATCAAATAAATTCACTTGAACAGCCCACTAAAGTTGGTTATGAAAGAAGTATGTGCAAAGTGGTATTAGAGCACAAGGAAGGATTCCATCCTATTCACCTTTGTATATCTAATACAAACAGTCTGTAGATATTTGGGGAATTAAATAAAGGAATGCAGGCAGATATGAGATAAATATAATCAATAACAAAGCAACAATCATAAGCATGTGTCCTTTAATGACAGGGACATGTTCTGAGACATGCTTTGTTATGTGATTTTTGTCACTGTATGAACATCATAGAATATACTTATACAACCCTAGATGCTATAGCTTGGTTTTTAATTTTCATAGCTTTAATTTTTATTCCTTTAGATCTGTATGAAGTAGAAGACCTAGACTATATAGGATAGCCTATTGGTTTTTGGCCACAAATCTGTACATTATGTTACTATATATTGAATACAGTAGGCAATTTGTAGCACAATGGTAACTATTTGTGTATCTAAACATAGAAAAAGTAATGCATTGTGCTACAATCTTATAACAGCTATGACATCACTAGGTGATAGGAATTTTTCAGCTCCATTATAATCTTATGAGACCACCACTGTATAAGCGATCCATCATTGACAGAAACATCATTATGTAGTGCATGACTGTATTAGAAACAGATTGTAAAAAGCCATAAAAGAGCAGAGCATCAGATAGTGTCAGGCACTTGTGTTAACATAGTTATTACATTAATAGGGTTGCAAAAAAATCAGTTAATAGGGTTATAACAAAAAAACCCATAGTTATTACAGAAAACAGTCTGAGTTTCTAGGATTTTTCATTAAAACCTCCATTGACCTTCAAGGTCATATTAAAATAGCATCAGGAAATTATGAAGAGAAATGCTAGTTAAAATATTTTGTACTCCTATGATGCCACTCTTAAGAAAGTTTTATATCTTAAGGCTGAATATCATTTTTTCACTATAGTTTTTTCAGCAAATTTACTCTGCAATAAAAATGTGAAGTAGAGGCCAGGCGCGGTGGCGCAAGCCTGTAATCCCGGCACTTTGGGAGGCCGAGACGGGCGGATCAGGAGGTCAGGAGATCAAGACCATCCTGGCTAACACGGTGAAACCCCGTCTCTACTAAAAAATACAAAAAACTAGCTGGGTGAGGTGGCGGGCGCCTGTAGTCCCAGCCACTCGGGAGGCTGAGGCAGGAGAATGGCGTAAACCCAGGAGGCGGAGCTTGCAGTGAGCTGAGATCTGGCCACTGCACTCCAGCCTGGGCGACAGAGTGAGACTCTGTCTCAAAAATAAATAAAATAAAATAAAATAAAAAATAAAATAAAATAAAATAAAATAAAATAAAATAAAATAAAATATAAAATAGTGAAGTAGAAACATTACTACAAATTTTTTCTGAGGAAGCAATAACGGTGCTCTAGATCTTTAAAAGAATATTGATTTTTCATATACTTTCTCATTTTTTCATGAATAGGACTGGTCTTATCTTTCCTTTTACCTCTACAGGAAAGAGAAACATTTGCAAAATCAGGTATTTCTACCTTTGGACTGACAGAAGATAAATGTGGAATGAACATGTGAGCAATCGACCCCTCAAAATAACAATGAAGTAATGTTGCCTGAAGGGTACTTTATGTCTTCTCTGTGCGGATTTAATCATTGATATTTCTCCCAATTATCATAGAAGCTAGATTAGATTCCTTGAGCAGAAGTATAATTTGGTGATGTGTTTGCATATATGTGTGCACACTTGTGCATGTGTTTTGGGGATAAACCTCAACCCTGGCTACATTTTAAATTCACTTGAGGAGCCTTAAATACCAATGCCATGTCCACTACTAATGACAGAAGCTCCAAAGAAGAGGTTTTATTCAGGCAGCATGCAAAGAGAGCAGATCTTCTCCTAGGACAGTCTTTGCCCCGCTGAACTCCAGAAAATTAGAAAAGAGGTCCTTAACTGCCTGTTCTCAGGGTACAATTTGTTCAACTCTAGACCATTACAGGTCAGAAACCCTATCTTTCTTATCCTTGCATCATCAGCAGCTACCACGGTGCAAAGAACACTTGCTTAATAAGAAGTGAAAAATATATGCATAAATGAATAAAAACTGATGTCAAATGATGTTAATAATTTGACATCAATTTCTGTCACAGTTTCAGCATGAGGTCTTAAAATGTTTAAGGGGACATGGGTATAAATCACCCATATTTGCTGAAGTGAACTACTAGACCACCTACGCAGATGTACAAAGAAAGTGTTCTAGAACTCTTATCCCAATGAGCACTTCATGACCACCAAAGTTGAAAAGGTCAAGGAGAGGGTTTCCTTGGAGATAAATGCTGGTATGCTATGAACTCACCTCCACATCCCATCCCCATTCCCACTACAAGAGAGGGAGAGGGCTTCCCTCATTTCAAGCATGATGATAGAGCTTCAAAAAGAAACAGAGAAAATGATGTGTGTCCTGAGCCAAGGAGACCAATAGAAATCTATATTTGAGAAACTTCCAAAGCCAGAAGTAGTGACTAGAAGCTGTTCAGCCTTCAGGATGCAGCCAAAGGGCCAAGTTGGAAATGCTCTACATTCCCAAAGTCAGGGCAAAGGATGCAAGAATGTTTTCTGTGGTACAACTGATGCTGCCTTAAGATAATCTGTTATTGTTAGAGGCAATGTTGCCACAACAGAAGGAATCAGGAAAAATACCAGTGGACCCAGAAGTTGAGGAGGGGAGAGTGGCTAGTTTGTAGACAGATAGGTTCCCCCACATTTAGGGAACTTTGTATGAGAAATTATTAGTGATGAGGGTTTCATCCAGAAACACCCTCACAGACAGAACTGAAAATAATATTTAACCAAATATCTGGGTACTCCATGGCCCAGTCAAGTTCATACTTGACTTAATCATCACAATAAGCATCTCTGGTCACATAGTTGCTATCCCATGGTCACACACTTAGTTTCTATTAGAGTTCAGTAGTATGCCAGGAGCTTACTTTGGAGTGATAACTAATTTTCTGATGCAGATGGCATGACTTTGCTCAAAAACTCTAGTGGGGCTTTCCAGAGACTCTGTACTGTGTCCTATCAAGGTTACCTGTAGCACCACAGGCTATGCTCAAAAGGCATTTTGAACCTATTTTACAGTATTCTTCTGTTGGGGGGCACCCACTCAAAACTGGCAGCCTTCCAAGTTATCTGACAAATAGGATGGAACAGTATTCGCAAGGGAGGTATGTCCTGTACCCAAAACCCAAAGATGCCTACCAAGAACTATGAAAGATACAATGACTTGTCTATCTAGGAAGTGCAAGGTACAGTGATTTGCCTTTTACTTAAGAGGAGTTGCCTGGGCATGCCCCATTTTGTTAGATGCTTAGAAATTTCATCAATATGGCAGACTTCTAAAATATTTGTAGGATTTATTTCCTATGGTGTGTCACATGTGTGTCTTACCAAGGAAACCAGTGTACTTGCCATATGCAACCTCTTAGATTTAATTAAGATTATGTCAATGGTATCAGCGTGATGTTACATAGAATGTCAAGCTGATCAAAGAAACTTTGGATTTACTTTGTGACAGAGCAGAAAAGTTAGTATAGACCTGGGGCAAGAGTCTGAATACATACTGCTACTGTTATCTATTCAAGGGGATCCTTCCTCCCATTGTAAACTGAAGATAAGACAGTCATCAGATTAATAGCTGCATGCCAAAATGTTGTGTCAATCTCTTCTAGTAAAGATACTGGATTCCAGCACAGCAATTGCCATTGAAGCAATTGGTAAGGTTTATAGCAGCTCACAGTTATTGGCTATAATCTATCTTTTTATTGCAAGGACTACACTGATGAATTAAGCAAAGATACGCTGGGAACTAACACTTCTGTATCCCTTATGTCTTAGTAGATGTTACTAATCTCTACCATTCTACTGAGAATGTGGCCTTACTCCCTTTTTACTATCTTATCTAGGGTTGAGGAAAATTTTAGGAGCTTCTAGGCTTTTCCCATCATCATTGCTCTTCCTCAATAAGTGAATAAATCAATATAAAGGTTCTGCCAGCTGCTAAGTATATATTTCTTGATTATGTACTCAGGGAATGAGGAAATGATGGAGGGTGTTCATGAATCAATTGCAACTATGTGATATGGACTTGGACCTGGACTGAATCTATCACCTTGCCTTTGTAGACTGTAATAGGGAGGAGGAGAGTAGACGGCTTAGAAGTTACAAGGGAAGGTAGGTGCAAATCTATAGGAGAGTATGTATTAACTTGAGAGACAGCTACCTCATGTGAAATTCTGCATGCTTTATAGTCATTGAGCAGCTGCTATCTCTACCTGTGGGAACTGGGCTAGTTCTGGAAGCCCAGAGGGTTCCCAGAGGAGAATTTGGGGCTTCAATGTTCTCAAGGGCATCCACATGAATATCAACATTTCTGTTGTTAGAAAATCAAGGATTCTACTCCCTGACTTTGGTGTAGTATACTTGTGGGGATGGTGAATTGAGCCTTATTTACAATGCTACTGCTCTCATAATCAGATTCTTGTCTTAATTTTCAACCCCAGCTACCCTCCATCTACAAAAGATGATACGTTCTTTAAATCCTGCCTTGAAGTTTTTTCAGCTTTCCTACCTTTCCCTGAAACAACTGAGCTTGTCATTTTCTTCTTTCAATACATTAAAGTACTTAAGAAACAAGAGTGCAACTCCGTAGTCCTTATAATTAACACTGCCAGATATGGGTATCGCTCAAATTCTAGAGAGAATGCATAAGGCAGTGCATCCCCTTTGACTGTATCCCATCCTAACCCAACATCAATGAGAATCTTAATAATTATTATGTTCCAGTGTGCCAGGACCAATCACCATCTCACTTACACCTGGCACTAGGCTCCTTATTGTCAGTAAGTAATCTAATTACAGAATCCTATTCTGAGAATCTACTCCTTTGAATTACTTTGGCATCAACTGTCTTGGTTTGAATGTCCCCAGAAGCACACTCCAGAATAAGGATTCAAAAGCAAACAGTTTATTTGGAGGTGCAGGAAACACTGGTATAGGAGTGGGGAGTAGGAAGTGATACAGAAAAGAGAAAGCAGCCAAGAAAGGGTACATTTTGCAGACAACTTTCATCATGGAAAACTGAAGCTTAATTTCATGAAAAAGAGGAGAGGAAAAGGGGTAGAGAAATCCAAGAAATGGTATAAAATGCAATTCAGATTTATCCCACTTAAGGAACAAGGGAGCTGAGGCATTCATATTTCATTTGTCATCAGTCATTGCTTCAGGATGTCCACTCTGGCACTTCTGGCCTGGTAGCATACATGGGAAAGGCCTTCTGGGTTTCTGGATAAAGTACTCAAGCATGGAGGCACAGCTACTGAATGTTTGAAGTTGATTTAAGCACATTAGGTTAAGAAGTTGGACTTTATTATAAATGTATAGGACCCTGAAACATCTACTACACATGGTGAGGCTGAAAATGAACCCATGAAAGAAACAAGTTTTATGGAAAATAAAATAGGTGTTTTTGATATATTAAGTTTGAGGTACCTCTGGGTTTCCTATAGTTCAGACGTTCATTCTCCCAAACTTCATGTTGAAATTTGACCCCCAATATTGGGTAGGGGCTTAATGGGAGGTATTTGGGTCATAGAAGCAGATTCCTTGTGACTAGATAAATCTGCTCCTTGGGAGGGAGGAGAGAGAGTCATTATTCCATCAGTTCCCACAAAAACTGGTTGTTAAAAAGAGCCTGGCCCCTCCCAACTCTTGCTCTCTCTCTCACCATGTGCTGTCTGTATATGCCAGCTCCTCTTCACCTTCTGCCATGAGTAGAAGCAGCCTGAGGCCCTCGCCAGATGCTAAGTCTTCCAGTCAGCAGAATCATGAGCCAAATAAACCTTTTTTTCTTTATAAATTACCCACATCAGATATTATTTTATAGCAACACAAATGGTCTAAGACAGTGACATACAAGGGGATACATCTAGAAGCACTTGAGTATTTGCGTTTGGATCTTAAGAGGGAGAGGTGAGGCATTATAATAATAGAAGCCTGAAGCCACATGTATTAGCCTGTTTTTCCATTGCTATAAAGAAATACTGAAGCTTGGTAATTATAAAGAAAAGGTTTAATTGGCTCATGGCTCTGCAGGCTGTACAGGAAACAAGGCACTGCCACTTCTGGTGAGTCCTCAGGACCTTTTTACCTATGGTGGAAGATGAAGCAGGAGCCAGTATATCACATGACAAGAGGAGGAGCAAGAGAGAGAAGGAGGAAGTCTCAGACTCTTAAACAACCAGATTGTGTGTGAACTGAGTGAGAACCCACTCATCACCAAGGAGATGGCACTAAGCCATTCATGAGGGATCGGCCCCTATGATCCAATACCTCCCACCAGGCTCCACCCCCAACATTAGGGATTACATTTCAACCTGAGGTTTGGAGGGGACACAGATCCAAACCATATGACCACAATAATGGAAAGGATTAATCAATTCAGAATGACAGAAGATGGAATGTTGAGAAATGTATTTAAAGGAAGATGAAAGAGAAGCCAGCGAAAGGAAGGGAGTTGGAAGAAAGGAAGTTGGAAGGAAGGAAGGAAGGAAGGAAAATGCAGGAGAAGAATATATTGGAAATCAGAATAAGTTAAGCGGTTTCAGTTCAGCAATGTCATGATTTTTTCGGTCAGGGTTGTTTCATTTTTCTGTTTCAGTTCACTAAAATTAGTTGGAATATCAATCTTTATATCATTTTTACTGCTGTACTTAACTGAACTCCTTAGACTATAATAAAGACTCATAAGTTCTCTGGGCTACATGCTTATCATTCTTTATTGTTACTACTTGCCAATCACTTGAAAAGATTTTCCTTGCTTGAGAGAGGAACCGAAGAGACAACAATCAGTCTTTCATATATCCTTACTCCCTTTGCTGTATCACAAGTTCCTTAGTGAAAAGAACTGTTATGTGAGATACCATAATGCTGAATAAGGTTTTCTTTAAGTTCACAAAGAGTGTTGTTGGAAGAAGCATGGTGAGCAGACAAGGCAAATTCATATCCATATCCAGAATGAGTGTCTATTTCAGCGACAAGTCACTGCACAGTCCTTGATGAAAATGATCCAGCATAACCATGTTACACTTTGATTGAAAGAACAGGCAAGGCAGAACTTACAGGGTTTTCTGTTTCCCAGAATTTCTTCTGTATGAAGCATCTCTACATGTTCAAGTAAATCCCTAGATTGATACAATTACATTTAATTGGAATCCCTTTTATTACCTTCTGGCTTGGCCATAGCCCCCCTTGAAGCATGGATTGGAGTTCCTTGGCATGGGAGACAGTGGAGAAAGGCCCTCCAACCTTGAGAAAGTTTGAAACCTTGGATCTGAGAGAGCCTTACTGAGGTGAAATAATTTCTTCATTTAGCTTAAGAAGCCCTGGCAGTTCCCATTTCTCAGCAGGCAAGAGCAGAGTGATCAATTCTGAACAGCATCTCTACTGAGAGCATTTTAATCAGCCAGAATGAATACGGAGCAGCTGGCTCACCACCAAAAACTCACAGACATGTTTGCACTCGATTGGAAAAGAGTAAACATCAGGCATGAGGCCAGATCCATTTGGTATATTAATTCCTTCCTCTAAAATAGATCTTAGAAGCAAATTCTTTTTTTTACTCTCATCCCTCTGTAAGACCACATAAATTTTTATCTCTTTCTTCTGGAAATATTTAGATTATCAGGAGAACTAGCTCAAACCCAGCTTATAATTATCAAGATAGTTCTAATATTCTATGGCATTTTTGCATTCAAAACTATAGACCACTTACAGAATAAAGAGACAGAGAATGGGTGGTAGGAGTCAGCATAGCGGAATCTAGTTTCACCTCTTTACTAATTTCCCTCATTTTAAAGATAATTGGAATCATTCATTTGACTTTGATCATGTGACTAGAATGTAAAGAGATGATAACAGTAAAGCTTATGTATCTAAATATAGGTAGACACTATGGAAGAAACAATTATTCCAGGGATATTACTATTGTTTAAACATTTTCTAAAAAACCCTTCTTTGGAATAACTCTTAAGGCCACTAGAAAACTTAGTCTTCATAGACTTAAGCCACATTTAACAGTAAAATATCTCTCAATTTATTCATCCACTTATATCTAGCTTGACTCTGAAGGATTTATGGCAATTTTAGAAATTAAAATCCACCCAAAAGAACATTTTTTCATATATAAGGATTCTCAAAGCAATATGTCTATACAAAGTAGTCCAGATATTATTTCCAAGAATATTTTGACCAATTGTAGTATCATTACAATAAGTATTTAGCCATCTCAAGGAACAACTTCAAGAAGGCAGTACTCTTTTGGATATAGAAGTTTTCATATGTTTGTTAAAAATTAGTTATGTTACTCTGTAATATTCATCATTTTATAAATTTAACAAGATGGACAGTAACTTCCTAATTCATCCCTTCCATGTGGGGTCTTTTTATAAACTATAGAATATTGTGTATTGGTAATGATTAAATGCATTTGTGATGGCTTATTTCTCAGCTGTGTTCTCTTCATATCATCTTCTGGTTTAGTTTCATTCAATTATGTTTATTACTAAAGTGTGCTCCTTGAAACACTAGGTCCATAAGATCAAGCATAAGTTCTATAATGAAACACATTTAAGAAATGTAGCCTACTATATTCCCTCTTGGATTTTCACAATGCATATAAACACACAAACAGCACTCCAGGGCTCAGTTATAGCTGAACCTACTTCCCTGGGAGCTACATCAAGACTCAGGCTTTTTTCCCACAATCCTCTCCTCTCTGGGTTCTCCCCTTCTCAGTTAATGGCAACATTATCCTTCCAGTTGCTCTAGCTAAAATCATTGGGTTCATCCTTAACTTCCCCTTTTTCTTACAACTATATCCAATCCCTCAAGAAATTCTGTGGGCTATAACTTAAAAATAAAATTGTGTCACCTGTTTAACACCTCCACCACAATCACTTTGGTTCAGTTATCACCATCTGTATTAGATAAAGACATATCTGAGACTGGGTAATTTATAAAGAAAAAGAGGTTTAATGGACTCATAGTTCCACACGGCTTGGACAGGCCTCACAATCACGGTGGAAGGTGGAAGTGACATCTTACATGGTGGCAGACAAGAAAAGCTGAGAGCCAAGCAAGAGGCAAAACCCCTTATAAAATCATTAGATCTCATGAGACGTATTCACCACCATGGGAATAGTATGGGGGAACTGCCCCCCATGATCCAATTATCTCCCACCAGTTCCCTCCCACATCATGTGGGAAATATAGGAGCTACAACTGAAGGTGAGATTTGGGTGGGGACACAGCCAAACTGTAGCACCATCTGTCTTTTAAATTACTACACCAGTCTCCAACTGGTTTCTCTAGTTTTGCCCCTACTCTCCTTTAGTCTACCGTTAATAGAACAGCGTGAGTAGGTCACTCCTCTGCCCAAGCCCCACCAATAGGTTCCTAAGTCAGTGTACTAGTTCATTATTGCATGGCTATAAAGACATATCTGAGACCGGGTAATTTATAAAGAAAAGAGGTATAATTGGCTCACAGTTCTGTCAGCTGTACAGCAAGCATGGCACTGGCATCTGCTTGGCTTCTGGGGAGGCCTCATGGAGCTTTTACTCATGGCAGAAAGTGAAGCAGGAGTAGGTATATCACATGACTAAAGCAGGAGCAAGAGCTTAATTTATTTCATGAAAAAGAGGAGAGGAAAAGGGGCAGAGAAATCTGAGAAATGGTATAAAACGCAACCATTTCTGGTTGCCAGAAGGAGAGGGAGAAGAGGTACCACACACTCTACAGGATCAGTTCTCAGGAGAACTCACTCACTATGGTGAGGATAGCACCAACCCATGAGGGATCCACCCCCATGACCAAAACACCTCCCACCAGGCCCCACCTTCAACACTGGGATTACAATGCAACATGAGATTTGAGCAGGGACAAATATCCAAGCTATATCAGTCATCACAAAAGCCAAAGTACTAATCAAAGCCTTCAAAGTCATACGTGATCTGTTTTTCAGCTCTCACACCCTGCCTCCTTTCTGTATATCACTGTTCTTATCTCCTTTCCTATCTCCCCACTGCCTGTCCCAAGATTAATCCACTCTAATTATACCAGCTTTCTTGCTATTCCTGGAACATAGACGCATACTCTTGTTTCAGGGCTTTTATATTTACTTTTTCCTTAAACATCCCTTCTCCAGATATTTGCGTGACTCACTTCCCTACTTCCTCGAGGTTTCTACACAAATGTCACCTTATCAAACAAGCCCTCCCTGACCACCACCCTATGCAATCACTCCTTCCACTTCCCCATCCAGGACCTTCACTCTATATCCTTATCCTGCTTTGTTTCTCCTCATGGCACTATCACCACCCAACACATCATACATTTACCTACTCATTTCTTGCCTCTCTCCTGCTATAATGTAAACTCTATGAAAGCAGAGTGTATTATTGTCTTCACCTGACTTTCCAGCATCAGAATGGTGGCTAGCATAGGGAGTACTCAATAAATATTTGTTGGATCAATAAATGTATGAGCATTTCTGAGAAACCATGCAGTAAAGAAAGTTGTATAAATATCATTCCCAAATATATATATCTATAAAATCACATTTTAAAACATAGTACTGAGTAACATCTCACTGAATACATTTTGGAATTCCATGAATATAAGGTGCAGTCCTAACTTACATGTGCTTCCAGCCTAATTGGGGAGAAACATAAACAAATAATTCAATGTAACTTGATAAGTGATAAAAAATAGATGTATATGAGGGATGCTGTAACAGGACAGGATAAGGCTACTTTGTCTAAACAGGGGCCTCTGGGAAGGCTGCTTCCAGAAGGAAATTCCTGATTGTGCTACTACAAAATATGCTTTTGTAACTTTGACCATTATATAGATCTGCCAATCATTTTAATAGCATTCACTGATATTTTATGGAGTAGAATAAGACTTCCTACTCTTGATTTTAAAAAATTGGAAAACAGAAAAATCATAATTTGGGAGCCCTTTTGATAAAAGCAAGATCAAGGAGAAGACCAATGTTATTTAGTTCAATGATGCCCAGGGTGATTATTTTGTAAGAAGAAGTTCAAAGAAATGTTAATAAGGGGTTATACATTAATAAGGGGTTATATTTGAGACATGATGTTTTTGTCACTAGGAAAAAAATTACATATGCTGTAATGAGGTACACTCTGCCCTTGGGTAACTCAAGAAGAAATGAGCTGTGGCTGCCACTGGTGAAACTAGGATACCCCTCATCTTCCTTTCACTCTGCATAATGGAGCACATGTCCTTGTCTGCCCCTCCCACACTCATATCCAGGAAGGCCTGGGTAGAAGAAATCTCTCAGCATCCAGAGTCTGAGGGACCAGAATTTTCTTTTCTTTTATTATTATTATTATTATTATTATTATTATTATTATTATTTATACTTTAAGTTCCAGGGTACATGTGCGTAACGTGCAGGTTTGTTACATATGTAAGACAAAAGAAGAGTCTTGGCCGGGCGCGGTGGCTCAAGCCTGTAATCCTAGCACTTTGGGAGGCCGAGGCGGGCGGATCACAAGGTCAGGAGATCGAGACCATCCTGGCTAACACGGTGAAACCCCGTCTCTACTAAAAAATACAAAAAGTAGCCAGGCGAGGTGGCAGGCGCCTGTAGTCCCAGCTACTCGGGAGGCTGAGGCAGGAGAATGGCGTGAACCCGGGAGGCGGAGCTTGCAGTGAGCTGAGATCTGGCCAGTGCACTCCAGCCTGGGCGACAGAGCGAGACTCCGTCTCAACAACAACAAAAAAAAAAAAAAGAAGAGTCTTAGGTCTATGATGTCTTCCTAATACGGAAAGGGATGGAGTTTTCCAAGGGAGGGGATAGAGAAAACAGATAGTAGGGAGTGTGTGTTGAATGAAGGCTGCAGGAAGAGAAAGAAAAAATAAAATAAAAAGGAATATGAAGGGAGTGATCATTGAACAACCTCCAAAGATATAATTTGGAGGCTTTTCTTTTTCTTAACATCACTCCCACAGGGAATTGGGGATTCCAATCCATAAGTTAATTGAATCAAGACACAACTCCCGATCTTCATCCTCTATACTGATTACAATATTCTAATAGACATTTATCTTTATTCCCACTGGCACCTCCAAACTCTTCTCATTTTAGAAATAAAAGTTTCAATTGTATGAAACTTTGTGAAATGCAATTAAAGAAACCAAGAGCAACCCAAGACCACCTCTCCCTACTTTCAAAAGTGAAGGCATGGTCACTGACCAGACTCAGCCAATCAGACTCTCACACTTGGATCTTTCAGTTTTTAGCAACAAATGCAAAAATAAAAGAAGAGTAATAAACACTGTTCTAAATTGTATTTTTATTTGGCATATAGTAAATTTCATTTACTTTATAGTACGGTTTCTGTAATTCTCATGAATGGATAGAGTCATGTACCTATGAGCACAAATATGATAGAACAGTACCTTTGACTCCCAAAATTCTTTTGTGTTGTACCTTTGTAGTCAAACCCTACCCTCCACAGCCACTGATGTGTTCTCTGTCCTTACAGTTTTGTTTTTCCAGAATGTTATACAAATGAAATCATAAAATAGGTAGCCTTTGAGTCTACCCTGTTTTGCTTAGGTTAATACATTTGAGATTCATCTATTTTGTTAGATGTTTTGACAGTGTTATTACTGTGCCATATTTCATTGTTATTCATATGGTAATGCAAAGGAACTAGAATAGTTAAAACAATTTCAGAAAAGGAGAACAAAGTTGGAAGACTTGCATGACCTGACTTCAAGATTTACTATAAAGCTACAGTAATAAAAACAGTGTGGAATTGGTGAATAGATAGTCATGTAAACCCATGGAACCTACTGGAGAGTTCAGAAATTAAGTCACAGAAATATGATCAATTGATTTTTGACAAAAATGCAAAGGGCAATTCAATGGAAAATTTGATGATCTTTTCCAAAAATGATGCTAAAACATTTGGATATTCACATGCAAAAACATAAAATTCTTACATATACATCACACTTTATTCTTCTAATATCTGTAGATTCTGTAGTGGTATTTCCTCTTTTATTCCTGATGTTTGCAGTATGTGTCTTCTATTTTTTTCTTGGTCAATCCAGGTAGAGACTCATCAATTCTTTCATCTCTACACAGAACCAGGTTTTAGTTTCATTGATTTTATTGTTTGTAATTTTGATTTCTTTTCTTAATTTGCATTTTCCCCCTGCTTTGAATTTCATTTTTTCTAATTTATTTATGTGGAAGCTTCAGTTATTAATTTGAGATCTTTCTTTTTTCTAACATAAGCATTTAATACTATAATTTAATACTATAATACTATAAATTTCATTATAAGCACTGCCTTTCCTGCCTCCCATAAATTTTGATATGTTCCGTTTTCTTTTTCACTTTATTCAAAATACACTCTAATTTCCCCCATTATACTCTTTTGACCCATTAATTATTCATGGTCTGTTATTTAATTTCCAAACAGCTAGTGATTTTTCTAGGTATCTTTCCATTATTGGTTTTTAAATATAATTTCATTAAGCCTCGAGAACATACTTTGTATGATTTTAATTCTTTAATTTGTCAAGGTTTGTTCTATGGTCAAAGATACAATCTATCTTGGTGAATGTTCCAGGTACACTTAAAAATAATGTATATTTTGGGCAGGCATGGTGGTGAATGTTTGTAATCCCAGCACTTTGGGAGGCTGAGGTGGGCCAATTGATTGAGCCCAGGAGTTTGAGACCAGCCTGAGCAACATGGTGAAACCCTGTCTCTACCAAAAAAAAAAAAAATAATAATAATAATTAGCTGGGTGTGGTGGCATGCATCTGTACTACCAACTACTTGGGAGGCTGAGGTGGGAGGATCACTTGAGCCTGGGAGGCAGAGGTTGTAGTGAGCCATGATTGTGTCATTGTACTCTGGATGACAGAGTGAGACTCCGTCTCAAAAAAAAAAGAGAGAGAGAGAGAAAGAAAAATGATGTATATTTTATGAGAATTCCTTGAAACTTTCTATAAATATTAATTATTTCAAATTGATTGATAGTCTTGTTCATGTCTTCAGATACTATATTTTTCAGTTCTAAAATTTCCATTTGTTTCTTTTATGTAACTTCTACCTTTCTACTGGGAACTTCTATCTTCTTATCCATTTTAGAATGTTCACCATGACTTTATATAGCATGATTATTATAGCTGCTTTAAGTCTGCTTCTGATAATTCCAACATCTGGGGCATCTCAGTGTTGCCCTCTGTTAATTCTGTTGATTATTGTTTCCTGGGTTTTTGTGGTTTTTTTTTTTTTTTTTCTCACACATTGGTCATATGTTTTGATTGTCCCCACAGTCTTTGAGAAACAGGGACTCCTTTTTCCAGTTATTTTAGCCAAGAGATTCCATTTTTTCTTGGGGTTTTAGGTGCCTGCACCAAAGTAATGGAAGTATAGTGTCACAGCTGGGGGTGGCCCTGGGTCAGGGCTGGGAGAGAAAAAACATAAAAACTGTAAAAGAAATGGGTATTTTTCTCTTGCCACACTCTCTGGAAAGCAAAAATCCCTTTCCTGTGCTCTGCTAGAAAGAGATGATTTCTGCCAGAGTTTTTCTGACAGTTAGCATATATTAGCTTGTCCTTAGTTCAAACCCAGGTGTGAAAGGAGAAAAAAATTCATGAAACCCTTCTCCACTATAGGTTGTTAATCAAGTTTTTACTTTAATTTCCAATTCTTGCATTATTGTTTGCTTTTCACAGTCCTCAGGGAGTTGCTTTTTGTATTCTATCCAGAGCTTTAGTTATAACGCAGGGGAAAGATAGGCTGTAGTTTATATACTCCATCTTGGCAAGTACAGGAATTTTAGTAATAAAAATGTTTTACCCAATGAATAGAATTAATTTAATTAGCTTGCTAACATGCATATATATCAATCAAGAAATTAGTAATGACTTGATTATTAAATACTAATTTTTCAGGATATTTTCCTGTAGGCCAAAAGACTACATGAAGTAAGTTATGCTACATTCATAAAGCCACAAAAGTGGGTGTGGGCAAACCACTGAAGTAAGTAGGTAAGCAGTTTCCAAGTTCTTAGTCAACATCATAGAATTGGTTCTCTTGAGTAGGCATGGTGGTACACTCCTGTAGTCCTAGCTACTCAGGAGGCTGAGGTGGGAGTGTTGCTTGTGCCCAGGATTTTGAGGTTATAGTGAGCTATGGTTGTGCCACTGTATCACAGCCTGGAGACAGAGCAAGACCCTGTCTCTTAAAAAAATAGAAATAGTTCTCTCGGTTTTTTGCTCATTTTGTTTTGCAGTACTTCATGCCTTATACCTTTTTTTAGCATATAAAAACATTGATACACTTCTGCTCAAATAAATTAGTTCTCCCAACTCCACAGACTATTCTGGCAGTAATAAGAAGTTCTGTTGCCAAAGCAAATACGGAAGGGTGAGGGTATACATCAGGAGAGGGATGGAGAAAGCATCTAATACTTATCAACAGAGTCCTGGCACCTCCAAGTGAGTCTTTGACAGAAAAGGAGGCCCTGAGCATGGTGTTAGAGAGGGAAAAGACTACCTAGACCTCATTTGCTTCCATATTTTAGGACAATAAAACTAAAGTCAAGAGAGGTGATTTGTTCAAGGTCAACCATCTATCTCCTTATTGCTTACGTTTCAAAATTTAGCATAGCAGTTACAGATGGGGCAGTTCATTTTGAGAAACATGGCTTTGTGATTTGGGTGCTCATAGATTAATAAATCTTGTTGAGCAAACAGGATAGAGAAATCAAAGATGGAAAATACTAGGACTAGAAGAAAAAGATAAAGAATAAGCTGAAGATGAGAACACTGTGTTCTGAGAAAAAGAAGGAGGAGGAGGCACAGAAAAGCAGAAGAGACCTGTCTTCATGGCAGCATTATTTTCAGTTCCATGGCCAACCTTATTGGGAAAAAAATGTTTGCCATTCAGGAGAAAAATTACATAAGACTAATATTCATCAGTTAAAAGCCAGTTGCCAATTTAAACAGTATCAAATTTATTTCTCTCCCAAGCAATAGCCTGAGCTTGAGACCTCTTCACCCACACTCCCATGAATTATTAGACTCTGTTCCTGAAGAACCCCACTCTTCGTTATCTTTCACTTTAGAATGTGATCTTGCTTTTGCAGAGAGTGCTTAATACTACACTAATGGCCAGTTTCAGACCCAGCCCTGTGCAGACACAGCTGAGTTCTCTGCCCCAAGTCAGGCATTTATATATTTGTTTCTTTATTTGTTTTTTGTTTTAATGAGGTGGGGTCTCACTATGTTGCTCAGGTTGGTCTCCAACTTCTAGACTCAGTGATTCTCCAGACTCAGCCTCCCTAGTAGCTGGGATTACAGACATGCAGTATCACACGTGGCTCCAAATCAGGTTTCTTAATTTGATTAACACTGTATCAACCTTAACAAATGAATCTTCCTTTAATCCAAAACCCTAAAAATAGTGAAGGAATGAAAGTAAATTGATAAACTAATTCATACTAAGAAGTTACTGACCAAAGCACTTTTCCCAAGGTAGTTGAGTTTAAACAGGGAACTCAAGATGATATAATGATTTAATCCCTAGGAATAAATTATGAATGGTAGGAATGTCTGCATATTGTGTATCATTTAGGACACAGATTCAAGTCTAGCTATAGAAAAGGCCAAAGGAACAATAGCTTACACTAGTTCGTTTATTTTTCTCTCATATACCTGACAGGCAGGCAGCCTAGGCTGATTGATAGAACTGCTCCACAGTGCTGGACACCCCAGTCTTTTCTGTTTCATGGTTCCATCTCTCTCAGCACAGTATCTGTCTCACGGTCTAACATGGCTCCAGCTCTAGCCATCACATGTTCCCACCAGTCACAAGTCTGGGCCTCTGGAACATCTGATCAACCAACTAAAGGCTGTGGTTTCTGTGACCCTCTCTTTGAGTTCAATTAATTTTCTGGAGCAGCTTATAGAACTCAGGGAAACCCTCACTTATGTTTACCAGTTTATTACAAAGGATATTTTAAAGAATACAAATAAACAGCTGGATGAAGAGATACATAGGGCGAGATCTGGAAGGGTCCCAGACATAGGAGCTTTGGTCTCCATGGAGCTGGCACCCTCCCAGCATATGGATAAGTTCTTGTTCACCCTCCTGCAAACCTTCATGTGTTCATCTGTCCAGAGCTCTCTTAACCTTGTCCTCTTGGGCCTTTTATAGAGAATTCATTGGATAGACATGATAACCATGTACAAATGTGATTGGACAAAAAGGATATGAGCTAATACTATAGGCTAAGTTGGGGAACTCACCAAAGGCTATCTGTTCAGATTCTTCCTGGCCTCTCTGTGTAGCATTCCTTTCTCCAGGGTATGGGCAGGACCCCATCTGAAATCAAGGTCTTATGACCTACAGTCAGACAAGGTAGGTCAGATAATTTATTTATGGCCAGCTCCAATGTAGAAAGGCCCAACAAGATTCCTACCTTGGGGAAAGAAAGGAGGTAAAGGAAGGCAGGAGACGGTCAGAGAGATTCTGCTTCCTGAAGCTTGCCTCTGAGGCCTAAAGTGCCCCGACATTATAACAAAAGACTATAACAAGGGTTATAGGAGTTATGAGCCAGGAGCTGTGGATGAAAACCAAACTATATATCATAATATCATAGGTATTTTTAGCTGGACAGCCATATACCTACCTTAAGTTTCTATTACTAGAATTAAAAATGAGAACATCTATGAGGAATAAAACTGTCAGTCTGCCACAGTAATTTTGATAAGGGGGATTTTTTTTTTGTGCACCCTTCAAACAACATCTTTTTTCCTCAAATATACCTGGTGGTTATTTTATAACAAGCATTTGTTGAATAGAAAAGCACTGGGCTTTTCTGCACTATAATATTATAACGCAGATATTGACTATAGAAGATGTTTAAAGCAACATTTTTAAAATATCTGTTTTAGAAGTTGTAGATAAATCGAGCTTTTGATTAAGAATTCTATTTTAAACCATGAATGGCAGTATTTTCAGTTTATTAAAGATGCAACCAATTGTTGTTTATTTGGATTTAAGTGAGCAAGCAATAATGATGAAAGAGATGAGCTTCTTTCTTCTTCATTTTTTCTAATAAAACTGAAGCTGGTATTGCACCAACTGAAAGGTTCTCTGGGTTCAAAGCAGCCTGAAACATCACTTACAGGATGATCACTCATAAAGAAATTTGCATAATGTATGAAATTCCAAGAAAAAGCCATTGAGCTCTTTAGCTTAGAAACTTTAACAGCTAATAAAATCTGCTGAAAAATAAATTATTTCCCTTAATTCACCAAACTAATAAATTAAGTTTTACATGTGGGTGGATAACCTTATAAAGAGCTTTAGGATCCTAGGGAAGTGCTGAAGCAAACACAAAATTACACTTTAAATACACACTTTAAATAATATATTCTTATGACCTTAGGGTTATCTACTTCATTTATAAAGTAACCAAAGGTTAAGAATCTCTTGCACTTTAAGTCCATCCAACCATTAACCTTCCAATCTTGTTTTTTCATCATGAAATAGTGTTGTAACTACTATTAGGATTATTTGCCCTTTCCCCTAATTCTCTTTCATCAATTTGGTACAAGTCAACTCTAATAGCCAAGAGGACAGTCACACTCTGGAGTAAGAAACACACCCATTAAGAAGTAAATCAAGTGCGACAGAGACTTCTGTCGACAGGATATTAGAGACTTTGTGAATTGTGCCTGGCCTGCAAATTTTATTGTAAACCAAGAGAACCATTAACTAGTGGGAAACAGTTTTATTCCCATCAAAACAAAGGCATCGAATATTAAGAAAAACAAAACCTGACTGCACAGGTGAGTGAAAAATGCCAATTATCACTGCATTTTTTTTTTTTTTTTTTTTGGAGACAGAATCTGGTTCTGTCATCGAGGCTGAAGTGCAGTGGCACAATCTCAGCTTACCGCAACCTCTGCCTCCCGTGCTCAAGTGATCCTCCCACATCAGCCTCCCAAGTAGCCTGGACTACAGGTGCACACCATCATGTCCGGCTAATTTTTGTATTTTTTGTAGAGATGAGGTTTTGTCATGTTGCCTAGGCTCAATTTTGTTAGTTAACTAAACATAAAATGCCCGTTGTATACTAAGCACAGTGCTTGTACTGGGAATTCCACGGATCAAAAAGCAAGGTTTCTCTCTTCAGGAAGCTGACAGTCTTGGGGTGGAGACACTCCTGCACATATAACTTCAACATGGAATGATAGTTGCAGGAATGAGGGTCAGTTCTCAGGACAATGGAAGGAGATCTTCGGTAGAACTGAGGCAGGGGCAAGGGAAGTGTTGCTGGAAAAGATGGAACTGAGCCAGACTTGAACTAACCAAGAAAGAAAGCCAGGTGAAGATGGGGAGGAGAGAGGTTCTAGGTAGAAGGAACAGGTGAGTGAAGGCACAGGGACTGTAATAAACATTGTATGTGCTGTGTGGGATTGCCAGAGCAGGGCAGAGGGCAGGTTGGAAAGGATAGATTTGGGAGTCAACTGCATTTCAAGTCGTGTGATGCTTCTGGGTTCTTATTTCACCTGACCTGACTAAAATTATCACACAAGTATACGGAGAGAAGGGGGTTGGGAAGTGTGATTCTGCAGTGAGGTTGAGGAAATGCACAATCTTGAGTTTCCCCAGTTGGAAGTTCAATAGAGAATGTCTGCTTTGGACTGAAGTTTGTACCCCCACCCCCCAAAAATTCATATTTTGAAGCCCTAACACTATGATGGTATCTGGAAGTGGGGCCTTTGGGAGGTAATTAGGTTTAGATTAGGTCCTAAGGATGGGGCACTGGTCTGATGACATTAGTGTCCTTATAAGAACTGAAATCAGAGAGGTTCCTCTGTCTCTCCCTCTCCCCTGTCTGCTATGGGAGGACACAGAAAGAAAGTGGCCCTCTACACTCCAGGAAGCAGACCCTCACCAGGAACTGAATCTGCTGCCAACTTGATCTGGATTTCTCAGTCTCCAGAAGTATGAGAAATAAACATCTGTTGTTTAAACTACCCAGTCTATG
Organism: Piliocolobus tephrosceles; assembly: GCF_002776525.5. Classification (NCBI taxonomy): domain Eukaryota; kingdom Metazoa; phylum Chordata; class Mammalia; order Primates; family Cercopithecidae; genus Piliocolobus; species Piliocolobus tephrosceles. The sequence continues at coordinate 72,556,864 of NC_045437.1, read as the reverse complement.
GTGTTTTGTTACTGCAGCCCAAGCAGACAAATACACATCAAAAGCTGGAAAACCAGGATGCTGGGGCTGGAGTATATAGTATATTAGTGCTGGCCCTGGCAATAATTGTGAAGAATCTGGAAGTATGTTTTTGCCCTTCATTCTCTGGAGCCCCTCCCATCTTTCCTTTTTAAATAATAGCCTAGTGACAAATGATATTAACTTGTACAAGACATTCCCCTGCTTCTCCCCAGGGTTATGAACCATTTTGCCATTGTTGTAATTCCACCCTTTACCACCCCCAAATCAAGAAATGAAGAGTACTGTTACTCTAGGGAGCTCACAGAATCCACTGTGATTTATATTAAAAGAGTGACGGTATTATAAACTGTGGTCCTCAAGTTAGAAATGTCTTACGTTTTTGGTAAAGATATATTGAAATATAACACCCATATAGAAAAGGACACCAATCATAAGCGTACAGGTTGTCAAATTATCAAAACTAAAAATATACACGTTACCAGATCAAGAAACAGAATATTAGCAGCGCCCCAGACCCCACTACACTCCCATCTTGTTACCACCTCTGCCAATGACAATTACTGCCCTGAGCTCTGGTACTACTGATTCATTTTGCCTGTTTTTCAAACTTTATATAAATGAAATCATATCATACGTATTCTTTGATGTTTAGCTTTTTTAGCTCAACATTTTATGATATTCATTCATATTATTCCTTGTAGTTGTGTTTGTAAAACCCCGTTGCCAGAAGGTATTCCATTTTATGATTAAACCACAATGTATTTACCCATTCTACCACTGATGGGCATTTGCATTGTTTCCACTTTATCAGTATTATGAATGGCACCACTATGAGCATTTTTGTGCATGTCTTTTGGTGAACATATGTATGCATTTCTGTTGAGCATATACAGGCAGTTCTCATCTTGCGTATTACCAAATGCACAAATTTCATTTACCACAGTGTAGTTAGATAACACCAGTCTCCCGATAACATAGTTCAGATTTCAATTACCACTGTATATAAACTATAAAAAATTGCAGAAAATAAAAACTTTGCCACTAGCCATCCAATCCACAAATCATTATGTAAATATCAGAGGGGGCATCATGGTCAGAGATGAATCATGTCTCTTTTTCCAAAGTCTTGGGTACTACACATCTGTTATTCAGTTCACACACAGACAGCAAAGTCTATACTTGTGTTGCCTCCTTGTCTCCCAGTGATAAATCCATGTGATTTATCAAGTTTCATCAATGTAATTATCAATTTTATAAAAATTTTATAAACATTTTATAAAAATTGATAATTAAAAGAAGAAATTGGCCAACAAAGATGAAAATGCAAAAAAAAAAAAAAAAAGAGAGATAATGCTACAGGCGAAATTTAAATTGAACATAAATGAAGTTATAGAAGAAATATAGTTGGTTATGGGAATGTGGACACTGCCAATGACTGGAAGACCCTAGTTGTTGCAGTTAGAGAAATAGCAATGGCACAATTTTTGTTTTTGTTTTGTTTTGTTTTTTTAGACAGAGTCTCCCTGTGTTGCCCAGGCTGGACTATCACAGCTCGCTACAGTCTCAACATTCTGGGCTCAAGAAATCCTACCACTTCTGCCTTCTGAGTAGCTGGGACCACAGGTGCATGTCACAATGCCTGGCTAATTTATTTATTTATTTATTTTTAATAGAGATGGAACTTTTCTATGTTGCCCAGGCTGGTCTCAAACTCCTGGGCTCAAACGATCCTCCCATCTCAGCCTCCCAAAGTGCTGGGATTCCAAGCATGAGCCACTGTGCCCAGCCAGGGCTCGTTTTTTGACATAAATGATGAAAGTGATTGTCATGAAAAGGATGAAGATGTAAAAGAGGAAATGACGCTGAGCAAAAGTCTTCACAATAAACTCTAAGATATTTCACAACATTGAAAGCACAATGGATAAAATGTTGGAAGCTGATCCAAACTTCAAAAAGAGTATGACAGTTCACTAAGGCATAGAAGAAGATGCTCGCTCCATATGGTATGTAATAATATGAGAAGAAGGTAATTATTGTCTAAGCTATTTGATAATATTTTCACAAAGAAATTAAACACTTTAATTTTCAATGTTTTTAATGTCTTAAATTGCTAAATACAGGTGAGTGTTCCTATCTTTTTTCATTTCTTTATGCCAATGTGACAGAAAGAGAGGATTTAATATTTTGACAAAGTTTTCTAAATATCATGAGACAACTGCAATTTTCCCATTGATTATTAAGATGGTTTTGCACAGTTTCAGCTTGCGTGGCCATTTTTATGTCTCCTACTACTGTGCAAAGCAAGGACTGCTTGTGTTGATAGTACAGTTCTAGGTTAAGGTAACGAACATTTGACACACTGCTCAACTGGCAATCAGATCCTCTCATAAACCTCTGTCCATTGGGTTTGGCTTAAAGACTATGTTCCAATGAGAATCAGAAGACCAATAAGTCAACTTTGGTCCTTGTAAGGTATCAAGCAAAATGAAGAGTGAATAATGATTAGACACTGGCTCAAGAATATCTCAATATCAGCTAGCCCTTTTCTTTGCTCATAACATATGATGACTGCCTTTAGCCATAGAAACTCAAGCTTTGTCAAAGTAATGCATCTTTTAGCTGTGGCCCACCCCATATGTTACTGCCCACTAACTTCTGCCTAAACAGGCCTTTTGATATAAAATTTGGCTGCACTTTAGTAGCTGGAGCTGAACCAGAAACAGTGAATATTTATGGATGAACCTTTACATACTACTAATAGTTGGAAATTAATTTCACAATTCAAAAATAAAATATTAAATGGAGTAAACTGACACAATCAAAGTCTTTATCCAAAGTATTTTCCAGAATTTCCTCAGCCCAAGATGGTAGTGAACCTATAGAGTCATAGATCCAAGCTTGATTAAAAACAAGCAAACAAAAAGCAGAGGAGGACAGTCCCCAGAGGAGAATTGTGCGGATGTGTCAGGAGAAATAGATGTCAAAGAACCTGGGCCCTGGAGAGAGAGAGGGGGAGGAAATAGCTTTTGAACTTCCCTACTCCCTTGAGGCCAGATTGCATGAGTTTCCTAAGATTCTCCTACATCCTTTCAATAAACTACCTTAATTCTACTCATGCTTTTTAAATCAGTTTCTGTTTCATGTAACAAAATATACCCTAATGTCACATCCCAATAATATCTCAATAATTTAGCATAACTTGATGCTACATGAAGCCCACATAGAGCTTAAAGTAGAAATCAATAATTTTAATCTAACAAAAAATTTATAGTTTTGTAGTTATATTATAACTTTTTATTTCTGTTTTAAAATTACAACAGTAACTTACGTATGGATAGTCACTGTACAAAATCTAAATGATACAGAAATGAATAGAAAACCTGTGACTATGAATCCTTTTACTTCCTCACCACAGATTGGCCAATCCCAGCCCCTCTCCAGAGGTAAACACTAATAACAATCTCTCTGGTCTGTTGCACGCCTCTACATATATAAATGTTACGCATTTCTTAACACAAGCAATATAATACTATATTTATTCTTTTGCAACCTGCTTTTTCAATCATTCATGTGTCTTAGATAGAGTTCTTGTCAGTACCTTTATATCTTCCTGATGCTTTTCAACAGCTCTATAGTATCTATAGTATTGATAATTATGCTCTTAATTATACCCATAACTTTTACCCTTTCCCTATTGATGGTTACTTTCAATTTTATACTATTTAAAATTACACTGCAATGATTTGTTAAAAAAATCGCTGTGCGCGTGACTATTTCTGGAAGGTAGACTCCAAGAAATGGAATTACTGGGTCAACTTTCAGACCTAATTCCAAGTTACCTTCAAAAGCAGGTATCTATTTACCCTTCTACCTCAATATATTAGAAACCACATTTCTCCTACACACTAACCAACCCCAAACACTAGATATTACCAATCTTTTTATTTAAAAATTCGTACAATCTTTACCAGCCTAATGGGAGCAAAATGTCTTGTTGTTTTAATTCTTATAATTCATAGAGCAAGCACATAGTGAATTTTTTATGTTATTATTCAATTTTGAATATCTACTTTAGAGCACATAACTTCTTATCGGAAAATCAAATATGAAATTTCAATCATGTCTGAGAAAAATCAATATATAAACTGTAACCATATAGGAAATATATTTTTAAAATAACACTATGTACATTTCTCATAAGTTAGCAAGTAGTTAAATACATTGGTAGCATTTCTATATATTAATATTTTGTGAGCATATGCTCTTTTCCATGATGTAACAAAAGTTAGTGCACAAAATAGAGAAAAAAGGATGATGCAAAATGCAAAAAAAAAAAAAAAAAAAGATCACTTTGCTCGATCTGCTCCTGCCCATGATATCAGCATCATTATGTGCTCACTACTCTTCCTTGACTCTCTATAACCCTGCAGAGGAGAGCTTGTAAGTGCAAATGGCCCACAGTGATCATGTACCCCCACACACCACCACAGGACAATAGAACTCAAAAGCTAAATTAATAAGAAGGCAGTGACACAATGGAACTGATTTCTTTAAGGCCTAAATCACTCTAATATCCTTTTTCAAAATGTCTTACTGTAAAGCAAGGAAAGAAAGAAGCTAAAACTGAATTTAAAACAAACTCTGAGGCCAAGCACAGTGGATTACGTCTGTAATCCCAGCACTTTGGGAGGCCGAGGCAGGCGGATCACGAGGTCAGAAGTTCGAGACCATTCTGGCCAACATAATGAAACCCTGTCTCTACTAAAAATACAAAAAATTGACAGCTGTGGTGGTGTGTGCCTGTAATCCCAGCTACTTAGGAGGCTGAGGCAGGAGAATCGTTTGAACCTGGGAGGCAGAGGTTGCAGTGAGCTGAGATCGCACCATTGCACTCCAGCCCGGGCAACAGTGCAAAAAAAAAAAAAAAAAAAAAAAAACAAAACAAAAACAAAAACAAAAAAAACTCTGTTTACTACAAAATAAAGCAATGTCATTTGGTCTCAGTGGAGCAAGTTACCCAGTCACAGTCTAAATGCAGTGAAGAATTAAGATGCTCATTGCTCCTGCAATCAGATCATCTGGGTTTGAATCTCAATGTCACCTCTTACCTTGGATAAACTACTTTCACCTGTCCAAACTCCATAAAATGGAGTTAGTAGTAAATCCTCCATACAATAGTTGAGATTAAATGAGAACTGAATGTGGTAATCCTTATAAAGTTCTCAGGCTATGTCTGCTACTACCTAAATGCTAAGTAATAGTGTCTAAATTTCACTGGGTTGAATCTTGATCCTGTTTCACAGGCTGCCTGTGCCCTAAGGTGAGAGGGTATCCCCAAAGGGCTCTGAAAGTGTAGGGGAATGGGGTGCCTTTCCTGGAGCTAGATACAGTGGTGAAGGCAAAGCTAGGTTTGGTCAAGCAGGCAAGATGAGAATATAAAGCTTGGACAGATGATAGACAGAAAACTGGAGCAGGCTGCTATAGAAGAAAGGGGGTAATTAAAACAGGAAAGTGAGGAGAAAGGCATGGCAGCAGTTGGCCTGGAGCCAAAATGGTTCCTGCTGGATGCAGAAGGTACTTGCCTGTGTTAAAACTTCCAGCTGGGCAACTGGCTATGGTGCTGTGTGTTATCCACTGATGGTCCTGCCCTAGGGTAGTTCTTCCCAGTCTTTAAAGGAGTCTGGCTCCTTGAATAGCAACTTCAAAGAGAAACAGCTAGGAGACTGAAGAAACTCAGGCCTTTCCTTAGGAAGGGGAGAAATTCAGTCTGTTCATTCATTCAGTCAGTATTTATTGAATATCAACTAGGGGACAAGAAAGGGGCTAAATGATGAGGATATAATTTATACAAACTGGTGAACAGAACATATGCGAAACTTGCCTTTGTGAAGTTTGCTGTCTATTAGAGGAAGACAGACTCAAACATGTGAGTAAACAAGTGAATATATAACCACAAATTGTAAGCAGTCCTATGAAGGAAAAAAATAGGATGCTATGTGAGAGAACAGGAGAAAGATTCTTATTTATACGTCAGGTTGGTGATGATGCAGGGTTAGGGTTAGGAAAGGCTTCTCTGAGGAGGTGACAGTCAAGTTAAGAACTAACGGATAAGGAAGAATTAGATAGAGTTGTAGGAAAAACTGCCATAGAGAGGAAACATCATCGGAATGAGCCTAATCCAATCCAGAACTGGAAAAAAAGACTGCAGAGCCATGTGCCAGGGGCACCGGTGACACAACACGGAGCCAGAAGTGTAGGCAAGGACCAGATGATACAGGGTATTATGATGCCATTGTCATCATTTATTAAAGAGTTCCCTTTGTATCAACCCCTGTGGAAGAGGGGAAGGAAGTGAGAAATGCTGGGAACAGGCTCTAAGCCTGTCACAAACAGGCCTTAAAGAAACTGGCCATAAACAAGATTTCTGCAGCAATGTGACATGCTCGTGACGGCTATCATGTATACTTCTAGAAGTTGTTAGTTTACTGGAGCAGGGCAAGGGAAACCTGGCCCACCCAGAGCGGAAAACTGCTCAAACCACAAACAATAGCAGGAGTGGCCTGTGCCTTAACAACATGCTTTTGCTGCAGATAATCAGCCAGAGCCTGTTTCTCTGCTCCTCGCTAAGAATGCTTTGTTTCCCGTAAGGAATGCTTTTAGTTAATCTATAATCTATAGAAATAATGTTTATCACTGGCTTGCTGTCAGTAAATACATGGGTCAAACTCTGTTCATGGCTCTCAGCTCTGAAGGCTGTTAACCCCCGATCCCACTTTGCACTCTATTTCTGTATCTTTGTCTTAATCCCTCTAGCACTGCTGGGTTGGGTCTCCACCACCGAGCTGGTCACGGCAGAGAAAGATGGGGCAGAGCAAGACATGAGCTGAGTGGCAGACCCAGATGACAGCCACAGCCAATCCCATGTGAATCTCTGCAGCTAGAATGGCAATCCAGAGTCACCCAGAGTTGGCCAAGCCTTTATACTCCCATGATGAGTGGTCCCTGGATGCAGGGCACCCCGGGAAGGATGAAGTGGCTCCCTGTGTCTGAGGTCAGCCTGCAGGAGCTGACTGTTGAAGACATCTACCAACAGCATTCCCAGCAGCCAGACGGCTCACTGTGTTCACCATAGCCATGATCTGGGATGGTTGGGATTTATTCAAATGCAGTGGAAAGCCTTCATATGATGGGAATGAAGTGAGCAAACCAATATGGCTGCTGTATGGAGCCTGGATCAGAGGCTACAGCTTGGAAACAGAGAAACCAGTCAAGAGGCTGCTGTTCAGGCGAGGGATGCTGGATGCTGTGGCTAGGAAGGAAGGAGCGGTGGTGGAGAAAAGTGGAGAGATTCAAGATATACAGAAGGAGCAAAGAAAGGAATTAGTGAGGGCTTATTTCCAGCAATATGAAATCCATAACACATTATGAGAGAAAAATGTGAAAATCAAAGGCTATGCTAAAGAACTCAATCAATATTCTTAAAATAAAATTTTATTTATCTAAGTAGGATATTACAAAGAGAGTCTGATTACTTTGGGATATAGCTTTGAACTTGCTCTCTTTCAACCAGTTAGGTTTAATGTGGCCTTAGCCTTCCATTTGACATAAACATAAAGGGCCAGCAGTGGATTGGCCCCCAAACAAGTGATCAAAACAACATTTGTGGAAAAGCCAGCATTTCTTTTGGAACAAAACTGCCAGACAAAGATTTGCCTACAGTTTACAAAAGTGAGAACAAAGTTACATGCAGCTAGAATGGCATTTTGATTGATCACCACCTTGAAACATAGCATTCTGGAGCAGCATATGATCCAAGTATCCCATTTTATAGACAGGAAGACTGAGACTCATGGCAGATGATTGACTTATGACCACATAGAAGATTTGTGACCAAGTGTAAACTAGAATTCAGCTTTCTTCTCCGGAGCATTTCCCACTATGGTTTACATCCCTTCAAATGGTTAGATGTGGAGGAAAAGCTGCAGAATTGAAGCTCCTAGCCAGTTATTGCTAAAACTATGATTCTATCTCATAAGACAGGACAAGGAAGGTTTGCTCATTATGTTTTTTGTTTTTTTAAAGACCGAGTCTTGCTCTGTCACCCACGCTGGAGTGCAGTGGCACAATCTCGGCTCACTGCAATCTCACCTCCCAGGTTTAAATGATTCTTGTGCCTCAGTTTCCCTAGTAGCTGGGATTACAGGCATGTGCCACCATGTCTGGCTAATTTTTGTATTTTTAGTAGAGACAGGGTTTCAACATGTTGGCCAGGCTGGTCTTGAACTTCTGGGCTCAAGTAATCCACCCGCCTCAGCCTCCCAAAGTGCTAGAATTACAGGCATGAACCACCACACCCAGCCTGCTCATTGTTACTCTTCACCAGAGAAACTGATGATCAAATCAGCATAAATGGTCCATAAAAGATCTAATGTAGTATTCTCTAATCTGTCTTATCTTTTGAATATAGACTTTATTCACATTTTCAAATATTCTTGAAAGCTCCCTAAAGCTTTAAATGTGCCATGAGGAAAGTGCTCACGTCCATGGATTTCCAACTTTCATATCATCAATTTTCAGTGTCTTTATTTTTTTTCATAAAGGTCAGTGAACAAAAATTGCATTCTGAGATGCAATCTCCTGGATTATAGACCTTCTAGAGAATCTGCCTAATGTTCCAGTCATCACACACAGGAAAGACAACTCCTGACCCATGAAATAAAAAACATGCCACTGAGACCTTTTGTATGAACCTTTTTGTTAATAGAACCAGTGAGCTTCAACTGAATTCAATCTTAAATTTCCAGAGCACCACTGCTGGATGCTCACAGAAAAAAACAGGTGCTCCTCTAGGATATCTTAACATTTAAAACTGGTAACTTATTTTTACAGAATAATGTGAGGAAGCATGAAACTTTTCTCTGCTTGCATTTATTCCTGGTCCCCTTCCCAAACATCTGCACACTGCACCTGATAATAATGTGTCAATGGGCAATGCCAAACTTAGCAGGGAGACAGGAGAGAGACAGAGGGGAGAGGAGGAGACAAGAAGGGAATAAGGAAAGAGGTAGAAAAGATGAGGTGAAAAGTAGGGGGAGAAGGGGGAGAAGGGAGGGAAGGGAGGGAAGAAAATTTAAGGGTTAGGAAGGGGAGTGGAAAAATAGAAGGGACTGGAGGAAAAAGGAGGAACTGGAGGGACTGGAGGAAAAAGGGACTGGAGGAACAGATCAGGGAAGAAAGCAGAAAGGAGGGAAGGCTTATGAATTAGCTCTCATTAAGCTTTTCTCCTTTCATTCTTTTCTTCTAGTAGCTAAGAGGAATTTGAAGACATTTCCATAAAAATTTATTTTTGTAGGTACAACAGATAGGATTTTGACAGCAAAGTTCTAATAATTACCCAAGTGTATATTAACAGTCTGTACTCAGGACTTTCAGAGCTTTTAAGTTACAACCAATATTTTACAAAATGTAGTTTTCTTCTCTTAAAATGAATTAGATAATAACCACGCTTAATGAGCAACTAAAGACTGGAAACACAGAGTATGAGACTACATAAAACAATTTCTATAATGTGATTAAGATGGTAGCTGGCCTGTAGAAGCTCAGCAAACAATAAATTATTATTATTTGGGTAACGTTGCAACCCAACAAAACTTACAATAAAATTAGTTGTGTACATATACATAAGTGTATATTCAGGTGGTAATTAGCCGTAAGTTCATAGATGTTAGTGCACGTGGTAATTAGCCATAAGTTCTCATAAATTCTTGTAATATTACCTTTATAGAACCAGACCTAGTTTTTCTATTTTTTTGTTTTAGAGCTCTGCATCTTTATAATGTACCATTGTTTATGTTTTCCCTAAATGCAGTTTAATTCTCTCTGCACATTCATGATAATCCCATTGTTAAATGCCATAGAGGCCAGATAAGTTCCCCCAAGCAGATACCCCAGCTTTCCCACCATGCCTTAGGCAAGCACTCCCTGGGCTCATCTGGAAGGGGGCTGGCCTGAGCACCTGAGGGTAGAAGAGCTCAAGGGTCCTGACTGTGGAGTATGAACTGTGCAGCATCCCCCAGAGAAAGGACACAGGGTCAGGCTGGGCACAGGGAGACTCAGAGCGAGGTGGTTGATGTGTTTGGGAGAGAAGACAGAGTGACAGTCAACCCTGGACACAGGGGTGTGGAGCAGAGCTGACTGGTAGGTTGGGTGAGCGGGATCTAGTTGGGCCAGGATTGGATTCAGGCAGGGCCAGGGACACCAGGGAACTTTTTAAGGATTTGGGGGAAGCCTCTAAGCAGAGAGATTTTGAAACCTAGCCATAATGAGTGCAAAATGGCAGAGATAAGGTCAAAAGAACACAGGGGTTCTTCTCTATATAGGCAGAGAAAAGAAGCAAAATTATTCTCCTCTTCTGTCCTGCTTCATACACTTGTTCTCTTATTAATATTCCAACTGTACTACCCAGGCATGTCCACCAGTTCTCCCATCTCTCTAGGCTTCAGGATGCAGACTATCGATCGAAGTTGGTAAGGTGAGATGGGGTCTGGGGAGTGGGACATGGAGAGAGGAGACTAGAAACAGAATTTCTTCCAAGCTTCCTTAAACCAAATTAACCACAGAGGGATCACACAGAGAGAGTAAAAGTACTTCAACTCTGTGACTCCATCACCTAGTTTTGAGGGTTCAGTGCCTACTCCCCAGCTTCTATCTTCAAAAACGGGGATTGTAATCATTTTGGGGATTATATATCCTTCTAAGGTTGAGGAGGAAAAAGCTACGTAATCATTTCCCAAGCAAATGCATCTGCATCCAAAATTCTGATTACAATTGCAGGGAGTTCATAGACCCCCTGGATCAAGTCCAGGGACCACAAGTTAAAAATAATTAACACCTACATGTGTTTACCGTGAATCACGTCCTAATGCTAAGTAAATATGTGCAGCAGCATAAGGGACTGAACAGCATCTGCCCGGCATTTTCGGGGCCCAAACTCCCAACATGTCTGCAGTTTCCATGGGATCAAGTGAGAGAGCTAAACAATGAAAACAAAACTTGCTTCGTGGTCATTTCCCTCAGCGTTTGAAATGAAATAAAATTAATGACAAGGACAAAGCATTTTTTAATGGATACAAAGTTTCTGTTTGGAGTGATGAAAAGTTTTGGAAGTAGATAGTGGTGATGGTTGAATATCACTGCGACTTTGATTAATGCCACTGAATTACATGCTTAAACTGTTTAAAATGGCAAATCTTATGTTATATAGTGTACCACAATTAAAACAAGGTTAAAAAATAATACTTTAAAAAAGGAGGAAAGTGTGAGTATACCAACAAAAAAGAATCTAATACTATGCCCGGCATGTAATAGACACTCAATGAAAGTTACACTCTTCGCTCCCTCAACCCTGAATATGGGAATTCCCGCAGGGCTAGCACACTTCCTGGTCTTTGGTGGCTCCTGTGGAAGGTCCCTTCCCTTGCTCTCTCATCCTTTCTTTTGAATTTTTTTTTTAGCTTTATTGAGGTATAACTGATGTACCAAAAATTGCACACATTTCGTGTGTACCTCTTGATGAGTTTGGAAATGTGACGACAGTCATGAAACCATCACAACAACCAAGGCACTAAACATATCCATAACCTTCAAAAATGTCTTTAAGTTCTTTTGTGGGGTCTGGGGGGTTTGTTGTTATTGTTTGTTTGGTAAGAACACAACGTGAGATTATCCTCTTACATTTAAAAGTATACAATACCATATTGTTAAACCTAGGTACTATGTTGTACAGCAGGTATCTAGTACTTTCTCATCTTGCATAATAGAAACTTCATACCCATTGAAAAATAATTTCCCATTTCTCCCTCCCGCAAGCCCCTAGCACTCACCATTCTAATCTCTGCCTTTATGGGTTTGACCATTTTAGATACTTCATATAACTGGATTCATATAATATTTGTCCTTCTGAGACTGGCTTATTTCACTTAGCATAATCTCCTCTAGGTTCATATGTGTTATCAAAAATGGCAGGATTTCCTTGTATTTTTTAAGGCTGAATAATACTGCATTGTAAGTTCACATCGCACTTTCTGTATCCATTCATCTGTCGATGGGCATTTGGGTTGTTTCCATATTTTGGCTATTAAGAATAATGCTGCAATGAACATAGGGTAGGGAACACATTCAAACCATAGCCCCTTCCAACTCTCTTCCTGTTCCCCAACCTATAGGATCCATAGCTCCTCTCCAACAGGAAAATCATGCACTGATATCCACCTGCATTACACGTAATCTAGTACGTTAATGGAAAAACTTATGCCTCGGGTCCTCTAGAATCTTAGACTTTCATATTCAAAATTCAGGCTTTTGCAATCAAATCTTCTTCTGCCAAACAGTAAAGAGACTCAAGAGCCCATTTTGAACCTCAAACTTGAGAACTGGTTTCTTATTTGTTTTCTCTGCTATAATATTCCTTCCAGAGGAAATTGATACCTCTAGTCTAGTTTGAATGGTGAGAGTATACCAGAGATTAAAAGGAACTAACAGGAATTTTTTCAAATGGTTAATATATTAAAATATTGTACCCTATTCCTCAACTGTGAGTGTTTACCAAAGGATTTTGTCTTTGTGTGGCTGTGCATACATGCAGTTTGGCAGGAATGCAGACCATATGCACTGCTCTGGCCCCCATCAGCCTGTTTTTTTTTTTTTTTTTTTTCTTTTTTTTTTTCTATTTGTCAGCAATATCTGGTTATATGTTCATCAGAAATATTTTGTTTTCATGATCATTATAGTGGCTTGGATTCAGAGCCACTAGATCCATAGAATATGCAGATAAAAAGTAGAGTCAGCCTATTCAATGTATTTCAGTAGTAGCCAAGAAAATTCAGGCACCAAGCAGGAAAAACAAAAATGGAAAAGATTTATGTGCTTAAGAATTAATAATTGGGCATCATTCTTTGAACCAAAAAAGAATACAAAAAAGTACTTTATCAGTAGCAAAGCTCATTAGTTCTTTTAATACTAGTTGTAATGTCCCAAATCCCTCCTGTCTTTCCAAAACTGTTTTATTATATTTGATAATTTTTTCATTGAAATGAACTGAAACAATTCTGAAAGAAACTTCCATACAGCTGGAAGCCTTGGAGCAGATGAGAGTTTGAGTAAGCTCAGTGAGAATTTAGTCAAGCTACCCTGGCTTGTAATTCCTTTCCTAACTTATATACAACTTTGATTGAATATTGCTATTTTCTATCAACCACAGTTAGGTTAGATCTTTACAGAAGGCATTTCAACCTGAAACTTTAAAAAACTTCAGATGTTAGTGTTTCAATGTTCAATAATTTTTATAGACTCCTACTGTGTCTGGTTTATATATGAGTCAAAGAAAGAGAAAGTCCAACGAAACCCAAGTGATTCATAGAAACCTAAGATTAACTTGTTGTGCAGTTCATTTCCAGGGTCACATTGCAGAGGATGATAAACCATCTTACTTTAAAAATCTGCATAGAGGTAGATTCTATAATCTTTTTAAATTGCTTGCTCTAAGAATCTATGTTCTTTGTGCTTTTTTTGTTTTTTAAAAAAATCTTTTAAGATTATAAAATTAATATTTTTTAAAATGAACATAATATAGAAAATATTAAAGAGGAACTCTCCCTCTCCATCCCCATGATACTGTGATTAGCCTGGTGCTAATCACCAACTACAAGCAGAGTTTGAGCACTGGAGTCCTCGGGTGACTCAGATTTTCTCTGGGACATATCTGTTCCATCCCAAGGGCTGCCCTCCAGCACTCTATGTGTGTGGAGATTAGGAGGGAGCAGTCCTGAAGGAGTGCCCACGAGAAGTTTGACCTAATTCTGCCAGCTACCTATATGGTGTATGGTACTGGCCCATTCCATTACTATCCGAGTCCTGTGAGGGTATTGGGAAATGTTGTGATTAAATATCATAAAAGCAATTTCACTACACTGTTGTATACACTGGGGCCAAGGCAACTACCTTAAGACCCCTCTCTCAGATTATGACAAAACTAAGGAGGAATTCTTTCCTGGGGCCAGAGGTGCTCAAGCGCCTCTGTGGTGAGCCCGATAGAACAGAAGTCCAGCCTTAGTGCCCACTGGGAACGGATGTGCTGGTGAGCACATTTTAGAACTCCCCAGCTCCAGGACTGGGGGATTTATTTGGAGCGTGTTTTGTAAAGAGCTGTGGTTCTATATAACACAGGAAAGAGGTAGAACCAGGGAAATAAGTGTTTTTACTAATAGTGTAAACCCCTTAGTATCTGTAGGCAGGTGAGGGCTATGAAAATCCATATTAAATAACCATAACTTTTTATGATTCAATAATTTTATTTCCTAGGGTGTTTTGTACATTGCATTTTTCATTATTTAATGAACAATTTCTTATTTCATTTAATATTCTTCAAAACATCCTTTTGTTTTGTGCTCCTAGATATCCCATCTTGATTTGGAAGGTCTCCCCCATTCCTAGATTGTACACATAGTCTGTTAGATTTTTATTATTTTATTTTTATAATCAAACTTCTTTACTCATTTTGAATATATATGTATATATGTGTATATATGTGTTTATATGTATATATGTGTATATGTGTATATATATGTATAAATTTTCAAAGAGAGGCCTAATTTTAATTTCCTCCAGACAGACTGTCAATTGGGCTAGCATCATTTATTAAATAACCCAACCTTTGCCCAGTGAGTTAAAATACTGCTTTGTCATATATTAATGGCTGCATAGTACGTTATATATACCATACTTTATTTAAGAAAGGCAGCATATGTGATAGTTATGATGTAAGATGCAGATTCTAGAGTCAACTGCATGGGCTTGTCATTTATTAGCTATGTGATCTGGAGTAGGTTTCTTATTTTAGCTCAGCAATTTTTTCTTTTTATTTTTCTTTTGTTGTATAAGACAAAAGGTTTGACTAAGAAATACATTTTAAAATAAATATATTTTTTATTTCAATAGTTTTGGGGGTACAGGTGGTTTTGGGTTACATGGATAAGTACTTTAGTGGTGGTTTCTGAGATTTTAGTGCACCTGTAACCTGAGCAGTGTACACTGCACCCGATATGTAATATTTTATCCCTCATCCCCCTCCCAACCTTCCCCCAAGTCCCCAAAGTCCAATATATCACTCTTATGCCTTTGCACCCTCATAGTTTAGCTCCCACTCCTAAGGGAGAACTTAACGATATTTGGTTTTCCATTCCTGAGTTATTTCACTTAGAATAGTGGCCTGTAGCCCCATCCAAGTTGCTGCAAAAGACATTATTTTATTCCTTTTTATGGCTGAGTAGTGTTCTATGGTGCATATATACCACATTTTCTTTAACCACTCATAGGCCAAAGGGCACTTAGGTTGGTTCCATATCTTTGCAATTGTGAACTGTGTTGCTATAAACATGCATGTGCATGTGTATTTTTCATATGATTCTTTTCCTTTGGGTAGACACCCAGTAGTGAGATTGAGATTGCTGGATCGAATGGTAGATCTACTTTTAGTTCTTTAAAGACTCTCCATACTGTTTTCCGTAGTGGTTGTACTAATTTACATTCCTAGCAGCATTGTAAGAGTGTACCCTTTTTACCACATCCATGACAATATCTATTGTTTTTTGACTTTTTATGGCCATTCTTGCAGGAGTAAGGTGGTATTTCATTGTGGTTTTAATTTGCATTTCCCTGATGATGAGCGATATTGAGCATTTTTTTCAGGTTTGTTGGCTGTTTGTATATCTTCTTTCAAGAATTGTCTATTCATGTCCTTTGCCCACTTTTTGATGGGATTTTTTAATGCTGATTTGTTTGAGTTTCTCATAGAGTGTGGATACCAGTCCTTTGTCAGATGCATAGTTTGCAGATATTTTCTCCACTCTGTCGGTTGTCTGCTAATTCTGCTGATTATTTCTTTCGCTGTGCAGAGCTTTTTAGTTTAATTAGGTCCTATTTTGTTGTTGCTGTTTTTGTTGCACTTGCTTTTGGGGTCTTAGTCATTAATTCTTCAATGTCAAGACAGCTTTTCTGATGTTATCTTCTAGAATTTTTAGGGTTTCAGGTCTTAGATTTAACTAAGGCTTTGATCCTTCTCGAGTTGATTTTTGCATGAGGTGAAAGATTGGGATCCAGTTTCATTCTTCTACATGTGGCTTGCCAGTTTTCCCAGCACCATTTATTGAATAGGGTGTCCTTTCCCCACTTTATGTCTTTGTATGCTTTGTTGAAGATCACAGTTGGCTGCAAGTATTTGACTTTATTTCTAGATCATCTGTTTGGTTCTATTGGTCTACGTGCATATTTTTATGCCAGTATCAAAGCTCAGCTATTTGTTTGCTTTGTGACCATGGGCAAGTTACTTATCCCTCTGTGCCTCAGTAGCCTCATCTGTAAAATGGGGATAAAATCTCTTATTTTATGTTCATTAGTAGATATATTCTGCTGTGGTAACAATTCAGTTCCCTATGCTCACTGCTTAACACATCAAAGGTTTATTTCTTGCTGTAGTCATTGTCCAGTGTGGGCCAGGTGGCTCTCTTTGGTGGCTTTTCTCCATGTGATGATTTTGGGATCTGAGTTGCTTCAAACATGTGGTTCCTAAATTGCCATGGAAGAGAAGACAGAGCTGAAGTGTCACTCTGAGTGATCTTTGGACTTAGGTCTATAAATGGCATATGTTACTTTTGCCCATATTTATTGACTAGAGTCACATAATTTCCAACTGAACTGCTAGGGAACCTGGGAAAGACACTTTTCTTTTATTCCCAGGGAGAGGAAGTGTTTTGATTAACACAAAGTGCAGTCTCTGCCATATTATTTGCCTTCCAGAAAGGTTATACTGATTTACATTCTCACCGTCAGTAAACGAGACTACTTACTTCCACTCACTATTGTCTATAGCAGTTGTTATTTTTCTTACTTCACTTTTTATGAGTTTTATAAGCTGAGAAAAATGTCAACTTCAATTTTTATTTATTTAATTTTATTAATTTTAAAATTAAAATTAGCCACTTACACTTATTTATCTTGTTTTATAAATTTCCTGTCCATTGATCATAATAATAGCTGAGTTAATGAAGCAGCTTGATAGAGTGGGGAAAAGAGCTAGATTTTGAGTTAGAATATTTAGCTTTGAGTACCAGATCTATCATTTATTGCCCGCATTATTTGGTCCTCCTTAATTTCAGTTATTTAAATGTGAAAGAGGAAAAATGAAACATACTTCACAGGACAATATAGGAGTTAGTAAGATATATGTAAAGGATACATATTTTAAATATATATCATTTATCTATGTTCTTATAAAACTTCATACATTCCTTTATTGAGTCATATATTCTGTTTTCAATGATTTCTTCTATCCTTTTTTTTTTCACTAGACCATAAACTCTTTGACGGGATGCATTTGTGTTGGCATTCATAGAGCCTACCACAATTGCTAACATATAGTAAACTTTAGATGATTGTTTCTTGAATGAATGAATGATTGAACGAATAAACAAATTGATGATATTGGATCTATTTTAGACTTTACAGGCTTAAAAAAACCCTGCAATATATTTGTTTATTGAATCTTCACAACAATCCTTGGCACAAGCTTGATAGATACCATGAGCTTCTGAAACAAAATGCTAAAGCACCTCAAATATTTTATACTCTCTCTTCTTTGCTGGGTATATCATTGCTATTTACCAAATAAAAGGGGGCCCCTGCATTGGCCGGTGGGACAGGAAGGACATCAAGAAGGGGGAGAAGAACACAATTGTCACCTCTTACAACAGGAACTTCATGGGCTGCAATGATACCAACCCTGAGACCCATGCCTTCATCATGTTCCCAGAGATTGTCACAGCCCTGGCCATTGCAGGAACCTCAAGTTCAACCCAGAGACCGACTGCAAGGATGGGAAGAAGTTCAAGCTGGATGAGCTTCCCCAAGTGGAGTTTGACCCAGGGAAGGACATCTACCAGCACCTCCACCCCCGCCAAAGGACAGGAGTGGGCAGCACATTGACGTGAGCCTCACCAGCTAGCACCTGCAGCCTTTTGACAAATGGGATGGCGAGGACCTGGAGGACCTACAGATCCTCATCAAGGTCAAAGAGAAGTGTACCACTAACCACATCTTGGTTAGTGGTACACTAACCAAGTGGCCACTGCTGGCCCCTGGCTCAAGTTCCATGGGCACTTGGACAACATCTCCAACAACTTGCTCATTGGTGCCATCAACATTGAAAACGGCAAGGCCAACTCCGTGCGCAATGCCCTCACCCAGGAGTTTGGCCCCGTCCTTGAGACTGCTCGCTACTACAAGATACATGGCATCAGATTGGTGGTGATCAGGGACAAGAACTATGGTGAGGGCTCAAGCCAGGAGCATGCAGTGCTAGAGCCTCGCCACCTCGGGGGCCGGGCCATTGTCACCAAGAGCTTCGCCAGGATCCATGAGACCAACCTGAAGAAGCAAGGCCTGCTGCCCTGACCTTTGCTGACCCAGCTGACTACAACAAGATTCACCCTGTGGACAAGCTGACCATTCAGGGCCTGAAGAACCTCTCCCCTGGCAAGCCCCTGAACTGCATCATCAAGCACCCCAATGGGACCCAGGAGACTATCCTTCTGAACCTCCTGAACCTTCAGCGAGATGCAGATCAAGTGGTTCCACACCAGCAGTGCCCTCAACAGAAGGAAGGAGCTACAGCAGTGAGGGCAGAACCTGCCGCCTACTCTCCACCCCCGATCCTCCACCCAGCGCTGGAGTCATGTTCAAGTTCAGCTCCACTTGAGCCATCAGAGGATCTGATCCAGCCAGCCGTGGCTTCTTATTCCAAGATGGTGTGACCAGACATGCTTCTTGCTCCCCAATCAGCCCACGGAGTGACTGCGGTTGGGGGGCGTTTCTTAAAATAACTTTTTAGCCCCTGTCTTCCTATTTTTAGTTTGGTTCACATCTTAGGCAGCTCCATGCAACCATATTTATTTTTTATGACAAGACTCTCATCCAAAGTTTTTCTCCTGTCTGATTATTTCATTAGTGGGCGAAGGATTCTACAGAACCTTTTGTTTTTGCAAGGAAAACAAGAACCCAAAATCAGTAACAAAAAAATAAAAGAGGGCCCAACCTTTAAACCATGAAGTCAGTACCACATCCTTGTTCTCAGCTCCTAGTTAATGCTCTCCACCTGTATAACTTCACCACAGTTTACTCTCAGAATGCCTGCTGTGCCCTTAGCCCCCTTCTAAGAGTTCCTGTGCACAGATTCTTAGTTAAGAAAGTGGACGTAGTCAATTCCTTTAACTTCTATGGCCATGTGTTTTACTACATTACCTCTACCACCCACCTATGTTTTGGTCTAGCGGAGAGACCACACCCGAAGGCAAGGAATCCCTGAGCTGACCATTAGTCCAGAAAGAGGCCATGTACTTCAGCTTTGTCCAACAGGTATGACAGCAGTTAACCAAAATTTATCAAACTCTTACACTTTGGGAATTGGGGGTCTGAAATATAGAATTGGGCAGAGAATAAAGAATACTGAAGCAGAAAGACAATGAGAATGCAGTACATAATTGTCAAATTCAAATGCTTGCTCCCCAAAATATCACTACAACAGCCTGTGGATAAGACAAAGCTGAGTGTATTGTTCACCTACTAAGAAAGAATGTCTACAAAGTCTTATTAACAAAGTCAGGATACTGATTGACATTTCGAAGTGTGGTTTAAGATGGGTTCTTTTGATGATGGAGAGGAGCTTAATCAGGATGAGAGCAGGGTTATGATAAAATAGTTTAGGATTGTTGCAGACAGCTAGGTGAGAATTTTAAGAGAACGAGTTCAAAGAGTCTTGAGTATGAACTGGTTTAGGATGCATTCTTTTTTTTTTTTTTTTATACTTTAAGTTCTAGGGTACATGTGCACAACGTGCAGGTTTGTTACATATGTATACTTGCGCCATGTTGGTGTGCTGCACCCATCAATTCGTCAGCACCCATCAACTCGTCATTCACATCAGGTATACCTCCCAATGCCATCCCTCCTTCCTCCCCTCACCCCATAATAGGCCCCGGTGTGTGATGTTCCCCTTCCAGAGTCCAAGTGATCTCATTGTTCAATTCCCACCTATGAGTGAGAACATGTGGTGTTTGGTTTTCTGTTCTTGCAATAGTTTGCTGAGAATGATGGTTTCCAGCTGCATCCATGTCCCTACAAAGGACACGAACTCATCCTTTTTTATGGCTGCATAGTATTCCACGGTGTATATATGCCACATTTTCTTAATCCAGAAAATCTGAATCAGATGCATTCTATCCAGAAAATCTTAATCCAGATGCATTCTATAGAAGAGTTCATGGATCTTTGGGGAAGTTACTGGAACAACCAATACTATTATTTGCAATTTTTATCTTCCTGGGGAAGAACTGCATTCGATAGTAAAATTATATTGATGAAGACAGTCAGCTGTACAGACAATTTTTATTCTCATCACAAAGCAAAAGAAGCAAATAAGTAAACAGAAGCATAAGGTAGAAAAACACTGTCCAGAGCAGAAACACAGAGGATCTAAAACACACCGATAGGGGAGGGCCTGGTGACCAACCCGTACTGCAGAAAGGATGTTTTTTTCTCTGATCCAGCCTTTCTTGCCCTAGACAATCTGGATCATCAGGCTATCCAGTCAGTAACTTGTACACTTTTCTCATGTCGAGCAAAAAGAATAAACCAATCCAAATAGAGTATTCCATGCTAAGCCTTGGGCTCACAAGTTTAAATTTTTACAGTTCCATTCAACAACTTCGGAGTTGGAGGGAATCCCATTCGGATATGAGGGAAAAAATTACCAAGTCAAGAAATCATGAACTCTGCTGGCATGTTTAAAACTTTCAGGGTATCAGGCATGCAGTATAAGCTCATTATGCAACAAATATCAGACCTCACAGTTTGCTTCATATAGGTACTACCCTGTGAACTGAAACATGTTCATATTAGAAGTGCATTTGTTTCCAGTTACAAAAATGTGCTGGTTATGATGGATTTAGGAATTATGCTTGTTCTTCTGCATATCCACTCTATGGCATAACTCTTCTTCCCTCTTGTTATCTGGCCTCTGCTTCCACTTGGGACATCTATCACTCCTGTTATCTACCACAAGTTCCCAAAATTCCATCATCCAAGAGTTAGTCCTTTTTGTCTTGATTAATAGCAACAGTCTGAGTGGTAGATGATGTGCAAAGAAGAGCCACTCATGAGGGACAGACCATAGCTTCTCACACACCCAAGTGGCATGGGCCATAGAGTAGGAAAACCATTAGGTCTGTTTTGTGCCAGAAATCTTTGTGATGAGTAAGTTCTTCCTCACATTTCTAAACTTGGAGCTTTTCCCCCTTTGAGCCTACATCTTTCATGAAGATATAACATTTGCTAAATTAAAAAGTCACACCAAATTGTCATTGAAATAAAAATACATACACAACTATCAGTCTGTTCAATTGCCTATAAATTACATAATATATAGGGAAAAGAATAGAAAGCCCCTGTTTATTTCTTCTGGACACACCAAAAAGAAATTTGTCTGTAGTCGTTGTATTTACCAAAGTGTTGTAGTGTTGCCTGGGACAATCAATAGAAGGTTACTTTTCCTTGAGTATCACAAGGTAGTGCAATCCCAGCTCTGCAAATAACTGGTTCTGTGATCTTAGACAAGCTACTTAACATATTATTTGTTCATTTACCAAATAAATGTTTCTTAGGGTTTAACTATTTGCCAGGCTCTGTGCTGAAAACTGGATAAAATGGCAGGTAAAATACAATCCTCACCCTCCATGGCTTTATAGTATAATAATATCTTCAGCTGAAAAATAAGGCAATAACTTCTACTTCAGAAGTTATGAAATTTTTATTTTTAATTTTTGTGGGTACGTAGTAGGTGTAAATATTTATGGGGTACATGAGTTTTTTTTTATATAGGCATGCAATGTGAAATAATAACATCATGGAAAATGAGGTATCTGTCTCCTCAAGCATTTATCCTTTGAGTAACAAACAATCCAATTACACTCTTTAAGTTATTTTAAAATATGCAACTAAGTTATTATTGACTATAGTCACCCTATTGTCCTATCAAATAGTAGGTGCTATCCATTCTTTCTGTTTTTTTGGGGGGTACCTATTAACCATTCCCACCTCCCCAGTCCTCCCTCTACCCTACCTAGCCTCTGGTAACTATCCTTCAACTCTCTATGTCAATGAGTTCAATTGTTTTGATTTTTATATCCCCAAAATAAATGAGAGCACCCAATATTTGCCTTTCTGTGCCTGGCTTATCTCACTTAACATAATGACCTCCAGTTCCATCCATGTTGTAAGGTTATGAGATTTAAATGAGATTATTATATGTGAAAAGTGCCTGATTCTGTGCCAGCTCTGTGGTCCATACTTATTTACTGTTATTTCTCTTCTTTTTCTTCCTTAGCAGAGTGTCAAGCATAATTCACTCTGATATGGTGCTAAACCTAACTTGTACATGTCAGAAGTTGTATATAGGCGGAGAAGATAAAAATGCTACACATGCCTGATCAAAACCATCCTGGCCAACACAGTGAAACCCCGTCTCTACTAAACATACAAAAAAAATTAGCAAGGCATGGTGGTGGGCGCCTGTAGTCCCAGCTACTCGGGAGGCTGAGGCAGGAGAATGGGGTGAACCCAGGAGGCGGAGCTTGCAGTAAGCCAAGACCGCGCCACTGAACTCCAGCCTGGGAGACAGAGCAAGACTCTGTCTAAAAAAAAAAAAAAAAAAAAAAAAAGAAAAGAAAAAAGAAAAAAAAAGTGCTACACATGCCTGTCAGGTACTCATGCTGCTTCCAGAGGCCAAATTCACCGTTTGGGTTTTTTAAAGGTTTGGTGGCGGGCTGGTTAAAAAAGAGTCTGCTATTTAAAAAAAATAACTATCTTAATTTGGGTTCTCCCAGAAGCAGCCCCTGAGACAAAGATTAAAGTGCAAATAGTTTCATTGGGAGGTGATCCCAGGAAGTCTCTGTAGAGGAGTGGGAAGGAAAGGCAGTGAATAAAGGCTGTGTTACCAAGCAAATCCTGTTGTTGGCAACTAGGGTTCAGTTCTCTGGGGAACATTTGGAGACAGTGGAGAATCCACAACGCAGAGCTGCTTCCACTGAGGGGTGAGGAGGTTGGGGTATTTGTCCAGGCACCTGCCAACCTCCGTTGGCTGAGAACTACTCCCAGGACATCACTCCTAGGTACTTTCATTCTGCCCAAAGCTGGCACTGGGGGAACAGCATATCCCCTGGCTGGAAAATCTCCCAGAAAGGTGTAAGTGCTGGAGATAAAGAAGATGAGGGGGGCTGGGCATGGCAGCTCATGCCTATAACCCCAGCACTTTGGGAGGCCAAGATTGGGGGATGGCCTGAGATCAGGAGCTCGAGACCAGCCTGACCAGCATGATGAAACCCTGTCTCTACTAAAAATACAAAAATTAGCCAGATGTGGTGGTGGGCACCTGTAATCCCAGCTACTCAGAGGCTGAGGGAGGGAGAATCACTTGAACCTGGGAGACGGCAGTTGCAGTGAGCCAAGATTGTGCCACTGCACTCCAGACTGGGCAACAGAGTGACACTGGGTCTTAGAACAGAACAGAAAACAGAAAATAGAAGGAGAAGGAGAAGGAGAAAGAGCAGGAGCAGGAGGAGAAGGAGAAGAAAGGGGGAGGGGAAGGGGGAGAAAGAAGAAGAGGAGGAGGAGGAGGAGGAGGAGAAAAAGAAGCATCTTCTGCAATGTTCAAAACGTTTTGACTTGCCACCAAACAACTATGTTGACTGGAGGTATTTTCATTCTTATTAGAAGTCAAATAAGATCACACAATACCACAGACCCTGATGTAAGTAATTCTTTATTGCCTGAAAGATATTCCCATTCCTTAGCCTGACAGTCCAGTTCTTCCATGAGCTAGTGCTATACTACCTGTCTCTCTCCACTCCTTGGTAAGACCCCTTTTGCAAGCACGCAAGAGCCCCAGATGCATATTCCTACCCCAGGAATTATATTCATTCCATTTCTCCTGCTCAGAATGTCCCCCACCTTGACCAGCTGCCCCTCTTCAAGGCCCACATGAAGCCCCAAGCCTTTCATTAAGCATCTTGACCACAATCCTGGCCTTAACCTACCCATTCCTGGCACTTCTTGTTTGCATCACTCATTGAGGACTTTGTACTCCTTGCCCTCCATGGTTTATCATCAAGTGAACAATCCTGTCTCTCCAAGTGGACCACAAATCCTATTCTCATGAGTAGGGAGACTGCATGTTCCTTCTAGAAATAGCCACATCCTTTTTATTTTCACGCTTTCAATAGTCAAGTGCTTAATGAGTGTTGAGTTGCTACAGTGACCTGGGTTGCTTCCTCATATCTAACTATATATCAGGCAGTCATATCTCTTTAAGGGCAATGAAGTCTCCCTGAAGTGTAATCCAGGTTTCTGAGAACCAGAAAGCTTAACTGATTCAACAATCACCTTGACCTTTAAAAGGAATTACTAAAAAGTGTTTTAAGGAATCCTACCTACTTCATTGTTTGGCAGCCTCTGCCTATCAGCTCCCTTTGCATTTATTGCTGTAACATGAAGCAGCATGGTGTCATGATTAGGAGTATGAATTCAGGCACCAAATAGATGTGGGTTAAGAGCATGGGCACACTGAACGTGTGACCTCAAGCAAGGGAAATAGCCTCTGTATGCCTCAGTGTGTTCACTTGTGAAATGGTGATATGGTTTGTCTGTGTCCCTACCCAAATCTCATCTTGAATTTTAACTCCTAACAATTCCCATGTGTTGTAAGAGGAACTTGGTGGTAGGTAATTGAATCAGGGAGGCAGATCTTTCCCATGCTGTTCTCGTGATAGTGAATAAGTCTCAAGAAATCTGACGGTTTTAAAAAGGGGAGTTTCCCTGCACAAGCTCTTCTTCTCTTGTCTGCCGCCACGTGAAATGTGCCTTTCACCTTCCACCATGATTGTGAGACCTCCCCAGCTATGTGGAACTGTAAGTCTATTAAATCTCTTTCTTTTGTAAATTGCCCAGTCTCAGGTATGTCATTATCAGCAGCATAAGAACAGATTAATAAAAATAGGGAGAGCGTTATCACATCCATAAGTTTGCATGTAAAGCATTTAGCTCATGCTGTAATAATAGAAACCACTCATTACATGTTGACTATCATTATAAGATAGATTAATTTTTTATTATAATATGTACCCAAAATTAAATTTAGATTTGGATATACATTAGCAAAAATTTCAGCTAATTGTACTCTCTCCTATTAAGCAGTACAGCTGGAACTCTCTTAATACACCTCCACTGAACCAGTTCACAAAATTAACAACCACTCTCCATTCCCTCTATAACAAATGCTGACTGACACTTGTAGGAGGCTGAATTCTCCAGATCAGGAGGCCATCCATGCTTCTGAACACAACCTAGTACTTCTGTTCCCACCTGTGGAGTTGTATTTTCACTAAAGATTCAGCTGGGTTTGCTCCCACACCTGGTTTTGCTAGTTCCCTTCATCATAATTATATAATTTGATTGACTATTACTCAAACTGACAAAATATGGGTGTGAAAAAGTAGTAATTATATTAATAAAAATATAAGGTGAATATTTTGGAAGGAAAAATAAATTTGGTAAATGTTTAAATGAATGAGGTGTGGGGAAGGCAACTATAAAAGAACTCTAGAAGAGTTCTACACTCACGTTTTGTTTTTGTTTTTGTTTTTGCAGGAGGCTTTAAATCCTCAATGTACTTTAAAGATGAAACTGGGAATCATAGAGAAAACAATATGGGGTTAGTTTACACATGAAAATGATGCAGAGCCATGATTAGCCAATTCATGCTCAATGAAAAGACCTTAGACCCACATTGGCAAATGGGTGAATAAATATACATGTATAGATTTCAAGTTAAAAGATAATGTTTAAAGTGTGTGTTTTTTAAACAATTCTCATTTATGACCTATTTGATTACTGACTAGCTATGATCTTTATCACAATAAAAATATTTCTTCCCTACTTTGCATTTCAATACAAAGGCTAAAATATAGCTTAGCCTCACTTGTAGGCTAAAAGCCCTGTACAAGTAATCTAGCTTTTTGAGAAGAATCCAGAATCTTTTGCAAATGTTCACCTTAGGGGCTGCATTTTGACAGCTCCATTTCTGAAACAGGGCCAAGAAATGGTTTACCAGTCCTGGTCTCCCCAGTTACTTTTCAACACAACCAACCTGCACTCTGGGAGCCAGGAAGTCTCCAGAAAGTTCAGTAGAGGCATTCCTATCCCAAGATGTGGTCTGGAATTAGTCTTGCCATCTTACACACAATATACATGCGGTGAACTTGGATCTCTACATACTTTCAGAAATACAACCCCCTTCCACTCTAAAACTGCCTACATCTACCTAATCCCTAACTCTCTCAAGGCTTTCAAATTATTTCCCCACTTTCCAGCACCTGGACTTAAACCCTCTATGAGCTCACGTGCCTGGGATCCTGAGACTCAACTTGCTCTAATTTATACCACGCTATGTGAGCTGGACCTTTCCCCTAGATGCAGTGCAATATTCAGAAGTATGATACAGTTATCTTCCTGATTTCAAGTGTGGTCCATGTCTGGAGACTCCTAATTTATATCCTACTTGCTGGATCAGATCCTGGGGACCTCTGCACTGGTCAAACCCACTTTTACCCTGCTGGTTAGGACACTATCATTTGGAAAGCACTATCATTTGGACTAGATTCCTAGGCTGGGTCCGAGCCTCTGACTCCTTATCCATCACTGGCCCATTCCTGTGGTACAGTTTACCTCACGGGATACCTAGTATGGACTGACTATGCCATGAATCAGGACCATTCTTGGATTCTTGCCTTCATGGCTTCCACCATATTCTAAATCAAATGCACTCTCTTGCCATTTGGGAAAACAAAGAGTTTAGCCTATTCCAGGTTTATTCCAACTCACCTGGCTTGGTCTTCTTCTTGGGCAATGTAATTTTAGGATATAGACCAAAATCTGTTAAGCAAAAGTACCTTACTTTGGATTTATCCTGAAATAATTCTGCAGAAATTTTCTGTGGAAGACTTTAAAACAATCACCTGTTTTGGTTTGTTTGCTCTCCTCTACTTCATGCGCTGTTACCCAAGGATAAGAAGAAACATAATAGGGCTTTCCAGAGTTTTCATGTAAGGGCTCCCCATCCTCACACCAAGTAAAGTTTAGAGAAATGGTATGAGTTCAGAGCAAGAATGGGGTCACGTCTGATCCTATACTACATACTAGTGATACTTGCTCCAATAGATGCATATTTTTTGACATTTTTTACAGCCAAGAGTTGTGTGGGGGGGTTTCCCTTTCAATAAGGAGAAAAAAACTATTTTATTTTATTTTTGTTTTTTTGAGACAGGGTCTCTCTGTCATGCAGGCTAGAGTGCAACGCTCCATCCCACTGCAGCCTCAACCTCCCAGGCTCAAGTGATCCTCCCACCTCAGCCTCCCAAGTAGCTGGAACTACAGGTGCCTGCCACCATACCCAGCTAACTTTTGTATTTTTTTTTTTTTTTGTCAGAATCAGACTTTATTTAGCAATCTGAAAATGTGTTCTTCTGGCTTTAAGTCTTGCAAAATGGGTCATAAGTCAAAGACAGATTTGTTCACTATCTCTTAGTATGTGTGATTATGTCTCTATATAGATAAGTGTCTATCTATAGATGCTTTTGCTTTTTATAGTGATTATAGTTTCACTTTAGTTAATGTATAAAATCTTATTCTAGTAATGCTAAAGCCTGAATTAAATATTCCCTGAGTCTAGTGTTCTCTTCTCCCCAGCCTGCCTCCCTCCATCTTTCCCATAAGACTGCTTCTCCACCTCCATTAATGCCAGGTCTTTAGAGAGCACCAGCATTCCTACTGAGAACCCAGGGATGGATGCTGGCTCTTATATCCCTCTGACCTATACCCTCTGGTTGAAGAGCTTCTTTGGGGAGGGGTGGGGTAAGAGGAGTCTTGGCAGTTTCTCTTCAGAGTTGTGCATTTTCACTTGTAGGTACCTCTTCTTGAGGTTCAGGTGCTGTGAAGTTGTTCTTGTCTGGTACCATGGAGACTTTAAACTTGTCTTGGCCCTCTGAGGAGTCAGCTAAGACAAGCTTATTATCCTCTTCCTTGTCTTCCATCTTCTTTGCCTCTCCAGGTTCTGAAGCAATCTGAGATGTCATTAAGGTGGGAAAAGTGCAAAGTTCTTTGGGGTTCTGATTGTGGATGTTTTCATTTTCTTTGACCTCAGGAGTTCTTACTGGTTTCTCTGGTGGTTCTGGATTAGGAGAGACCTCTAGGGAGGTCCTAGGACTTGGAGTCTCAGTCCCCAAGGAGACCCTAGGGCTGGTGGGTAAACCCCCTCCAGAGGCTGGAGGGCTGGAGGGTATGTTCCTTGAGGAGGGCCTGGGGTTTGGAGTATCCCTGGGTGGAGGAGGCCTACTACGGGGTGCTGAGGTCCTCTGGAGAGAGGCTGTCTTCTTTGGTTGTTCAGATCCTTCACTTGTGGTGCAAGTTCAAAGGACTACTTCTGCAGCAGATGATGAAGGCTGCCCTGAAGGGCTCAGGGCTCTGCCTGGTGATGGAGCTGGGGAGCTAGGGAGAACTTCCTCCTGGGACTTGCCACTCTCAATGGTAGGCGAGGGCTGGGCCTGGGTGGGGCTATTGCAGGCTGGTAGAGGCTCTTCTTCCTCAGAGGAGCTTGCTTCAGATTCTTCCTTTTCTATTTCTTCATCTCCTAAGGGCTCCTTGATCTCAGAATTATCTTCCCTCGGGGCTGCATCAGGTGCCAGATCTTCAGTTGTTGAGACAGAGTCACTCTCACTCTTCAAGGAAAGTGTAGAGGGACTAGTAGGTGAGATAAGAGGACTGGAGACCACAAATGTTTGAACCGGGGGAGAAATGACTAAAGAGCGCCTGCTGCTGCTTGATAGTCCCTTTACCACAAACACTTTATTGGAATGTTGCTTCTCCAGTTTGCTCATCACCTCCTAGAGATTGTGGTTCAGCTTGCTCATTTCCCTGTAGAAGACATTCCTCAAGTTGGAAATGTTTTGGAAGATGGTCACATAGTAGCCAATATGATTATTATAAAGAATAGGCAGTTCCTCTAGTAGTTCTTAGTTCAGATCTTCAAACACAGTCTGGGCTTTGTTGAACTCTTCCTCTGTCTTGGAAGTCTTGGCTTCATCTTTCTTCTTGGCATTCTGCACTGAGTCCAGGTGATGAAGGGCACCATCATAATCCACGAGTTTTCAACCCCACTTGGCAATTCTCTCCTTAATCATCACTGAACTGGGCCAAGTAGTAAACCAAAGGTGAACGATTTGAACAAAGCACTAACAACTTCTACTAACAACAGGCAGAAGAACACAAGCTATACAAGGACCTTGAGAACTTCCTTAGTGCAGCTAAAGTGATGCATGAAAGTTCAAAAAGAGTGTCAGAAACCCTGTAGGAGATCTACAGCAGCAAGTGGGATGGTCATGAGGAGCTGAAGGCCATTGTAGGGAATAATGACCTCCTTTGGGAACACTATGAGGAGCAACTGGCTGACCAGGCTGTGAGGACCATGGAAAACTAATTTTTGTATTTTTTGTAGAGATGGGGTTTTGCCACATTACCCAGGCTGGCCTCGAACTCATGCAATTCACCTGCTTCAGCCACCCAAAGTGCTAGGATTACAGGCTTGAGCCACTGCGCCTGGTGATAAAACTATTTTAAACTGGAGAGAAGTGGATGGAATCCATCAAATGTTTGTTGAGCCTACTATGTGCACTGAGTCACTCATCCCGCAAGTATTTATGGAATGCCTGCTCTGTGAAGTCCCTATGCTGGGTGGGCCCTGCCTGAGGATGCAGAAACTAACAATAGGGCATAATCTTACTGACATGGAGTTTACTGGGCAGGACAAACTTATGTCAAACACCGGCTATTATTGTGTCTATGGATAGATCATCCTGACATCTTGGTATTTCAGTTGCTGAGTGGTGACTGTATAATTTTTGTGATTTTTATGTCTTTTGTGAGGAGGATAGGAAAATAGGTACAGTTTTACCTCTGTTATTTTGGAAGCTGGGAGAATAAATGAAAGAGATGAAAGATAGGTTAATTGCTTTGCATATTTAACAGTAGCTTACAGGAAAAAAGAGTTAAAACAAAAGCTCAAAATGAGAATTAAAGACAAACATGAATTGATGCTATGCATGCTCTCCTGGTTTTCCAACAGCAGTTAAATGGAAAATCAGAAACAATTTTACCACTTCACAATAGTTAAACAAAGAAAACACTACCAAGAAAAAAACCCTCCCTCTGCTACCTTGAGCCCATTTGTCTCCCCTCTTGCTGGTGTCTCTCTCTTTCCCACAGACAACACTTTCCAGTCCTGGCACTCCTACAGTACGTCAACAGAAATAAGAGCATGTGCCCAGCAGCTACAATTAGCTAGTCACTGAGATTGTGTAAACCCATTCAACTCCCTGGTTTAGGCTAAGTGGCATTTTCAATATATCTGTGGTACTGAGGAAAAGCAGGCAGGAACAAAGACACCAGTACTATCTCCAAATATGAGTAAGGCTTCAGTGTCCCTCCACTGGGATAGCGAAAGGATTCAGGACCCTGACACATATGTACAGGTGTTGTCTTTTGCAGACCAATTTGGCCACATTTTGCTGTGGTTTGCATGGCACCGTGGAAATCAGTGTGGTCCCTTAGGAAAGAGGAATGGAGGATCTGTCAGGAAACCTGGATTCTGGAGCCAATGCTATGGCTTCCTCGAGGCTTCTGAGTCTCAACTTTTCTGCCAAGTGAGGACAGTAATGTTCAACTTCTTACCTCTCAGCACAGAAATGAAAATTAAATGGGTTAATATGTCAAAGTGATTTTTAAAATCGTAAGGTATGATGCCTATAGGAATCATTAACACTGAATGACACTGTTGAATATCAAAGGTTTTTAAATGCAAAATGAGGCAACTACATAGGAGTTTATTATACAAGATTATGCTGCAAATCTCTGCACTGCTACAGAGGTTATCTAGCACTTGAAGAGATACTGTTTGAGGCTGGTGGAGCCAAAACCACTGACAATGATAAATCTACAGCGTCAGAGGAAAGGACAACACAGGAACTAATGATGTTGCAAAAGGTGCTGAGTAGTTGGCATAACCAAATCCAGATGTCCATGGAAGAAGGGCAGGGGACATTTCTGACAATTGAAATGTACAAACAAGCCCTGAGCCACCATCACGTGAAAGACGTCTCTGCCCTACCTACCATAGGGCCAGAGTGGCTTACAGGTAGCTCAACCATGGACGGATTTGGCCTCATCACTTCCCTTGCTCACCTGGCACATAAAACTAATAAAAATCATTGCTGGAAACAACTCAAATGTCCCTGACTGATGAATGGATGAGTACAATGTGGTACATCTCTATAATGGAATATTATTCAGCCATAAAAAGGAAAGACATACTGATATATACTACAGTGTGGATGGATCTTGAAAATATATGCTAAGTGAAAGAAGTCAGATACTATGTGACTGGTAAGACACATAATATGTGACACAAAAGGCCACATATTATGTGACTCCAACTGTATGATATGTCTGGAACAGGCAAACCCTAGAGACAGAAAGCAGATTGGTGTCACCTAATGCTGGGGAGTGGGGGAAAAAGAAGAGCTACTGCCAATAGTGGGTGCTGAAAATTATCTAAAGATTGATTGTGATGATCGTTGCACGTATCTGTGAATATACTAAAAACCATTGAATTATGTACTTTAAATGGGAAACTTGTAGTTTTTTTTTTTAAGTCATGTTCCCTCTCTGACCTGTTCCTAACTAACATTGGCATTCTCTGGCCAAGGTCAACAGCATCATACAGTTAAATCCACTCTCTCCCATTAGTGCTCCTATGAAGAGACAGCTGTGTGTGCAGGGACAGGGCTCTGAAACCTTATTGCAGACACATGCTGCAGTTCTTAGGTGAGACTTCCTCAGGCACTTTTAATAGTCTGTCTTCCTTTAAGCCTCTATTAAATTAGAACAATTTAGGTATTTTGCATTCTCTGTTTTCTTTCATGGTCTTCTCAGAATCAGATTAGAGAGACAAAAATAAACCAACTCTCTGCTTTCCAAAACCAATGACTATTTAAAATGGATCTGTCTAGGTTAGGGACAGACAGCCTTAGTCCCAACCAGTAGCCACTAGCTGACATTTCTGCACAAACTACAGTTATCACCTTTGCTCTTATGATGTTTCCCATTTACCCCAAATACATCATTCTTATTACTCTCTCTCATGGGCTCTTCTCTTTCTTAGCAGTTTTGTGTGGGTGTTTGCTTATATCCCCATATTCCCCACCTCCACTGCTCTATAGCTTGCAAGCTTCAGCTCTGACAATGAAGTTCACCTTCCTGGCCCCAGAACCTGGCACAGACAAGACCTCCAATAAACATTTACTGAAGACATAATACAGCCCTCAGAGTGCTGCTTTGGAGGTGAGTCATGATCAAGATTGCCTCATTTCCTTTAGGTAATAAGTAATAGTTAGTCAAAAGAGTCTGAGCTCCTCTACCTGTCCTTAAACCAAATTTGTAGTGAGCACACATTTCCTCCCAAGTGTTCTTCCCTTTGGAGAAAACCCATCGTCTATGGGGTCTTGAGGGGTTGATCGTTTGGCCCCACACCTGGTCAATGATATGGCCAGTGGTTGTTATTCTGGCCACTTTGATTGGGTAAAGGTTGGGCACATGACCAAAACTTGGCAGATCGGAGTCCTCTTGAAACATCTCCACCAGCACTTTCAGGAAAGATGTTCTAAGACAGAGTTTCTCAATATCGGCCCTCTTGACATTTTGTTCTGGATAACTGTCTGTTATGGGAGCTGTCTTGTACATTCTAGGATGGTCAGCAGCATTCCCAATAGATGCCAGCAACAAGTCCCAGTTGTGACAACCAAAAATATTTCTAGACATTGCCAAATTTCCACGGCGGTGGGGTGCAAAATTAACCCTAGTTAGGAACCACTGCTGTAAGATGTGCCAGCGAGGACAAAATAAACTGGACTTGCCTGCATCTGTGCTCCTTGTGGCTCCCTGGAAGGAAGCTTCCATGGAGAAGCCATCTGCAACAAGAGAAGTTGAAGTCAGCCGAAAAAGAGAAAGAAAGTTGAGATGTGGAGAAAGAGACCTAATGATACCTGTTAAATTTCACTTGAATTTGATTTTGGCGGGTTACTTGCAACTAAAGTAGACTCCTGACATATATAATGCATCCATCACCTTAATCCATAACAACCCAGTTTTTCTTCTAGAAACCCATTTGCCTATTCTAACCAAATAAGACGAGCTGGTCAAAAATGTCCATGATCAGGCCAAAAAAAAAAAAAAAAAAAAAAAAAAAAAAAAAAAAAAAAAAAAAAAACCAGACATAAAAACCTCCTGCCCATCCTTGGATACATCTTGATCAACTTTTGTATTCTTTGTATCCGTCTTAGCATACTGTGGGATACAAAGCAGTTATCTTCCAAAAGAGGTACGAGAATTTCCTGGCACTGCCTTAACAAATTATCACCAATCCAGTGGCTTAAAGTAGCAGAAATTTATTCTCTCACAGTTCTGGAGGCCAGAAGTCTGAAATCAAGGTGTCAGCAGGATTGTTTTTCTCTGAAGACTCTGAGAGAAGCCTTTTTTGGTTGTCACAACTGAGGCTTGTTACTGTCATCTACTGGGAATGCCTCTGCTCCATGTCTTTCCTAGCTTCTGGTCATTGCCAGCAGTCCTTGGTGTTCTTTAGGTTGTAGCTGCACTGTTCCATCTCTGCTCTCATCATCACACGACCTTCTTTCCTATGCATCTCTGTATATGAGAGTCCTCTTCTCTTAAGAGAACATCAGACATTGGACTAAGGACCCACCCTATCCAGTATGACTTCATCTTAACTAATGACATACACAAAGACCCTATTTCCAAATAAGGTCACATTCTGAGGTTCCAAGTGTATGTGAGTTTTGGAGGATACTATTAAACCCTATGCAGTTGGCAGAACAATACCTTATATTTGTAGAGAACTTTACAGTTTCTAAAGCATTTTTAAGAAAAGAAATAGGGCAGACAGTTATACAAGTCCCATTTTTTCAGGTTGCCCTTATGATGAGTGAAGAACACTGAGCTCCACAGAGTAAGCTAGAGAACCACTTGACACCGCCAGTTGAGAGACTGGAAACAGTCCGACTGCAGACCACTATCCCTCTAATCTGTACTCTGCCTCAAATTTTATCTGCAGCCTCAGCTCAGGGATCTAAATGCTCACTATCTTGTTTTTTTTTTGAGATGGAGTCTCGCTCTATCGCCCAGGCTGGAGTGCAGTGGCCGGATCTCAGCTCACTGCAAGCTCCGCCTCCCGGGTTTACGCCATTCTCCTGCCTCAGCCTCCCCAGTAGCTGGGACTACAGGTGCCCGCCACCTCGCCTGGCTAGTTTTTTGTATTTTTTAGTAGAGACGGGGTTTCACGGTGTTAGCCAGGTTGGTCTCGATCTCCTGACCTCGTGATCCACCCGTCTCGGCCTCCCAAAGTGCTGGGATTACAGGCTTGAGCCACCGCGCCTGGCCTCACTATCTTGTTTTAAGAGCCATCTGAATTTCCATTGGGAATTCTATCCAAAGCAATACACCACCAAAGCCAGCCAAAGAAACTGCCATTTATTTTTCCAGTTTATTTTGCAACATGGGCATGCATTTTTAGTGCATATATTAATCAAACTGCTTTCTAGATGCTTTGACCCAGAAGCTAAGTTCAAAGACTCTAACAGGGCACTGGCAATGGCAGCCAGAATCTTGGCATTTAACAGTTGTTACAAATCAAGGGTCTTTGTTCTCATATGATCACTAGCAATGACTCCTGGATGGAAGCAAATGAGAAAATAGAGGTAACTTTGCTTTGCTTCATGGCCAAATCCTGGGGTGAAAAAACTCAACATCACTAGAGAATCTTGGAACATTCAAGAGTTCTTTAAAATAAAATAACTCATTACTTCATGATCATAATATCATATGGCAGGACTAAAATCTAAACTGAAGCTAAAAGTAGAACTCTGGGAATACATTTTGAAGCACGGTCATGCTTACCTCCAGTTATCAATGATAGTCATTTGAAATGTTGGATTATCTCCACTCATTCTTGCTTTCCAGTAAGAAATAGGACTTGAATTTCATTTGTGAGAAGGGACTCTGTTTTCTCTCCACTTACTCTCAGTATCTAGCCAACTGAAGAATTTGATAGAGTGTTAATTCTCCCTAAGATATACTGTCCTCAGGTAGCAGTTATTAATCAAAGAAAGACTACAAATAGCACTTTAAGTGAGGATTTACTAAAATCAGTTTTTGCACTGTAGACATTAGCACTGCCTGTGTCTATGTTTACCTAGAGTTAGGATGACAGATGAGAACCATGTTTTCCCCAGGATCCAGTCCCAGAAGTTATGGTTTAAGCTTGGGAGGAAGACATGAAGGCAAGCTCATTGAATTGTGCAGACAGATGAATCATTTGTTGGGATTCAGGGCTCCATTTTACATTTTACTCCTCAGGTGGACAGATAACTTTGTTCTTGACATTCTGGACAGGGGCAGCCCATCTTCACAACTCTGATCAATTTGCACCAAGACGGTGAAAACTCACAAGACACTCAGACTTGCTGGGTATTTCACTGGCCTAAGTCCACCTACAGACTCTCTCTCTCTCTGTCTCGCTTTCTGTCTTTCTCTCTCTTTCTCTCTCTTTTTCTTTTGGGAGGTCTGTGACTTCTGAGACCCCTGATTCCAAGTAATCCAGACCAGAAATATCTTAAGAGCTCCCAGTTAGTGAGCTGGTTCTTTTTGCCTTCTAAAGACCTGTTGTCAGCAAACAAAATACCCTAGCCAAAATAGATGATATTTTTATAAGCAGGACTTTAATCACCTGAATCAGAAAAAGAACGTTTATCTCTCCCTAACCTAAAAACTCACCAAACTATATCAAAACTACCAAACATCCATTACTGAGATGTGAAGAGCACATATTTGGTCTTGAGCTGTAATGTGTAATTCAAGCTTTAAACACACGTGTGCTTATGTAAAACTCTATAACCATCCCCCAGAAGATTTTATGCCATGATTACACCTTTCATAACACTGTGTTAATTCATAACTTTTATTTTTTTCTTTGAATAAAAGAGGAATGCAAGTAGAAAACTGAGTTGTAAACAAAATTTTAAATCTCAAAACTGAATTCCGAAGATGAAGTTGATAATTCTGCCATGAGAATAATACGTAATTGTCAATAACTTGGGTGATGAGGAAATGTAGAAACTTCCATACAAGAAGAGAGTATGAGTCAACAATTTACAAAGTTGAAGTCTAAAAGAAATGCTGTGTCAACATTTGTAATACCCTGAAGTAAATGGAGAAGGTTGACATGAACTCATTTACCATAAGATGATGAGACCCTTGTTCTCACCATCTTCACCATTGGTGGTTCCCACACAAATGGAAGATTTTAACAGGAATGTACAGGCTGAAATTCTAAACAGATTTAACACAGTTAGGCTTCAGGTTAATATGCAGGAAGCTGATAGTTCTGCAGTGGGATGAAAGAAAAGTTTGGGATGGCTAGGAGAAAGTGTAGGTCACACTTGTTTTAGAATTTGGTGTGAAAAGACTGTCATTAGCAAAGACAAAAACCTGTGAAGAATAAACCATAGGTTCAGCAGAAAATGATATAACTTTCTTTTATTTTTTTTAAACAGCTTTTTGTGGTACTTCTGACTCCTACACATGACACTCAAGGGTCCTATCACCTTTCATAATCTTGGACAAATCAGGTCATCCAGATGGATTTCAGTTCTGCATGTGTACAAAATGAAAGGTTGAATAATCTCCAAGGGCACTTTGAGCCCTAACATCCTATGCTCTTATTCTTTAGAATCATTTTGGAATAGTGGAACAATGATAGACCCTGGAATAAGAGAGACAAGTATTTAAATCCTAGTTCTCTTCCTTAATAGCTGTCCACTTTTGAACTACTAAGTTGTTCAAAACTGTGTAAGTTTATTGAGCTCAAATTTCTTAACTGAAAAATAAAAATAAGAATCCATCTCATAGGGTTTTATGAAGATTAGCTCTAACATATATAACATACCTAGCCCAGTGCCTGGCACCCAATGCACAGTCAACATTAGCCTTTTAGATCATCCTGCTCACCAGTTCCCCTTCCCAGCTTTCTTCAGATTTTACTGAATAGACTTGCTTCCTGACACATCACACATCCTATATAAATACCTCTGTTTCATCATGCTAACTTTGTAATAATTTTGTTAGCACTACTTTAGTTGATCAACTTTATGCAAATCCCAAAACAAATGCCCAGCAAATTATGAGCCAGTTTCGTAATGTTAGAGATCCAAAGGGAAGGGAATACATAAAAGTCTGCATTAAAAACCATGGCTTTTCCATGGCTATGGCAAACTACACAGGAAACAGATTTCACAGTTTGGAAATTATCAGAGGCAAAATAGACCATTTGAGCTCTGGGAAAAGCATTTCAACCCCAAAGGATAAGAACAAAAGGAAAATAGTAACTACAACAAATGGCCAGATCCAAAGGTCCATTTTACCTGGGTTGAAAAACAGAAACCTAGAGCTGAAAGGGATGATAGCTAATTCCAGACTCCTTATTCTATAGATGGAGAAATTGCTTGCCCACTCATTTCTTAGCCCCATACAGCACCTTCTATGAAGCCACAGTAGCCTGAATTTCTTGCACACAGGGACATAAGATTTCCTATGTGTTGGTGTGAGTGCCTACCACCTTACTAAGTAAGAAGACCCAGATTACTGTTAAAAAGCAAGTGGTTAAGAACTATCCAATTGGCTGGGCGCGGTGGCTCATGCCTGTAATCCCAGCACTTCGGGAGGCTGAGACGGGTGGATCATGAGGTCAGGAGATGGAGACCATCCTGGCTAACACGGTGAAACCCCGTCTCTACTAAAAAATACAAAAAACTAGCCGGGCAAGGTGGCGGGCGCCTGTAGTCCCAGCTACTGGGGAGGCTGAGGCAGGAGAATGGTGTAAACCTGGGAGGTGGAGCTTGCAGTGAGCTGAGATCCGGCCACTGCACTCCAGCCTGGGCGACAGAGTGAGACTCTGTCTCAAAAAAATAAAAATAAAAATAAAAATAAATAAAAAAAAGAACTATCCAATTACCAACAGTTTAGATAATACATGCATACATAAATTATGTATGTGCATTTTGTATGTGTGTATATAGTGCAAACGTATTTAATATATAAATAACAGTTCTATCTTTATAAGATAGGTTCAAATAGAAACCCTAAAGATACTACAATAAAAATTAATGTTTTTGTGGAAAATTTCATTTCTGAAGAATTCTCCAGATTTTTTTTTTTTTTTTTTCTGAGACGGAGTCTTGCTCTGCCGCCCAGGCTGGAGTGCAGTGGCCGGTTCTCAGCTCACTGCAAGCTCCGCCTCCCGGGTTTACGCCATTCTCCTGCCTCAGCCTCCCCAGTAGCTGGGACTACAGGCGCCCGCCTCGTCGCCCGGCTAGTGTTTTGTATTTTTTTTTTTTTTTTTAGTAGAGACGGGGCTTCACCGTGTTAGCCAGGATGGTCTCGATCTCCTGACCTCGTGATCCGCCCGTCTCGGCCTCCCAAAGTGCTGGGATTACAGGCTTGAGCCACCGCGCCCGGCCCAGATATTTTTTAATGCAACATTTATCCACATGCTCCAGGAGTCAAGACAGAGCCCCCAAGCCCAAATAATCCAGAAAAAGCCACCTTCTCTATTCTCACATCACCCTTGACAGGAGTGATAAGGAAGCAACAGAATGCTGCATGCATGTGGCATGAGGCCCACACCTCTGAAAACACAGCCCAGGCCCATGAATTGCTTGGAAACCATGAAGTCTGAGCCATCATGCCCTTCATCACTTTTCCCATCTGTTACAAAGTCTACTAGGTGATCCATCATCCTGACTCTAATCTCTGAATTATTTTGGGCACTGAGGCAATTCCCCACCATCATGCTTCCTCCCCAGAATTTCTATTTGGTTTTAAATTTAACTATTTTATGTCACTTTATTGATATTCTCTATTTGGTGAGAAATTGTTCTCATATTTTTCTTTGGTTCTTTAGACATAATTTCCTTCAGTTGTTTGAACATATTTAAAATAGCTGATGTAAAGTCTTTGTGTAGTAAGTCTAATGTCTGAGCTTCCTCAGGGACAATTTCTATTGATTGCTTTTTTTCTTGTGTATGAGCCATACTTTCTTATTTATTTCAATGTTACATAATTTTTTGTTGGAAATTGGACATTTTAAATAACATAGCATGGGAACTCTGGAAATCAGATATTTTTCTCTCTCCAGGATTTGTTGTTGTTGCTGCTGTTGCTGCTGTTTGTTTATTCAGTGACTTTTCTGAAGTAATTCTATAAATACTGCATTCATTGTCATCTGTGGCTGCTGAAGTATCTACCTGGTAAGCATGGTAATCAGCAACTAAGTAGACAGATATTTTCTTTAACTTATGGAATCAATAAGTCTTTGCCAAGAAACTCTATATGCATCTTGAGAGAGGCATCAACACTCCATCAGTCAGTTTACAACTCTGTTTTAGCGCTTACCTCCTGCCTGGGCACAGCCTTAAGGTCAGTTAGAGGTGAGAGCACAAATCCTTCTCAAGTCTCTCCTGGGCATGTGCACATAAGCATGGCCTTCTAGATTCCCAGGAATGTGAAGGACCTTTTTAAAATGGCTTTTGGTCATTTCATTTCCCAGATTTTCCTTTTAAACTTTTTGATTGGGCTATTGTTTGGTCAAACTGTTATCTATCATCTCAGGTAGCTAGGATATTAAACAATTGCTATTGATTGTTTTCAACAAATCCTCCTGGAGAAAGCGGGCAAGCTCTGACTCAGGTTAAATAAAAACAAACATTGTGAGTGGGGTCTTCAATGAAACTAACAGACAGGTCAAATAATGACAATTCTCTGTAAATGGAGCTCTGGAGGAGCTCCAAACCCACTTTGCTCCCTCCAGAGACTGTCCAGCTGCTGGTTTTCACTGGCATCATGAGCTGTTGCTTTTCAAAACTACCACAGAGCTAGAGAGAACAGGATCAGAATAGGGTAAATTAAAATGCCACAAAGTCCATGATTCTATCAATATTTATCCAGTTTTCTTGTAAAAACCACTCTCCGGATTGCTGCAAACTTTTAGCTGATTTACAGAGTTCTGGGGAAGTGGATCCTGACAACTATGCCAGTGTTCTAATTGTTTTTATGAAGAAGAGGATTTTTGAAAGTCCTTATTCTGACATTCTCATTGATATCCCTGTGGACTAGAGTACTGCCAGAGCCATCTAATTGGTCCTAATGTCTCCTGTCTGTCTTCCCTCCAATCTGTCTGTATAATGCTGCTGAAGTAATGAACAATTCTAATGATGTCCTCCCTCGCTTAAAAACCTACAATGATTTCCGATTCCTTTCACTAATATTGAAAAATTTTACTGTGGAACAAAAATTCTCCATGATCTCGTTCCCACCTACCTTGCTGGCTTCATCTCCCACAATTCACCTTAACTTCCAGTCAACTGGACTGGCTGTCATTCACAGATCAAAATCCCTGGCCTCCTTGGTAACACATCTGATCTTTTCAGCAAGAAGTTCTCTCTTTCCCCACCTTCTTTACTTCCAGAGCCTTTCCACTGTGCTTTCACATGGCAGGGATAAAGTACATTCAGTGGCTCAAAACTCAATGTTTTTTTTTCTATAATTTCAACTTTTATTTTAGATTCAGGAGGCACATGGGCACATTTGTTACATGGGTATATTATATGACATGGAGGTTTGGGATACAATTAAACCCATCACCCAGATAGTGAGCATAATACCCAATAGGTAGTTTTTCAACTCTTGGCCTCCTTCCTACCTTCCCCCTCTAGTAGCCTCCAGTGTCTATTGTTGTCATCTTCATGTCCATGAGTACCCAATGTTTATCCCTCACTTACGACAACATGCAGTATTTGGTTTTCTGTTCCTGCATTGATTTGCTTAGGGTAATGGCTTCCAGCTGCTTCCATGTTGCTGCAAAGGACATGATTCTGTTCTTTTTTATGGCTGCAAAACCTCAATATTAAAAGTTAGTTAGACCCAAAGAATCTAGAATACTTTACAGACCTCATGATGGTATATTTGCATATATCCAGAATCTCTAATGATCTTTAAAAAACCAACAAGCAAAAAACAAATAATGCCATTGAAAAGTGGGCAAAGGACATGAATAGACATTTCTCAAAAGAAGACATACTAGTGGCCAACAAATATATCAAAAAATCTTCAACAGTACTAATCATCAGAGAAATGCAAATCAAAACCACAATGAGATACCATCTCACACCAATCAGAATGGCTATCACTGAAAAATTAAAAAATAACAGGTGTTGGTGAGGT
The DNA here is from genome assembly GCF_002776525.5 of Piliocolobus tephrosceles. NCBI lineage: Eukaryota > Metazoa > Chordata > Mammalia > Primates > Cercopithecidae > Piliocolobus > Piliocolobus tephrosceles. The sequence goes on along the minus strand of NC_045437.1, from coordinate 72,515,230 downwards.
TGCAGAGGAAAGGGGATGCTTATACATTGTCAGTGGGAATGTAAATAAGTTCAGTCACTGTGGAAAGCAGTTTGGAGATTTATCAAAGAACTAAAAATAGAACTACCAATCATCCCAGCAATCCCATTACTGGGTATATACCCAAAGAAAAATAGATCATTCTACCAAAAAGACACATGCACTCATATGTTCATCACAGCACTATTAACAGTAGCCAAGACATAGAATCAACCTAGGTGTCCATGAATGGTGGATTGGATAAAGAACATGTGATACATGGAATATTATGCACCCATAAAAAGAATACAATCATGTCTTTTACAGAAATATGGATGCAGCTGGAGGCCTTTATCCTAAGTGACTTAACACAGAAACAGAAACCAAACACTACATATACTCACTTATAGGTAGGAGTTAAACAATGGGTATACATGGACATAAAGCTGGGAATAAGAGATACTGGGGACTACAAGAGGGAAGATGAGGAAGGGAGCCAAATGTTGAAATCCTTCCTATTGGGTACTATGCTCGCTACCTGGGTGACAGATTCAGTCATACCCCAAACCTCAGCATCACACAATATACCCATGTAACAAACCTATACATGTGCTCCTGAATCTAAACTGGAAGTTGAAATTGAAAAAAAAAGAAGAGATAAGTTAAATGTTTCACAGCAGATAGGATGACTATACCTTAAAAAAATGTGTTGTACTCAGGTGGCAAACACCCTAGATACCCTGACTTGATCACTGCACATCATATATATGTAAAAAATTCTCACGTGCCTCATAAATTTGCACAAATAAAAAAATAAAATTTTTATTAAAAAAATATGGTATGACTAATGTGATGTGAAACACAGCAAGACCTAAACCAGGGGCATGTGAAGATACAAAATACCAGGGAAGAAATGGATTCCTTTAGCCTCTGAGGTAAAAGCTGGAGTTTTAGTGCAATGCCAAAATCAATTCTGAGGAATCTGAATAAGAGATTACCAAATGCTACGAAAGGCAGTTAAAAAGGTTCTAACTTGGAGATAAAGATCAAAGTTTAGGAACCAGGAATCAGGGAGTAATAGGAAACAGGTGATCAGATTTTGCTGTGGCGGTCAGGGTTTATCTGGCCCTAAGCTGTTTTTATTTTTTTTTTGAGACAGAGTCTCCCTGTGTCTCCCAGACTGGAGTGCAGTGGCACGATCATGGCTCACTGCAAGCTCCATCTCCCGGGTTCACGCCATTCTCCTGCCTCAGCCTCCCAAGTAGCTGGGACTACAGGCACCCACCACCACGCCCGGCTAATTTTTTTTTTTGTATTTTTAGTACAGACAGGGTTTCATCTTGTTAGCCAGGATGGTCTCGATCTCCTGACCTCGTGATGCACCGGCCTCGGCCTCCCAAAGTGCTGGGATTACAGGTGTGAGCCACCACGCTCGGCCCCTAAGCTGTTTTTAATGGATCAGGGTGCTTAAGCCAGTCTTGGCCTGTGACTTACTGCAGGCCCCTCTGGCATCCGATAGATCTCTGCAACACGAATGGGTGGCGCTGGCTCACAGACTAGATGAGGCCTTAACACAGACAAAAAGGAAGAAAGAAATTTACTCTACAATTCAATTATGCTAGTCAGTGGCACATTTCTTTCCCAAGTCCCAAACACATTCACATAGTCTGAGACTGCAAGGCAGATATCTCAAAAATAAACTTCTCAAATGAAAGAAAATGGATTTTAAATTGCGGAGGTAACATTTCTATTTCATGCCATCTGTTATAACTCAAGTTTTTCCAGCTAATGGATTATTCATCAGAAATGATGAAAACATTTTTGAGATCAAAAGTATGTTATTGGAAAGAAAGATATTCAAAAATTAAGATAATTTAAAAGTATTGACTCAATATATTTTTTCTCTTAAAACTTACAGATATTGATTATGCATCAGTGTACTTGGATAGACCAAAATGATATACTAAGCCTTTTCCTCAAATAAACCTAGAAATGTGAGTGAACATTTTATCTATTTTATAAATCTCCTTGCACTACTACTAAAGTGTGGGCATTTACATGAAGAGCATTCTACCTTGCAGATTCCCTTCAATCTGACATGCTAGACAAAGGTAGCTGACCAAAGATTAGGAGACCCAGTTCCTGGTTATCTCTCTGTCTCCCCTCTGCAGACACAGTTAACCCTAGTGGTCTAATCTGATCAAAGCAAAAGTCTCAAAGTCCCTAATTTCAATCCTAGCCAATACTGACTGCTGATTTGTATCAGAAAACAGTTAGGATTTCCTAAATTAGGGCTTGTACAAGTACCTCAGAATCAGAAGGAATCAAGACATTCAGTCAACCACATGGTGTGGTTAAGAACAAGACACAAACAAAAAATAGTACGAGATATCTACCATCAGCCTCCCTACATAATCAACACAGCAACGTTGTTCAGAGGAGAAAATGAGATTTCAGTAATATTTTGACTCTAATATCAACATACGGCCAACTAGAAACAAATGGTAGGGGAAAGCTTTCCCTAACATGATAGTTAGAAGGTAGCCATTGAGTGGTCTGTCCTCATTCACATCTGCTGACACAGATGTAGAAGCTCTCTTACCCACCTGCACTGCAGGCCTAACCCCACCCACATAGTGAGCAAGTACCAAAGTCAACAAATGACTAACTGTAGCATTCTAGCTTAGGGCAATTCCTATGCTCACTTCATTAGACAACACAGGGGCCTCACAATGGGTGACTAAACAAAGACGTATAGGACTCTGTAGACTCCCAATTTACAGAAACGCATAAATGTCCTCCTCTAAGCAGGAGATAGACCTGGTGGCATCTGTCTGGGTGTTACCATCATGCCTTCAACTTCTGATGCTCTTTTTCCTTTCTTTTATTAGTGATGGAATGATGGAAATTTATAGAAATCAGGAGTGTAGGCATTTGGGATTGTATGCAGGTAAGCACCATCTTTGACGTCTTCTAGGCTGTTGCCACACTCCAAAGCAATGGCTAGGCTTTGTCCCCACTCTGCCTATCCTAGGAGAAAGTGATTGACACACTATCCTGTAGACTGTAACCATATTATATGTATAATAAAGATTTACTACAGTGGGAGGAGGTTTGCTAACACTTGCTGCTTTGCTGAACAAGTGTACCCGCTTTGCCAAACATTGACTTATGCAAATGAAAGAACAGCGGCATACTCCAGGAGTGCCAACTTCATTTTTCTTCACAATGTAAGGTCTACGTTGTGGATAATTTTAGCATTAGTTAGGAAAATGTGGCTACCTTTAAATACAATGCATTGAAAATAGCACGGGAGACCAGGTGTTTAAGTTGACATACTAAATCTGCAACTCTTTAATCGTATTATCTTAACTCTTTAATTGTATTATCTTGGTCACATCTCTAAACTTCCTTGGCCTTTCTTTCTTCAAAATTAGGGTGACTGAAATGGATTAGTGAGTGTAAGACTGACGATGCATTCGAATCACCTGTGAAAGTTATAAAAATCACAGACACCACTGCTCAATCCAAACCACTTACAGTACACATCTCTAGAGTGGGCACTTTGGACAAGCTTCAAGCTTCCTTTCCTTTTCTGTTTTACAATCTTGAACTCAATGATAATTTTGAAACCATTTATCCATTCAGTGGATATGTATGCAGTGCCTATTATGTGCCAGGGTTTTATGAGGTGAATTGAGCTCTCACCCCTAATTCATACATTGAAGTTCTGACCCCAGTGCCTCACAATGTGACTGTATTGTATTTGGAGATAATCTTTAAAAAATTAATTAAGTTAAAATGTAGTCACTAAATCATTCTACTATAAAAACACATGCACACATACATTTACTGCAGGACTATTTACAATAGCAAAAACTTGGAACCAACCCAAATGTCCATCAATGGTAGACTAGATAAAGAAAATGTGGCATATATACACCATGGAATACCATGCAGCCATAAAAAAGAATGAGTTAATGTCCTTTGCAGGGACATAGATGAAGCTGGAAGCCATCATTCTTAGCAAACTAACACAGGAACAGAAAACCAAACACCGCATATTCTCATTCATAAGTGGTAGTTGAACAATGAGAACACAGGGACACAGGGAGGGGAACATCACACACCAGGGCCTGTCAGGGGGTGGGGAACTGGGGAAGGGAGAGCACTAGGAAAAACACCTAATGCATGCGGGGCTTAAAACCTGACGAGTTGATGGGTGCAGCAAACCACCATGCCACATGTATACCTATGTAACAAACCTGCATGTTCTGCACATGTATCCCAGAACTTAAAGTAAAATAAAAAATAAAATAAAATGTGGTCACTAGGGTGGAACTAACTTAATATAACTTGTGTTCTTACAAGAAGAGAAAATTATACAAAGGACGATTATGTGAAGACATAGGGAGAAGACAGCTAAGGAGAGAGGTTTCAGAAGAAAACAACCCTGCTGACATCCTGATCTCAGACTTCTGGCCTCTAGAATTGTGAGGAGAGAAATTTCTGTCGTTTAAGCCACCCAGTCTGTGATACTTTATTAAGGTAGCCCTAGCAAACTAATATAAAGGATAATATGCAAGATTCTGGGTGTAGCATAGGGCAAAACATGGAAACAGGCCACCCCCATGGAATTTACAGTTTAGCAAGAGTCAGATAAGAAAAATTACAAATTATGCTAAGCCACAGGAACATTTAATACAAGGTGCTATAACAGAGAATGCCAAGACAGGTAGTAGTTGGCTTACGTTAGATGTGGTCAGTAGAGAAGGACTCTCTGAAGAAGTGATATTTATTCAAAGCTATTAAGTTGAGACCTAAAGGCTGAGAAAGAGACAGCCATGTAACAGCGAAAAGAAGAGCCTTCCATGCAGAGAAGCAGGAGAGGCAAAGGCCCAAGGTAAAAAGAAAATATGTGTATTTGGGGAAGTAAAATGCCTCTGTGGCCAAAATGGAGTGATGAAGGGAGTAATGTGAAATGAGGTTGGGTAAGTGGGTAAGGGGCCAGTCTATTGAAATCCATGGGAAAGAGTTTGGATTTTATTTCAAAAAAAAATTTTTTTTAAAAAGCAAAGAGACTTTAAGCTCGGCTTCAGATAAACCATGTCTAACGATACCATCTTTTTATTTAAATCACAAGGTTGTGGCCAAAGCATCGCCCCACCTGGTTGCAGTGCACCACACCATCTTTCGTTCTTTTGAGAGGTACAGAAGCCCCTTTTGTCAGGTTTAAAATTTACACAATGGACTGAGATGAACAGAAGGTTACTTTTAAAATTTTCTAAACTTGAACACAAATTATAAGATCCTATTTTTGCTAATGATTGAAAAAAATTTACTCTCAATTTTAAAAACACAATTGAACACTTTTTAGCAGGAAATTGATATTTATGTGTAATGGAAAGTAAAGTAAGGTTCTTGCAGTCTCAGCTTTGGCTACAGCATAAAGACAATAGACACCATTTTTTGAAATTAGGCCCATAATGATATTTCAAAGGGGTACTTTAAAAACCGCTTCAAGGACACCTAAGACCTGCTCCTACACTAAGTATGTAAAATCAGGATTTGGAGATTTTAAAAGATGGCTTATTCTTGTTTTTGTTGCTGTTGCTAGGTTTTTGTTTGTTTTGTTTTTGTTTTTTCAGAATTTTTGGAGAAAGTTGTAGGAACACTCTAAGTCCCACCATATATACATTGTCCAGAGCATCATATTTGTGCACTATATTAATGATATATCAATTTGGCTGAATGAGCAAGAAGCAGCAAGTCTACTGGAAACCTTCTTAAGGTACCTGCATTCCAGAGGATAGCAGATAAACCCCGAGGAAACTCAAGGTCTTACCTCATCCTGAAGGATTTTAAGGATCCAGTGGTCTGAGGTAATGCAAGGACATCTTTAAAATGGAGGATAAGACAAATACTACAAGATCTCACTTATATGTGGAATCTAAAAATGCTGAGCTCATAGAGGCAGAGAGTAGAAACCTGGTTACAGGGGGCTGGGGCAGGGTGCTGGGGAGATATTAGTCAAAGGGTTCAAAATTTCAGTTAAACAGGAGGAATAAGTCCAGGCAATCTATTGTACAACATTGTAACCATAGCTAACAACAATATATTGTACGCTTGAAAATAGATAAAAGAGTAGATTTTAAGTGTTCTCAACGCAAAAAAAATGATAAATCTGTGAGGTAATGCATATGATAATTTAGCTCAATTTAGCCATTTCACAATTTATACATATAATCAAAACATATTATACCTCATAAATATATATAATTGTATTAGTCAATTAAGAAATAAATGTTAAATATTTTAAAAATTAAAAAAATAAAGTAAAGGACAAATTACTACATCTTGCATCTCCTACTGCTAAGAAGGAACTGCATTGCCTAGTAGGCTTAGGTTGAACAACCATCCCAGTTTGCCTAGGTCAGGGGAATTTCTGGGACTCAGGATTTCCTGTGCTAAAGCTGGAACAGTTCCAGGAAAACTTGTCTGGTTAGTCATCCTAGAAGACATCTTATTTTTTTAAAGTCAATTACAGTCAAGTATCTGTTTCTTGCTGCTGAAAACATTCTGACTCATACTATTTCAAAGTCTCAAAGAGAACCACTCCCCACCGACCCCCACCACCAAGTAATAACTCTGTAAATGTCTGCCGATTTAATTGAGCTCTGAGTTGAATTAGTTGTTACTGAGTTAAAAGAAGGGCATCTCTGTCAGTTATATCCTAAGCGTCTAGCACAATCCCTAGACCATAGATGGTGTTTGCCAAATATCTGCTTAAAGCCAGAATGGCTTCAGGATCTTAGGAAGCAAAAGGGAAACTTTAGGAGTCCAGACGGAAAGCTGAAAATGAGAAAAACTAGTTCAGTGGAACTAAAGTCCTGGAATAATCTTTCTGCTCAAATGGACAAGGAGGAAGCTGCCCCAGGCAGGGTCAGAGAAACAGACTCTGAAGAGGACTCTAGCCTCCTCTGGTGGCTCAGAAGGGAAGGCAGTGTGCCACTTAGGAGTCTGTGCTAGGGAGGAGATGGGGAAGGGGAATGTAAAAGACAGCCTCAAGAGATTTTCCTTAGCAAAAAGAGAAAGAATATGATTTCTGGTAACTTTCTTAGTAAGAATTAAAGAGCTGAAACAAAGGAAACTAGAGGCTGTCTTATCTGTACTCACAGGAATGATGTGCTCCCAGGAGTGATGGCAAATGACAGCTCTCATAGGCTTGCCCTCAGCTAAAAGGGGCTGGCTCACCCAAGGTCAAGCCTCAATCCTGGGAGAAGCTTGTATTCAAAGGTTTGTCCATGCAAAGAGTATAGAAGCCCAAGCCCCTCAGTTCCACTAGGGGCAGCTCTGAAAGGCCATCCTGGCTTCAGGGCTTCCCACGGAACTGGGTAAACCTTTTGTTTGACTGTACTGAAGTCCAATAGCTTCTTGTCCTGCAGCAGCTCTCTTTTCCTCATTGCCACAATGGTGTTGATCCAAGAGCATTTCCCATTGATGTGGGACATGCAAATGTCCTTCTAGGAGTCTGCTTCTTAGTGCCAAAAACTGGGAAGGGTCTGAGATGTTTACCCTACTTGTAAGCTAACAAGTTCATAGATGCCAGCAGAAGACACAAGACTCCTGATTCAAGAAAAAAGAATGTTAGCTGACATGGTGGCACAACCCTGTGGTCCCAGCTACTTGCAAGGATGAGGTGGGAGGATTTCTTGAGCCTAGGAGTTCCAGGCTGTGGCTAGGAGTTCCAGGCTGTGCCTAGGAGTTCCAGGCTGTAGTGCACTACGATTTTTGACTGTGAATATTTTTTTAAAAGAATGTTATTACTCATAGCATAGTAGCTAACATGAACTTCTGCTTAAATTGATTTTCCTTGCTTCTCAAATCCCACAGGTGATGCAGATTTCACAATGGGTTTGCATCACAGCTGAGAAACCCTGAGCTTAGGAAATCTCAATCTTTTAAAGAGGACTGCTAGCAAATCTGCCTATCCTTTGCCCCAGAGGGAGACATGACACTTATTGTACTGGTCCGGAAACTGGTCTTGGAGGCAGATACTGTCTCTATTTCCTACACCTCTTTGCCATATAAACATTCTTAAATAGTTCAGTACGGAGGCTAATAAAATATTATGTTATAGTTGAGTAAGCTGACACACAAATTGATAAATGTCCCATCAGCGCAAAATATTAGACATCCCTGGACTCTAATTAGGGTTTGGGGATGGGAGGGTGACAATAGGGGGAATATTTACTTGGAAATCTCTAGAATTTCTTTGCACAAAGAGCCACACTTTAAAACAATAAGCATTAAATTTCTTGTGTGTGTAACAGCTTAAGCTGCTTATGTAATAATTTTCACTTGTGGAGTCATGAATGCATTAACAGATGCTCAAAATAGCTTTTATTCTATTGCTAAGTGTTTTCTGTTTCCTTGAGTTTCAAGTGTTATTTAGCATCTTAAATGTTGCAAAGATTTATTTTATCATTTTTATCATTATTAATTGTACTATGAAGATTCAATATTTTTGCACACTAGAATGAAGTACATTGTTGCTAAGTTCTGTACAATATGGTTTTTTCTTTTTCTATTTTAATGTTTCATTATTAATGTTTTATTTATAATTGACACATAATAGTTGAACATACTTATGGAGCACAGTGTGATGTTTCAGTACATGTATACATTGTATAAGGATCAAATCAGGGTAATTACAATATCCATCCCTTTAAACATTTATTAGTTATGTATGGTGATAGCATTCAAAACCTCCTCTTCTTGTACAGTATGTTTTTTAAGTTCATCATTTAGGTAAGTTTGCAGCACAGTCAACAAGCATATATCAACCCAGTTTTACATTGTAAAGTAAAAATGACCAAGTCCATCAACACTATGAGCAATACCCAATAGTTAGAAAAGGCAAGTCTTCCTTTAATGGACATATTGAGCCATTATCCTATGATGTAATGATGTTGCTTCTGTAGGATATTATTTAGCTATGTAAAAAAGTATATTATTTGTTATTGGAGTTAAAATAGTCTCAATTATGCACAGTTTGATATCAATGATACAAAAGCAATCATGGTGCAATCAAGCAAAATGGCATTGTTGGCAGGTTCCACTTAATATTCCCAGATTATCACATTGGCAAAAGTCAAGCATTTATGAGTGTTACTGCAAAGCCAATCAAATAGTCCATTTGCATGGACCCCTTTGGTGTTTCTCAAAAGTTGATGCTCACACCCAGGGAGCATGATTAATTCACAGGGTTATTTTTCAGTTTACCCTCCTGAAGAAAATCTCCCAAGACTAGGGTTTATCTTCCTGAAGTTCAGTAGCATCCAAAATCACTTTTGTTGATCCCCAGTCTTTATTAACTTTTATTAATCAGAATTTGCAATTTCTTGCATATCCTTCAATTATCAGACTAATAAATGATACCATTGTGAAAATTCCATTAAATAGAGTGCTCAGACTATTGTCCGCCAGTTAGTTCTATTTCCCAGTTAACAGGATAAACCAGAAATATACCTGAAAGGAATGTTTGTTAAAAAACCTTTATAAACATATAATGTACTTGAAAGATTTAATAAGTATCCCAGTAAAAATAATAGCTAACACTATGGATTACTTGCCAGGGGCCAGTCACTGTCTTTATATATATATTAACTTACTTAATCTTCACAGCAAACCAAGGAGGTAGCTACTATTTTTCTCTTCATTTTACTGACAAAATTATTAATTTCCTCAGATTGAGAAATTAGGTGAAATGAATGGTGATATGGTTTGAATATCTGTCCATTCCAAATTTCATGTTGAAACATAATCCCCAGTATTGGACATGAGGCCTGGTGGGTGGTGATTGGATCATGGGGGCAGATTCCTCATGAATGCCTTAGTGCCATCCTCTTGGTGATGAGAGTACTTGCTCTGAGTTCATGTGGATCTGGTTGTTTAAAAGTGTGTGGCACCTCTCCACTCATCTCTTTTGCTCCTTGTCTCACCATGTGAGATCTGCTTCCCCTTCACTTTCTGCCATGAATTTAAGCTTCCTGAGATCTTCACCAGAAGCAGATGCTGGAGCCATGCTTGTACATCTTGCAGAACCATGAGCTAACTAAACCTCTGTTCTTTATAAATTACCCAGCCTCAGGTATTTATAGCAATGCAAAAATGGTCTAATATGGATAATGGTACTGAGAAGTGGGGCATTGCTATAAAGCAACTTTTGAACTGGATAATGGGCACAGGTTGGAAGAGTTTGGCGGTTTCAGAAGAAGAAAAGATGAGGGACAGTTTGCTCCCATTCTCACCATGTGAGATGCTAAGACAGTCTTAGAGACTGGTTAAATAGTTTTGACCAAAATGCTGGTAGTGATATGACAGTGAAGTCCAGGCTGATGAGTTTTCAGATGGAAATGAGGAACTTATTGGGAACTGGAGTAAAGGTCATCCTTGTTATGCCATAGCAAAGAACTTGGCTGCATTGTGTTCGTGCTCTAGGGATCTGGAAATTTAAACTTAAGAGTGATGATTTACAGAATCTGGTGAAGAAATTTCTAAGCAGCAAAGCATTCAAGATGTGACCTGGCTGCTTCTAACAACCTACGCTTAGATGTGGGAGCAAAGAAATGACTCAAAGTTGGAACTCAGATTTAAAAAGGAAGCAGAGTGTGAAAGTTTGGAAAATTTACAGCCTAGCCAAGTGCTACTAAAGAAAAGCCCATTTCCAGGGAAAGAATCCAAGTGGATCTTGGTAGAGATATTTGCATATCTAAAAGGAAGTCAGATGCTAATAGCCAAGAAAATGAAAAAAAGGTACTGAAGGCATTTTTCAGATATCTCTGAGGCAGCCCCTCTATTGGTCTATGTGCCTGTTTTTGTACCAGTACCATGCTGTTTTGATTACTGTTAGCTTGTAGTATAGTTTGAAATCAGTTAATGTGATGGCTCCAGCTATGTTCTTTTAGCGTAGGATTTCCTTGGTTATTCAGGCTCTTTTTTGGTTCCATATGAATTTTAAAATAGTGTTGTTGTTGTTGTTGCTTTGGTTTGTTACTTGAAGAATGTTATTGGTAGTTTAATAGGAATAGCACTGGATCTGTAAATTGCTTTGGGCAGTATAGCCATTTTAACAATATTGACTCTTCCTATACATGAGCATGGAATGTTTTTCCATCTGTTTGTGTCTTCTCTGATTTCTTTGAGCAGTGTTTTGTAAGTCTCATTGTAGAGATCTTTCACCTTTCTGGTTAGCTGTATTCCTAGGTGTTTTATTCTTTTCGTGGCAATTGTGAATGGGATTGCCTTTCTGATTTGGCTCTTGGTTTTGCTGTTGTTGGTGTACGAGAATGCTAGTGATTTTGGAAATTGATTTTGTATCCTGTAACTTTGCTGAAGTTGTTTATCAGCTGGAGGAGCTTTTGGGCCAAGACTATGGGGTTTTCTAGATATAGAATCATGCCATCTGCAAACAGATTGTCTGACTTCTTCTCTTCCTATTTGGATGTGCTTTATTTCTTTCCCTTGCCTGACTGCTCCAGCTGGGACTTCCAACCTTGTGTTGAACAGAAGTGGTGAGACAGGGCATCCTAGCCCTGTGCCATTCTTCAAGGGGAATACTTCCATCTTTTGCCCATTCAGTGTAATGTTGGCTGTGGGTCTGTCATGGATGCTGTTATTATTTTGAGGTATGTTCCTTTGATACCTAGTATACTGAGAGTTTTTAACATGACACAGTGTTGAATATTATCAAAAGCCTTTTCCGTGTCTATTGAGATAATCATGTGGTTTTTGTCTTTAGTTCTTTTTCTGTGATGAATCACATTTATTGATTTACATATGTTGAACCAACCTTGCATCCCAGGGATGAAGCCTACTTGATCATAGAGAATTAGCTTTTTGATGGGCTGCTGAATTCCGTTTGCAAGTATTTTGTTAAGGATTTTTGCATGATGTTTATCGAGGATACTGACCTGAAGTTTTCTTTTTTTGTTGTATCTCTGCCAGGCTTTGGTATCTGGATGATGCTGACCTCATAGAATGAATTAGGGAGGAGTCCCTGATCCTAAATTTTTTGGAATACTTTCAGTAGGGATGGTACCAGCCCTTCTTTGTATGTCTGGTAGAATTCAGCTGTGAATCCATCAGGTCTTGGACTTTTTTTGGTTGGTAGGCTATTTATTACTGATTCATTTTCAGAGCTTGATATTGGTCTTTCCAGGGAATCAGTTTCTTCCTGGCTCAGTCTCGAGAGGGTGTATGTGTCCAGGAATTTATCCATCTCTTCCTTCTAGTTTATGTGTATACAGGTGCTTGGAGTAGTTTCTGATTTTTTTTTAAATTTCTGTGGGGTCAATGGTAGCATTTACTTCATCATTTCTAGTTGCACAAAAACAATTTTTAAAGTATATCAAAGACTTAATGTTTCCTGCAACTTTTAAAAATTTTAAGTATGCTACAATGAATGTTTTCATAAATAAATGATTTCATAGTCTTGTGATATTTTTCCCCTTAGGATAAAATTCCAAAACCAAAATGGCTTGTTCAAATAATGTAAATATTTTGAGATTATTAATGTAAATTTCCAAATTGATGTCCAGAAAGAATATGCTATTTACATTTGTATCTGAGGAGAACATGTAAATCTGTAGAATTAAATTATTACAATTTTTTCTAAACTTTGCCAATTAGTGAAAAACATGGTGACTCATATTTATTAGATGTGTTTTATTCTAATGACATTGAATTCTTATATGTATATTGAAAATTTGTATCTTTTTTGTGAATTCCCTATTCATGTCCTTTTTTTACATTTTCACTGGGGCTTAAATGTCTTTATCATTGTTTCATTACAGTGCTTTTAATTTCACCGACTGATTCATGTATTCATGAATTCATTGTATTAAACAAATACCTATCAACACATACTTTACTACATAGATTACCAACATATCTCTTTTTCATTTGCTTTTATGTTTTATACATAATGATTCTGATGTACAGATATTTTAAATTTTATGTATATAATCTGTCAATGCTCTCCTTTGGTTTCTGGCTTTGGTACTAGGCTTTAAAAGGCCTTACCTAGAGATGTTATGTATTTCTACATATTTATGTTTTTCTGCTTTTTAAATGACTATTATTTTTCATATTTAAATATTCATGTTTAAATATTCAAACTGTCTGGAATTTATTTCATGATAAATTATAAAGTAAGAACCTAATATGATCATTTTTCTTTCTAAACAGCCAGTTATTTACATTTCTCTAATAAGTATATTTTCTCTAATAAGCATGCTTTTTCCAATACTTGTATAAAATATGATAATCTTCTGTTCAGTGGGATCTTTTTCTAGTTTGTCAATTCCTCTCTGTTAATCCTATTAATCTCTCTATACCTTCTTGTGCCAATATCTTACTGTTTTAATTACTGTATCTTACAATTGTATTTTAATATCTGTTTCTTTCACAACTATGTTGTTTCTTCTGTTTTTCCCAAAAAATACCATTCCAGGGAATTTTAGAATCATTTTGTCTGGTGTAAGAAGAAACAAATTGGAATTTAAATTGGAATTAATTTCAAGAAGGTATAAATTAATTTGGGAAGAATTTTTATAATTTATATTTTTCTCAGTACTAAACATTGGTAAATCTTTTTATTTATTCAGGGCCTTTTTTCATGTTACCTAATAAATTTAGCAACTTTTCTCATGCTGGCCCTATATTTCTTGTTAAGATTTTTCCAAGTTATGTGGTGTTTTTGTTCTGTCATTGGTGATATTTTTCCATTGTAATTTCTAATTGCTTGTTGCCAATATATAACAAAACTATTCACATATATGTGAATATATGTGAGTTTGATTATTAAATGAATATTCACATATATGATAGTTTTGTTATATATTGTTAATACATTATATAAAATAGATAATATATATTTTGTTATATATCTTTGTTAAATATACATACATACACACACACACACACACACACACACATATATATATATTTGAGACAATCTTGGCTCACTGCAACCTCCGACTCCCTGGTTCAAGCAATTCTCCTGCCTCAGCCTCCCTAATAGTTGGGGTTACAGGCACATGCCACCATGTGCACCTAATTTTTGTATTTTTAGTAAAGACAGGGTTTCACCATGTTGGCCAGGATGGTCTCGATCTCCTGATCTTGTGATCCACCCCCCTTGGCTTCCCAAAGTGCTGGGATTACAGTCGTGAGCCACTGCGCCTGGCCTATATTTATTTTTTAACCGGCAAACTTAAATAGTTTTTAAAATAGTTTTTCCTTACTTTTGGGGGTTTTCTACATAAACAGTCTTATCACTTTCAAATGAAAATAATTTTTATTTTTATTTTCCAGTATTTATACTTCTCAATTCTTTTTCCCATCTAAGTATAGTAACAAATATTTCCCAAAATCATCAGTGGTTATATGTCTTGTTCTCACTGATTGCAGTCCTTTCATTGCTTAACTATTGGGCACAATGTTCGCTTTGGGTGTTTTGATTTTCAAAAAACCCTCATTTATTTCTACTTCAATTAAAAACAATTTTAATTATTTCTTTTTAAACCAGAAATAGGCATTGAATTATGTGACATGTCTTTTTTGCATCTATCTAGATGATCATATACCTTTTTTCCTTTTGGCATCTATTGGCATGTTATATAAATAGGTTTCCTAATATTAAACCATTCTTTCAATTCTGAAATAAACCTCATCTAATTTTGGCATATTGTTCTCATATTATGTACTGAAACAATTTACTGAATATTTTACTCAGATTTCTAAATCTCTATTTATGTGAAGTTATTCTGTCATTTCTTTTGTTGCTTCTATCAGATTTTGGCATTAGGCTCACACTAACCTTGTTTAAATAAATGGAAAATTTCTTTAGCAGTTCAAATATGTCATGCCACTCTCTCCTGGCCTGTAAGGTTTACACTAAAAAAACTGCTGCCAGATGTATCAGAGCCTCATTGTGTTACTTGTTTCTGTTTTCTTGCTGCTTTTAAGATCCTTACTTTATCCTTGACTATTTTGGAGTTTGATTATTAAATGCCTCGAGGTAGTTTTCTCTGAGCTAAAACTGCTTAGTGTTCTATATAACCTTCTTGTACTAGGATATTGATATTTTTCTCTATGTTTGGGAAGTTCTCCATTATTATCCCTTTGAATAAACTTCTTACCCCTATTTATTATTCTACTGCCCCTTTAAGGCCAATAACTCTTAAATTTGCCCTTTTGAGATTATTTTCTAGATCCTGTGCATTCTTTATTTTTTTTAATTTTTACTTTTGTCTCCTCTGACTGTGTATTTTCAAATAGCATGTCTTCAAGCTCATAAATTCTTTCTTCTGTTTGATCAATTCTTCTATTAAAAGACTCTGATGCTTTCTTTAGTATGTCAAATGCATTCCGAAGCTCCAGATTTCTGATGGTTCTTTTTAATTTTTTTTTTATTATTATACTTTAAGTTCTAGGGCACATGTGCACGTGTAGGTTTGTTACATATGTATACATGTGCCATGTTGGTGTGCTGCACCCATTAACTCATCATTTACATTAGGTATATCTCCTAATGCTATCCCTCCCCTCCCCTACTCCCCACAATAGAACCTGGTGTGTGATGTTCCCCTTCCTGTGTCCAAGTGACCTCATTGTTCAATTCCCACCTATGAGTGAGAACATGCGGTATTTGGTTTTCTGTTCTTGCAATAGTTTGCTGAGAATGATGGTTTCCAGCTGCATCCATGTCCCTACAAAGGCCACAAACTCATCCTTTTTTATGGCTGCATAGTATTCCATGGTGTATATGTGCCATATTTTTTTTATTTCTTTTTTTTATTATACTTTAAGTTCTAGGGTACATGTGCATAATGTGCAGGTTTGTTACATACGTATACTTGTGCCATGTTGGTGTGCTGCACCCATCAACTCGTCAGCACCCATCAATTCGTCATGTATATCAGGTATAACTCCCAGTGCAATCCCTCCCTCTCCCCCCTCCCCATGATAGGCCCCGATGTGTGATGTTCCCCTTCCCGAGTCCAAGTGATGTCATTGTTCAGTTCCCACCTATGAGTGAGAACATGCAGTGTTTGGTTTTCTGTTCTTGTGATAGTTTGCTAAGAATGATGGTTTCCAGCTGCATCCATGTCCCTACAAAGGACACAAACTCATCCTTTTTTATGGCTGCATAATATTCCATGGTGTATATGTGCCACATTTTCTTAATCCAGTCTGTCACAGATGGAAATTTGAGTTGATTCCAAGTCTTTGCTATTGTGAATAGTGCCACAATAAACATAC
>NC_045437.1:72442231-72498894 GCF_002776525.5 Piliocolobus tephrosceles | reverse complement strand
GGTTTTCATCTCTGTCATTTCGTTTATGACCTTCTCTGCATTAATTATTCTAGCTCTCAATTCTTCCACTCTTTTTTCAAGATTTTTAATTTCTTTGCGCTGGGTGTGTAATTCCTCCTTTAGCTCTGAGAATTTTGATGGACTAAAGCCTTCTTCTCTCATCTCGTCAAAGTCATTCTCTGACCAGCTTTGATCTGTCGCTGGCGATGGGCTGTGATCCTTTGCAGGGGGAGATGCGCTCTTATTTTTTGAATTTCCAGCTTTTCTGCCCTGCTTTTTCCCCATCTTTGTGGTTTTATCTACCTCTGGTCTTTGATTATGGTGGCGTACTAATGGGGTTTTGGTGTATGTGTCCTTCCTGTTTGATAGTTTTCCTTCTAACAGTCAGGACCCTCAGCTATAGGTCTGTTGGAGATTGCTTGAGGTCCACTCCAGACCCTGTTTGCCTGGGTATCAGCAGCAGAGGTTGCAGAAGATAGAATATTGCTGAACAGTGAGTGTACCTGTCTGATTCTTACTTTGGAATCTTCCTCTCAGGGGTGTACTCCACCCTGTGAGGTGTGGGGTGTCAGACTGCCCCTAGTGGGGGATGTCTCCCAGTTATGCTACTCAGGGGTCAGGGACCCACTGAGCAGGCAGTCTGTCCCTTCTCAGATCTCAACCTCCATGTTGGGAGATCCACTGCTCTCTTCAAAGCTGTCAGACAGAGTCATTTGCATCTGCACAGGTTGCTGCTGCTTTTTTTGTTGTTGTTATTTAGCTGTGCCCTGTCCCCAGAGGTGGAGTCTACAGAGACAGGCAGGTTTCCTTGAGCTGCTGTGAGCTCCACCCAGTTCGAGCTTCCCAGCGGCTTTGTTTACCTACTTAAGCCTCAGCAATGGGCGGGCGCCCCTCCCCCAGCCTCGCTGCTGCCTTGCAGTTAGATCACAGACTGCTGTGTTAGCAATGAGAGAGGCTCCGTGGGCGTGGGACCCTCCCGGCCTGGTGTGGGATATATTCTCCTGGTATGCCTGTTTGCTTAAAGCACAGTATTGGGGTGGGAGTTACCCGATTTTCCAGGTGTTGTGTGTCTCAGTTCCCCTGGCTAGGAAAAGGGACTCCCTTCCCCCTTGCACTTCCCAGGTGAGGCGATGCCTCACCCTGCTTCAGCTCTCGCTGGTCGGGCTGCAGCAGCTGACCAGCACCGATTGTCCGGCACTCCCTAGTGAGATGACCCCAGTACCTCAGTTGAAAATGTAGAAATCACCAGTCTTCTGTGTCGCTCACGCTGGGAGTTGGAGACTGGAGCTCATGTGCCACATTTTCTTAATCCAGTCTGTCACTGATGGATATTTGGGTTGATTCCAAGTCGGAAAAAAAAAAAAAAAAATCAGGAAACAACAGGTGCTGGAGAGGATGTGGAGAAATAGGAACACTTTTACACTGTTGGTGGGACTGTAAACTAGTTTAACCATTGTGGAAAACAGTGTGGCGATTCCTCAAGGATCTAGAACTAGAAATACCATTTGACCCAGCCATCCCATTACTAGAGATATACCCAAAGGATTATAAGTCATGCTGCTATAGAGACACATGCACACGTATGTTTACTGCGGCACTGTTCACAATAGCAAAGCCTTGGAATTATTTCAATCTTTTTGTTAAATTTATCTGGTAGAATTCTGAATTTCTTCTCTGTATTATGCTGCATTTCTTTGAGTTTCCCAAAACAGCAATTTTGAATTCTCCGTCTGAAAGTTCACACATCTTTGTTTTTCTAGAATTGGTCCCTTGTGCCTTATTTACTTCATTTGGTGATGTCATGTTTTCCTGGATGGTGTTGATACTTGTGGATGTTCATCTGTGTCTGCGCATGGAAGAGTTATGTATTTATTGTAGTCTTCACAGTCCGGGCTTGTTTGTACCCATTCTTCTTGGAAAGGCTTTCCAGGTATTTGAAAGGACTTGGGTGTTATAATATAGGCTGTATCTGCATTTAGAAGGTATCCCAAGCCCAGAAACACTGTGGTTTTGCAGACTAGATGTCTGCAAAGACCTTGATGGTCTTGGACAAGATCTGGCATAATTCTCTGGATTACCAGGCAGAGACTCTTGCTCTCTCCCCTTATTTCTCCCAAACAAACAGAGTCTCCCTCTCTCTGTTCTGAGCTGCCTGAGCCTGGGCTGGAGTGACACAAGCACCTCTGCAGCCACCAATGCTAGGACTGTGGCAGGTCAGATCTGAAGCCAGCCCAGCACTGGGTCTCACCCAAGACCTGCTGTAACCAATCTCCAGCTATCACCTATGTTTACTCAAGGCTCTGAGAATCTACAATCACTAGGTGACAAAGTCAGCCAGGCCTTTGTCCTTCTCTTCAGGGTGGTGAGTCCTCCCAGGGCCAGGGCAGGTCCAGAGGTGCCATCCAGGAGCCAGGCACTAGAGTCGAAGACCTTAGAGGTCTACCTGGTGTTCTATTTTACTGCAGCTGTGCTGGCATTTAAACTACAAGATGCAGTCCTTCCCACTCTTCTCTCCCCTTTCCAACAGCAGATGAGCCTCACCCTGTGGCCATTACCATCACAGGCCTACCAGGAATACTGCCAGACTACCACTGATATTCCCTTAAGGCCCAAGGGCTCTTCAGTTAGCTTATGGTGAATGCTGCCTTATCTTGGACTCGCCCTTCACGGAAGTGGGCTCCCCTCTGGCCCAGGGTAGGCCCAGAAATGCCATCCAAGAGCCAATCAGGACCCCAAGAGCACACTTGGTGCTGTATCCCCCTCTGGCCAGGTGGGTACCTAAAGTGCAAGACCCCAAGAGCCTGGTTGGTAGAATCAGGGACCCCAACAGCCCACTTGGTGCTGTATCCCCCCTGTGGCCAAGCGGGTACCTAAAGTACAAGACAAAGTCACCTTTATTTACTTTTTCATCTGCTTTTCTCAAGCAGGAGTTTCTCCCCACAGACACCACACACCTCTTTTGGGAATGTGCTGAGTCTCACCTGAAGCCAGCAAGTCTCATCCAAGGTCCACAACATACTACCTGGGTATCATTGCTGGTTATTCAGGACCTAAAGGTTTTTCAGTTAGCAGATGATAAATTCTTCCAGGGTTGAGTTCTCCCTTCAAGGCAGTGAGTTCCCTTCTGGCCCAGGGTATGTATAGAAATGTCATCTGGGAGCTGGGGCCTTGAAAGGGGGTCTCATGACTCTGATTAGTGCCCTATCTGCTGTGGCTGAGCTGGCATTCAAGACACAAGACAAAGTTCTCCTTACTCTTCCCCCTCCTCTCCTCAAGCTGAAGGAAGTGGTCTCTTTTGAAGCCACAAGTTGTGCAGTCTGGGGTTAGGGGAGGGGTGATGCCAGCTCTCCCTTAGCCACCCTGGCTTGTGTCTCAATAGGTCATGTGCTCCCCAAGTCCCCTGGCTTTGAGCCCAGTTCAGCACCAGGATTCACCTAGGAGCTGCAGTCTTTGTCGCCTAAACTGCCTTTCAAGATTTTTTTAGAGCCCCAGACCACTTTAGTCCATGATGACAAGGCTTGCAGGAACTCAAGTTCCAACCACTGTGATGGGCAATTCCTCTCTGACTAGGGCTGGGCTACATGCTTTCTCCATGCTTGAGTATCAGCTGAGTTCATTCCTGTTTTGTTTTCTGCTATCACAGGGTAGCACTGAGTTCAATGCAATGTCACAATTGCTGCACCCTCAGTCTCCCAAGCACTTGGATTCTCTCTTCATACCACACCACATGCACTGCAGGGAGGGGCGGGAGGGGCGGCATCTGATTCAAGACTGTTTTTCCTACCTCTTCAGTGCCTCTTTCAGCTATATGAAGTTAAAACCAGGTACTGTGGGTGCTCACCTGATTTTTGGTTCTTATGAAGGTGATTTCTGTGTGTGTAAAATATAGTTGTCAAATTGGTGTCCTTGCAGGATGGGCAATCAGGGAAGCCTTTATTCTGCTATCTTGCTCTGCCTCTCATTTAGGTTTTAAATACGGTAATCAATTGTTTTTCTTTTACTTTTTGTTTTCTGACCTTAGGTTGTTCTTCATGACCACTTTGTTTATTTCTGGAGACTTGATAACCTTTTCTCTATATTGTTAAGATCACAAATTTTAAAACAAATATTTGAAATAGATTCTCAATGGTAGCTATAGTTCATAAGAGGGCATTTGCTCTGATTCTTCATCATGACCCCTTCTTTTCAAACAGCAGTATCTTTCCACATGTCTAATGGGTTTTATTGGTTTGCTCATCCTTAAAGAGGAATCTATACTTGTTCAGGTGTGGGATTCTGACAAAGAGTATTTGGATCTTTGCCCAAATCTTTTAAACCAAGCTAAAAAGTGAAGTGAAAGGCTTGGATCTGGTGTAATTTTCCATTCAAAGTACAATCAGCCCTCTGTATCCATGCCTTCCACATCCACAGATGCAACCAACTACAGATAGAAAATAACCAGGAAAAAAAATAATAAAGAAAACCAACACAACAATAAAAATAATACAAGTAAAAAAATACAGTATGTATAACAACTATTTACGTAGGCTCTATATTGTATTAGCTATCATAAGTAATTTAGAGATGATTTAAAGTATACAGGAGGATATGTGTAGGTTATATGCAAATACTATGCCATTATATATCAGGGACTTCAGCATCTATGGATTTTAATATCTGTGGGGGTCCTGGACCAATCTTTCACAGATACCAAGTGATGATTGAACAGCCTAGATCTCTAAGCCAGAGCTAAAGCCAGGGTGGTGACCACAAAAAGAATGGTCCTCGGACTGGAACTGAGCTCTTGTGTTTCTTGAGCAGTAGTCAGAAATTAGCTGCAGCAATGCCCCAATTCTTTGTTCAGCATGCGCGTCCTCATGAGGAGCCAGATAAGGCTCTGTCTGCAACAGATGTCTGTGTTTAGTGTAAGCCATGAATAAAATCATCTTTTGCCCCATTAAGTATGGGATGTCCCAGGGCACATGCTCTTTATCTTGTCATCCTTTGCCAGGCCATCACACCACTAAACCCCCAAATGGGGAATGAGGAGGTGGTTCTACCAATAATTATGCTTCATAATTTCTCAGTCTTCAAGTGGAGAGTCTTGATTCATATTAGTCTGTGCAATTGAGTCCCTTCTGCACCATAACTGACAAAGTTTCTGAAAATATGAGTGCCACCCATTTATATTTTCTCTTATCAGTTTCTGTAATTTCCTTTGACTATTTTACAGTCATTAAATAAAAATCTAGGGAAGTGGTGGATTTCTTGTATTTCATTAGTTGCTCCAGGAATTTCTTAATTCCTTTTTAACCTGTGCTTAGTGAAATGCTATTTTCCATTACTAACAAGATGGAGAGAAAGCCACTTCAATCTTCCTTCAGAACATAAAAGAAGGCTGGGCACAGTGGCTCACAACTGTAATCCCAGCACTTTGGGAGGCCGAGGTGGGTGGACTGCTTGAGTCCAGGAGTTCAAGACCAGCCTGGGCAACATGGTGAGACCTCGTCTCTACAAAAAATACAAAAATTATCCAGACATGGTAGTGAGCACCTGTAGTCCTAATTACCTGGGAGGCTGAGGTAGGAGGATCACTTGAGCCCAGGGAATTTGAGGCTGCAGTCAGCCGTGATCATACCACTGCACTCCAACATGGGCAACAGAGTGAGACCCTGTCCCTATTTAAAAAAAAAAAGAAGAAGAAGAAAAAGAAGAACATAAAGGAAAGGAAACCTACCTGCAGAATTTTTCCACTGTTGGTATGGAAATCTTCATAAGATATTTTTTTTTCTTTCTTTTTCTTGACTGGGATAAATAAAGCAAAGAGACTCAGATAAAGGCTACAGTGGGAACTGCACAGACCTTTTTAACTTGCTGGAGTTGCTGAAGATCCAACTTTAGTCCATTTCTTCAACCTAAGCAGGTGGAGCATATTTCCTCTGATTTGAGG
Organism: Piliocolobus tephrosceles; assembly: GCF_002776525.5. NCBI lineage: Eukaryota > Metazoa > Chordata > Mammalia > Primates > Cercopithecidae > Piliocolobus > Piliocolobus tephrosceles. Next base: position 72,492,965 of record NC_045437.1, on the reverse strand, counting down.
CAGAAGGTTGCCACCAGGTATTAAAAGTACACACAGCCTTTGATTTTTGACCCACTGATAGAATTCAAAGTGAATTAGGAAGACACAATATGAAATTAGTTCAAGGATAAGATTATTAAGGAAATATGGAGTCTTAAGAGCAATGTAACCAAAAATATTTTAGCTAAAACTTGCAAGAAAACAATTATGTACTTTATTGTTTACTCTTTCTTAGGTTTTATTGTTTAAAAAATTGTTTCTGGTAAGTAAAGAAGGAAAAACTCATGCTTATGATGTTAATCTCTCAAGCAAAGCCTACACCCTGCAATTCATGTCAGGGAACAAGGGAAAGCTTCTTGGTAGAGGACGTAGTTACAGAGACATGTTGGGAAGGAAGAATTGTGGGCAGGGGGCTCTGGAGTGGCAGGATGGGGTTTGGCTCTGAGTCTGACTTCCCTTTAACTCCACTGACACCCAGCCCTGGGATTCTGCCCTCAGCTCCAATTCCTTTCTCAACTCTCAGCATTATATGTCGCCACCCTCAGCTTATGACTTAATAGCTTTGGATTGGTGGATATGGTAAAGTGAAGGTTTTACTGTGCTTTGGGGTTTTCTTAGTTTATTATTGGAAGTACTTGCTGTCTTCCAGGAGCAAGTACTTCCTAAAGCAAGCAGCCAAGATTTTTTTGGTTTTGTTTTTGCTTGTTTGTTTGGTCTAGTCCCAGTGTTGTTTAACAGTGACCCTTTCCTTCTAGTCTCACTCTCCTCCAACCCATCCACACATAGTAGCCCAAGTGCTCATTTAAGAGAACAAATCTGTTTGCATTACTCTTCCAAAGTTTGTTTGGTTTTGTTTGTTAAATACCCTTCATAAATGGTCAGGGGGAAAAAGCCATTCCATAAAGAGTTTTGTATACGTGGGTATTATGATTTGGCCTCAATCTTTCTCCAATCTTATCACTCTCCTTCCTATATCTTAAATTCCAAATATACCAAAATACTTGGTCCTTCTTTGTTTCTCTTGAATTTCTATGCCTTTGCAAACGTTTATATTTCCTCTCTTAGTCCCTTAAGAGCAGTCCAGTTTTTCTTCAAAATTCAGTTCAAATGTCACTTTTGAGCTTTCCTTGATGTCCTGGCCCTTCATAAATGTTCCTCACATATCCTGTGCTTATTTCTGTCATAACTCTCATCCCTCTTCATTGTAACTATCTGTTTCCTCATCTCTCTCTCTCTCAACAGACTATGCACCCCCTTGAATGTAGGCACCGTGTAGTTTATGCCTTCATCATCAGTACTTAGCATGTGCCTGGCACATAGTATGCACTCAGCTAAAGTTTTCTGAATAAATGAATCGCAGATCTCACCCTCAGCCCACAGCTTTTGTTGAGAGAGGTAAAAACAGGACCTTGAAAGGGAAAGATCTCCCAAGATGAGAAGTTGTTAAGAGTGAGAAGAGACAACGAGGGGAAAGACAGGAAATCTTCACCATCAACAGGAAGGAAACATTCGAAAGAGCTATGTTCTATGGAAATTCATCTTATGTAAGAAACATACAGGAATCAAATATAACAGATGTATGCTTTACAATCACAAAACTCAGTATACAAAATGTAACTTTATTTCTATTATGCATTTTTATCTCTGACCTAATGGCAGACAATTTAATCAACAATTCTACAGCTTTCCTCAGTCCAGTCCAGGAATTTTCACCATTTTTCAAGATTCTTCCCCTTCTCCTTTCCTTCTCTCTTTCACTCTCACGGTGGTCTAAGTTCTCCCAGCATATTGTCCTGGCTTTGGAGAAGGAGCTTGTGGTCCCCCTACTGTCCTCTGTCCCAGCCAGCCCTTTCCAAGGAGGCTTGATCCGTCTTGAGTTGGGTATTGGCTCTGACCCCTGTTGCATCTGCTATTGAGGAACACACATCCCACCATGCCCTGCGGTTGATAAGTCCGTGTATTCTAAGTCTTCCTCTGCCAAACTACCTATGATCAGCCAAACATCAGGTAGCTTTCCTACTCTTAGTCAATCCTTAGTCTCCTCTCAAGGAGACTTACGAACCTTGGAAGCTTCCTCAAGGCACAGGAGCCTAGGGTGTGGAGAAGCTATCTTAGGTTCTGTCTCTGCCTATATCTACCTTGCTACCATGTTTTTCCCACTGTGGCTGCCCTGCATTGACACAGAGAAATCAGCAAGACTTTCTTCTGTCAGCATTCCAGCAAGAAAGATGAAAACACATTTGCTCAGCTGCCAGATACTTAAATTCACCCAGGAGGCCCTGTCATTTCCTCCACTGTACCCTAAGAGGGGATAGGTAGAAAGCCCTTTTCTCAGGGACCCTCACTAATGACTCACTGTCTTATTTTCCTGTCTAAGTTCTCTCTAAGCCCCTCCCTCAGCCTAGAAACTAACCTAACTTTTCTCTCTGTCTTGGAGCCTTACTGTTTATGGTATAAATTCGAGGCTGTGAATTTGTACCATAACCTCTCTCAGAAAAATCTTTTCTCTCTCCAAGTTACTCACTTGCCATCAGGTTACCTGGTGTGGATTCTGGAGATATGAGTTTGAGGCTTCATTCCATACTGAATTCTTAGATGTTTTATCTTCACTAGGAAAATAAGCTTCAGCCTTGGCCAATGATAATGCTGAAAAGTCAGCAGGGTAGACCCCAGTTTCAGTGATATCATTTCTAACTCTGTGATTCTAGAAATATTCACTATCTTCTTTGAGCTTCAGTTTCCTCATTTATAAAATAGGGGAGAGTTGTGCCTCAGCCACAGGTTTATTGTGAATAGTTATTAAAAGTAATAGCTTTGCCACATCGATACAGTGCCGAGAACACTGTAAGTACCCAATGCATAGGAATCCCTTACAACTAACATCAGGATCAAATTGCATAACAGTTAATTTTTTAAGAATAATAAAACTACATGATACTGACTACCTATTTAGCATAAGAAAAGATCAAATTGAGTCTTTTAAAATGAAAAAAACATGCATTGGAGATGAACTGATGCATGTGGACATGGCAGTTGAAGTAAACGTGTTATAAAAAAATAGGTAAAAAAGTGATCTTCTCTTTCTTTCCATTCTCACCTTCACTGAATCCCCCATAAGTGGCAGCCAGGGAAGGGTGTGACTCAGAACTCCCTCCAGGAGAGAACTTACTGCAGGGAATGCATTTTTGATAGTTTCTAGACGCAGGAAACTCCTCCCAATGGCAGGAGTTACAACAGGTTTGGTCAGTGGGAGTCCAACCTACAGGGCACATGTGTAGGCTCCATTTCTGTCTCTGAGGCCACTCCGTTCATGTGTCCATTGTGCCAATTCCAGAGTGACAAAGGGTGGCTAACCCACGTTATCTGTCTACTTGGTTAACCAGGGCCTCTTCCATAGAAGATGCTTTCTACGGGGCATTAACGTGGCTACAGAAATCTTCACACTTTGACTGACTCCCATATGTTGGTCCACATGTTTCTCCCCAGACATCCTTGTCTCTGATCTTCCAATCCTTTCTTCCTAGGCTCCTGAACAGATGGCAAGGCTATTGGCCACTGCCTAGAAATGTGAATATATTCTCACATCACGTCACTTCTCCTTCCAAGCAAAGTAGATAACCAGATGTACTGCTCACAGCTCTCCCATGGGGAAGACTCTTCTTCTACACCGTCTTTCAAGGCCACTTCTGTATGTGGCTCTAATGCAACCAACTGATGTCCTTTTCGACCCTATTCCCACATACCAAGGTAGCCCATCTACAAACGAAGCATGAGTTTTTTCCTTCTCCTGTTGGTCACATGGGACCCTTTATATGACCATCGACATGAGTGACACTGACGCACTCATGGAGAACCACATGGGGAGATCTGGACTGATCTGCTAATTAACGTTCTCATAGCTCCGGCCCTACTCAGACATAATCCCAGATGGACTGTTCCACCTTTTGAATGCTGCCAGCCTTTCTGACTATATTCCTCAGGTGCTCTGATAGATCCAGCTTATACTAGGCAAGTCCAGGACATGGTCATTCAGTGTCCCATGCTCAATTGTTGCTTTTCTACAGGAGCCCAGTAACATGCCAGGAGCTGTTTCCCAGAAAGTGTATAAGTCTCTGCTGCAGATGGCACAGCCTTGCTCCAGAACCCCAGGGCCAGTGCCGCGATTCTCCCTCTGGAGTTTTGTGTAAACTTTACAATGAATCTTTTCCCACCAACGATACTTCCAACTCTTCAGTGGTAGGGTTGTTTGCATAGCAGTCTGGACCTGCTGCTCTACTCCCACTCAAAGCCAGTAGCTTTCCATGTCACTCATCACATGTGCTAGAGAATTTTTTCTTGGTGTGAAATCTGTTGCCTCAGAACCCAAAAGGCTATCAGCTAATCTGCCTACTTCTTTGTAGTAGTGATGCAGAATGCAGCAAGGTTACTTTTACTTTGAAGGAATTATTCTGGCACACCTCTGAATACTTGCTCCCATGCTGGGAGGGACCCCCATAGCATCTCCATGCATGGGGAAGTACCAGCTCTCAATAGAGTCATGGATGTAGCCCCTGCAGTTTTCAGGCTTCATGGTACACCACAGAGCCAGATTCTGCAGGAATATCTATCCAGATGTCCTTGTCCTTGTTTCAGGGACCCAGGTTGCCCAGTCAGGGAAAAGGAGTGTAACAGATGTAACAAGTCTACCTCAGCAGAAAATTTCTGTCTCTGGGGATCTGTGATTCTATCAAGCTCTGTGTCTGCCCCTTGGCTATGTCAGCTTTTCACTGCAGGAGATAGGGGCCTGGTACATATTAGGTACGATTTATTAAGCGGGTGGATGGATGGATGGATGGATGGAGTGGCACTGGACAAGCAGTGGTTTGGAAAAGCATAGAACTTATTTTAAAATCTTAGTTTTATATTATTTCTGAATAAGGTAGGAAATATAGATGAGAAGATAAGAGAAAACCAGGCTCAGTTTTTCTATAAGAAACTTCTTTGCCCTTTACTGTGTCTCTTTATCCAATAAATCATAACCATGAATTATTCAATGAAACATTTATGTTGTTTCTCATGTCTTTTATAAAACAAGAAACTATAACCATGATGTATAGAATATTACACTAAAATTATTTTGCATAAAATGAAATAATGGACAGATTCAAAGTTACATGGCTAGTTATAAGCTGCTTCCTTTATATAATAAGCAGAAAGTTGAATATGCCTCACATTTATATTTGTCATTTATTGAAAATTGAAAGCTTCATATATCTTAAAGATATCTTAGTAAACAAACTTATTCAGCGAACAAATCAACAGAAAAATGTAGGTTGGGGCTATGGAAAACAGCAAGAAAGAGTGACATTTAATCTCCTCAAAATGATATTTGGACACAAAATCTTGTTTCGTAAATGTTTCACTATCAGAACGTCAGTCTTTAAAAATATCTCAGGCAATTAATGTCACAAAGCGAGTCAGAACCAAATAGTTGAGTAAAACAACAAAATCTGAAGCCAAGCCACCGCATACAAACCCTTCTGAACCAGAGCAGCTGAATGTAAAAAGGCCATGTGGAAAAGCCACAAGGGAGGAAAAACTGCCAAAGAAACCTCTTAATTGTTCCACGTGGATAATCAGATTATTTGCAAGTAACGAGGTATTTACCTCTACATTTCCAATATTCAAAGCAAAGGTAATAAATTCTCAAAACTCATCACTTTCTAATTTTACGAAAATTTACTATTATCTCTGTGGTCTTTAGATTATATTTGTTGTCTTTGTATGGTAGAAATGTTATATGATATTTGGTAAAATGGATCCTCTATAGTTTTTTTTTATTTCAACAGTTTTTGGGGAACAGATGGGTTTTTTTGTTACATGAATAAGTTCTTTAGTGGTAATTTCTGAGATTTTGGTGCACCCATCACCTCAGCAGGGTACAGCGTATCTTTTCCCAAGCCCAAGTTCGGGGACATCACCTTGGTAGCTTGAAAGCAGCCATACTGGGAGAAGTTGGCAAATGCTATACATCAAGGCTTCTTCTTTGTTCAAAGATTTTGTCATCAAACATTTACCAATTTCCCCTGGCAACACTCTTTCTGCTTATAAATATTTGAGAAGGTGTTCGTCCTCCCTGACCAAGGACTGAAATAGTAAATATTTTGGAATCCACACCAGGTGACAGATGATGCCTGAGTTCACACCAATAGTGTTAGATATGCTCCCCGTTCTGTGATTCCTGAAGCCAAGCACTGCACTGTACCACCATCGCACAGCATGGAAATTCTTCTGATCAACAAGAACCAGTTTTGTGCCACACCCTACTCCTATTATCACGTCTTCTCTTTCTGTGTCTACTGAGATTTGGATACCACTGTGCAACCTGAGAAGAAGCAGAGGGATGGATAAAGATGTCTTTCATCTTGGGAAGATTAGTCCTCCAAGAAAGGGCAGAGAAAGGATGAATACAGGATGCCTCAGCCACAGTTCCATCTTCTCCAGCAGTAAGTAGCTAAACCTGAAAATACCCAAAGGCAATAATTTGCCACCGCAAGAGATTTTTTTTTTTTCTCGTGAAGTCCAGCTTGTTCAGACTGCATGAAAAATGCCCTGGTTTGTGGAAGGCTCATTTTATTTTACTATTTGCCGAATAATCTCCCTGCCTTAATAGGCTAAAGGACATCCAGCTCTTTCCTGATCTGTATTTTAGATGTATTTTTTCTCAATCCAAAATTCCCCACACTAAATCCTTATGTTTTTTCTAAAGTTACTTGGGCTTCAATGTAGGTTCTAGGCAAATGGCATCAGGTCCACATAATTTCTATCTAAACCCAAGCTGCCTTCCCAATACAACTGATGACTAGTTCAGTTCTTTCCACCAGCAAGACAGGCCTGTAGCCTCATGTTAAATGAACAATGGTGGTTAAGGGAATGGCTGGGGCAAAGAAAGGAGAGCAGAAGTATATAAAGTGCACGAAGTTCCTTGTCAGAGGAGGGAGTCTGAAATTAGTAATTTATTCTTGATGCTAATTTTAGATGTAAGTAGGTTCTTTCAGATATCACGAACTGGGAAATGATCATGTTGCTTCAAGTAATGGGAACTTATTTATGATGTAATAGACAAAATGTACACAAGTTCTATGAGAGATGGAAGTAAATAAAAATTACTCAATCCCCCTCTGTTTTTAAAATTAATTTCAACTTTCATTTTAGGTTCAGAAAATACATGTACAGGTTTCTTACACAGGTATACTGCATGATGCTGAGGTTTGGGGTGTGGGTAGTGAGCATAGTACCCAATAGGTAGTTTTTCTACACTTGCCCTCCTGTCTCTCTACCCCTTCTAGTAGTCCTCAGTGTCTATTGTTCCCGACTTTATGTCCATGAGTACCCAATGTTTAGCTCTCACTTATAAGTGAGAACATGCAGTATTTGGTTTTCTGTTCCTGCATTAATTCACTTAGGATAATGGCATCCAGCTGCATCCGTGTTGCTGGAAAGGACATAATTTTATTCTTTTTATGGCTGTGTGGTATTCTATGGTGTGTATGTACCATGTTTTCTTTATCCAGTCCACCACTGATGGGCACCTAGGTTGATTCTATGTATTTGCTATTGTGGATAGTGCTGTGCTGAATATATGAGTGCATGTGTCTTTTTGATAGAATTATTTATTTTCCTTTGGATATATACCCAGTAATGGGATTGCTGAGTTGAATGGTAGTTCTGTTTTAAGTTCTTTGAGCAATCTCCAAACTGCTTTCCACAGTGGCTGAACTAATTTACATTCCAATCAACAGTGTGTCAGCATTTACTTTTCTCCATAGCCTCACCGGCATCTGTTGTTTTTTGACTTTTTAATAATAGCTATACTGATTGGTGGGATATACTATATCATAGTGTTTTTATTTGACTGTCTCTGATGATGTTGAGCATTTTTTCATGTTTGTTAGCCACTTATATATCTTCTTTTGAGAAGTCCCTGCTCACGTTTACGTTTCTTGTCTACTTTTTAATGGGGTTATTTGTTTTTGCTTGTTAATTTGTCTATGCTCCTTGCAGATTCTGGACATTATACCTTTGTCAGATGCATAGTTTGTGAATATTTTCTCCCATTCTGTAGGTGGTCTGCTCTCTGCCAAGGCCAATGTCCAGAATGGTGTTTCCTAAGTTTTCTTCTAAGATTCTTATAGTTGAAGTCTTACATTTAAATCTTTAATCCATCATGAGTTAATTTTTGTGTATAGTGAAAGGTAGGGGTTCAGTTTCAGTCTTTTGCATATGGCTAGCCAGCTATCCCAGCACCATTTATTGAAGAGGGAGTCCTTTCCCCATTGCTTATTTCTGTCAGTTTTGTCAAAGAAAAGATGGCTGTAGGTGTGTGGTTTTATTTCTGCATTCTCTATTCTGTTCCAGTAGTCTATGTGTTTTTGTTTTGGTTACTGTAGCCTTATAATATAGTTTGAAGTCAGGTAATGTGATCCCTCCAGCTTTGTTCTTTTTGCTTAGGATTGCTTTGGTTGTTTAGGCTCTTTTATGGTTCCTTATAAATTTTAGAATAGCTTTTTTGTAGTTCTGTGAAAAATGTCATTGGTAGCATTGAATCTACAGATTGATTTGGGCACTATGGCCACTTTAATGATACTGATTCTTCCAATCTGTCACAGTACAAAATGTTTTTCCATTTGTTTGTGTCATTTATGATATTTTTAACAGTATTCTGTAGTTCTCATTGCAGCAATCTTTCACCTTCTTTGTCATATACATTCCTATTAGTTTGGTGCAAAAGTAATTGCAGCTTTTGCCATTACTTTAAAATGGCAAAAACCACAATTACTTTTGCACCAACCTAACAGGTATTGTTTGTGTGTGGCTACTGTATATGGGATTGTGTTCTTCATTTGATTCTCAGCTTGAATATTACTGGTGTATAGAACTGCAACTGATTTTTGTATGTTGATTTTGTATCCCAAAACTTTCCTGAACTCATTTGTCAGTTCCAGGAGCCTTTTGACAGAGTCCTTAAGATTTTCTAGGTATAGAATAATATCATCAACCGTTAAGGAAACCAGCCCCATACCACCCGGCGGGTAACCTGAGTCCAGTGGAGACAAAGGAGAAAGAGACACAAAAAGAGTTTAAAAGGTGGGTCCAGGGGACCAGAGAGTTGGAGGCTTGCTTAGGGCCCAGAGCTCTTCAGTTCAGCCTCATTTATTTGTTTACAAGCTCTTTGTTCTTAGGGCAAATGGGAGGGGTAGGAAGGGATGAGGAAAAGGATTAATCAGTGAAGGAGAACTCGTGAGTCATTCAATAAGATGTATAGCAGTGGCAGTTTCCGTGAATTTCCTTAAGCAAAGGCGTGTTTCTAAACTACTTAAGATCTTTAACTTACCGGGACTGAAATGGGTGGGAGAGGGTTTCGAGGAGCCAAGATGTATGATTATACTCCAGTGCTTCAAGGGACTGTTATTTCCCTGAGCAACCTGTGGAATGCCGTGGAGTGGTTATGCTCTCGGGGCATAAAGACATGAAGGCAATAAGGAGAGCTTTCTCCTCAGAGGCTGCCCATGGCTCCCCAAGGGTGTCTCACACAGGGGAGACCAACTCATCTGGCGCTCCAGAAACTCTCTTTCCCACATCAATAAAGAGAGATAGTTAAACTTCTTATTTTCCTATTTGGTTTCTATTTACTTCTTTCTCTTGCTCAATTGTTCTGGCTAGGACTTCCCAGAGCCCACTTTAAAGGAATTTATGAGCACCTTCAGATTATTCTGAAGAGAATGTTTTGGTTGTTCTTCCAGAGACTTTAAACTTTCAGAATGCAAATGCCCTCACGTGTGAAGGGGCAAGAGACAGAGGTTGAGGGATATCAAGATCCTAATTATTTAATCTGGATTCATTCAAATGATGGATAATAACTTCATCGATGCAATATAAGTGACTCTTATATCCTTAGTTTTATGGGCTCAGTCAATAAATTGCTATTTTCCCTCTAGCGAACATAGAAAAAAAATCAGATCAAGAGCAAACCAAAGCCAAAATCAGTAGAAAAAAATTATAAAAATCAGGGAAGAAATCAAATTTGAAACAAAATAATGATACAAACGATCAATGAAAAGAAAAATTGGTTCTTTGGAAAGATAAACAAAATTGACAAACCTTTAGCCAGACTAAATAAAAGAGAGAAAACCCAAATAAATAAAATCAGGGATGAAAAGGAAGACGTTACAAGTGTTACCACAGAAATTCAAAGGATCATTAGAGACTGCTATGAGCAACTGCATGCCAAAAATTGGGAACAGAAAAAATAAATTCCTAGACACATACAACCTACCAAAGTGAACTATGAAGAAATCCAAAACCTGAAAGACCAATAACAAGCAACAAGATAGAAGCCATAATAAAAGGTCTCCCCACAAAGAAAAGTTGGGACCCAATGGTTTCACTTCTGAATTCTACCAAACATTTAAAGAAGAATTAATACCAATTCTACTCAAACCGTCTCAAAAATTAGAGGAAGAGAAAATACATCCAAACTCATTCTATGAGCTGAGTATTACCTTGATACCAAAACCAAAGACACGTAAGAAAAAAAGACAATATAGCCCAATATCCCTGAAGAACTTTGATGCAAAGATCCTAAACAGCAACGTAGCAAACCAAATTCATGAACACATTAAAAAGGTCATTCATCATGACCAAGTGGGATTTATCCCTGGGATGCAAGGATGGTTCAACATACACAAATCAACCAAAGTGATCATTAATATCAACAGAATGAAGGACAAAAACCATATGATTATTTCAATTGACACTGAACAGTTATTTGATAAAATTCAACATGTTTTCCTGATGAAAACCCTCAAAAAACTGGGTATAGAAGGAACATTCCTTAACAGAAAAAGCCATATACAACAGACCCATAGCTACTGTCATGCTGAATGGGAGAAACCGAAAGCTTTTCCAGTAAGACCTGGAATAAGTCAAGGATGCCCACTTCTTCCACTGTTATTCAACGTAGGACTGGGAATCCTAGCTAGAGCAATCAGACAAGAGATAGAAATAAAGGGTATCCATTGCAATCCTCCCCATGATAGGCCCCAGTGTGTGCTGTTCCCCTTCCCGAGTCCAAGTGATCTCATTGTTCAGTTCCCACCTATGAGTGAGAACATGCGGTGTTTGGTTTTCTCTTCTTGTGATAGTTTGCTAAGAATGATGGTTTCCAGCTGCATCCATGTCCCTACAAAGGACGCAAACTCATCCTTTTTTATGGCTGCATAGTATTCCATGGTGTATATGGGGAGTTATACATGATATAAATGATGAATTGATGGGTGCTGATGAGTTGATGGGTGCAGCACACCAACATGGCACAAGTATACATATGTAACAAACCTGCACGTTATGCACATGTACCCTAGAACTTAAAGTATAATAAAAAAAAAAAAAAAAGGAAATAAAGGGTGTCCAAAGGAAAGGAAGAAGTCAAATTATCCTTGTTCGCAGATGATTTGATCTTATATTTGGAAAAACCTAAAGAATGCACCAAAGAATTATTAGAACTAATTAAAAATCAGTAAAGTTGCAGGATACAAAATCAACATAAAAAATTAGTAGCATTTCTATATGCCAACAGTGAACAATTAGGAAAAGAAATCAATAAAACAATCACATTTGTAATAGATGCAAATAAAATAAGATGCCAAGGAATTAACTAAGGTAAATAAGTGAAAGAACACTACAATAACAACGATAAAACCCAGATGCAAGAAATTGAAGAGGACACAAAAAAATGGAAAGATATTTTATGCTAATGGATTAGAAGAATCAATATTGTTAAAATGTTCATACTACCCAAAGCAATCTACAGACTCAGTGCAATCCCCACCAAAATACCAATGACATCCTTCACAGAAACAGGAAAAATAATTCTAAACTTTAGGAACCACAAAAGACCCAGAATAACCAAAGCCATCCTGAGCAAAAGGAACCAAACTGGAAGAATCATGTTACCTGACTTCAAATAATAATACAGAGCTTATTAACAAAAGCAACATGATACTGGCATATAAACAGACACATAGACCAATGGAACAGAAAAGAGAACCCAGAAATAAAACCAAACATTTACAGTGAACTCATTTTTGACAAAAATGTCAAGAACAAACAATAGGGAGAGGAATATCTCTTCAATAAATGGTGCAGGAAAAACCGGATATCTGTATGCAGAAGAAAGAAACTAGGTCCCTCTCACCTTAAAAAAATCAAATCAAAATGGATTAAAGATGGCCAGGTGCAGTGACTCACACCTGTAATCCCAGCACTTTGAGAGGCCGAGATGGGTGGATCACGAGGTCAGGAAACCGAGGCCATCCTGGCTAACACAGTGAAACCCCGTCTCTACTAAAAATACAAAAAATTAGCCGGGTGTGGTGGTGAGCACCTGTAGTCCCAGGTACTCAGGAGGCTGAGACAGGAGAATCGGCTTGAATCTGGGAGGCAGAGGCTGCAGTTAGCCAATATCACACCACTGCCCTCCAGCCTGGGCGACAGAGCAAGACTCTGTCTCAAAAATAAATAAATAAATAAAAAATTTAAAAAAAGGATTAAAGAGTTAAGTCGAAGACCTCAAACTATGAAACTGCTACAAGAAAACACTGGGAAAACCTCTCCAGGACATTGATCTGGGAAAATATTTTTTGAGTAATGTTCTACAAGCACAGGCAACAAAAGCAAAAATTGATAAATGGGATCATATCCAGTTAAAAAGCTTCTGTACAGCAAGGGAAACAATCAACAAAATAAAGAGATAACCCACAGAATGGGAGGAAATGTTTGCAAACTGTCCATTTGACAAGGGATTAATACCTAGAATATGTAAGGCGCTCAAACAACTCTCTAGGAAAAAAAATGTAATAATCTGATTTTAAAATAAACTAAAGATCTGAATAGACACTTTTCAAAAGAAGACATACGAATGGCAAACAGGTATATGAAAAGGTGCTCAACATCATGGATCATCAGAGAAATGCAAATCAAAACTACAATGATATGTTATCTCACCCCAGTTAAAATGGCTTATATCCAAAAGACAGCATTATATAACAAATGCTGGTGAAGATGTGGAGAACAAGAAATCCTTGTACACTGTTGGTGGGAATGTAAATTAGTACAACCACGATGAAGAAGAGTTTGCAGCTTCCTCAAAAAACTAAAAATTGAGTTACCATATGATCCAGCAATCCTACTTCTCGGTATATACTGAAAAGAAAGGAAATCAGTATATGGAAGAGATCTCTGCACTCCTATGCCTGTTGCAGCACTGTTTACACTAGCTAAGATTTGGAAGCAACCCAAGATCCATCAACAGATGAAAGGATAAGGAAAATGTGATACATATACACAACTGAATACTACTATTCAGTCCAAAAAAGAATGAGTTCCTGTTATTTGCAACAACGTGGATGGAACTGGAGGTCATCATGTTAAGTAAAATAGACTAAGCACAGGAAGATAAACTTACACGTTCACACTCATTTGTGGGAGCCAAAAATTAAAGCAATTGAACTCATGGCGATAGACAGTACCATGATCTGGGGCTAGGAAGGGTAGTGGGGAGGGAGAGAAATGGGGATGGTTAATGGCACCAAAAACATACTTAGAATGAATAAGACCTACTATTTAATAGCACAGCAGAGTGACAATAGTGAATAATAATTCACTAAAATTATTATTATTAATATAATTTATTATTATATAATAATAACTAAAAGAGTATAATTGGATTTGTAACTAAAAGAGTATAATTGGATTTGTAATTCAAAGGATAAATGCTTGAGGGGATGGATATCTCATTTTATATGATGTGATTATTATGCATTGCATGCCTGTATCAAAATATCTCATGTACCCCATAAATACATACACCTACTATGTACCCACAAAAATTAAAGTTAAAACTTTAAAAAGATCACTGATGACAGATCATCATAACAGGTATAATAATAATAAAGTTTGAAATATTGCAAGAATTACCAAGATGTGACACAGAGGCACTAAGGGCTGTTGGAAAAATGGCATCGATGCACTTGTTTAATGCAGGGTTGCCACAAACCTTTAGTAAAAAAAATATATATATATATATATCTGCAAAGCACAAATGAGGTATACCTGTATGTAGAAAATCCTTTGGAATCTACAACAAAAGTCAGTAGAACTAATTTGTTAACTCAGCAAGATCACAGGATAATAGTCACTGTGTAACAATGAATTGTATTTCTCTCTTCTAGCAATTAAAAATTGGAAATTGAAACTAAAAATCCAATGCCATTATACTAGGAAAAAAATCATTAGGTGTTTAGGGATTAGGGATTAATCTATCAAAATGTGTGTAAGATCAAAAAATGCCCAAATCAAATCTATCTGTAGATTCAATGCAATTCAAAATTCCAGCAGGATTTTTTCTAGAAATTGAGGTGAGCCCTAAAATTATTTAAAATGCAAAATATATAGAATAGTCCATTTTTTAAAAGAAAAACAAAGTTAAAAGACTTAGGGCACCTAATTTCAAAACTTACTATAAATCTATAAGAATAAAGACAGAGTGGAGCTGGTTTAAGCATAGACATATAGATCAGTGGAATGGAATAAAGAAATAGTTCTGGAACAACTTGCAATGCAACTGGCGGCTGGGGAAGAAGAACCTCAATCCTTCTCATCATACTAAAAATTAATTCATAATAAATGATACTGCTAAACACAAAAGCTAAAACTATAAAACGTCTAGGAGAGAGCATAGGAAAAACATCCTTGCCACTTTGAGTAACCAAAGCCCTCTTAGGATGCAATAAGCACAAACAATAAAAGAAGGAAATAACACATGGAAGTTCGTCAGAAGAAAAAACTTCTCTTCAAAAGATACCATTATGAAAATGTTAAAAAACACAGCAAACATTGAAAGAAAACATGAGTAATACATATATATCTGACAAAGGACTTATGTGCAGAATATATAAAAACTGTCACAACTCAAAAGTTAGAAGAGATATAAATCAAGGAAAGATGGGCAAAATATTTAAAGAGGCACATCACAAAAGAAGATACCTGAATGACCAATATGAAAAGATGTCACTAGGGAAATGTAAATTTAAAGAAATACACAGTGAAATAGTTTGATAGTTTTTATACAAAAACATACATTTACCATACAACCCAGATATTTCAGTCTTAGGTATTTTACCTTTAAAAAATGAAAACATTTGTCCACAAAATGACTTGTACATGAATGTTCTTTGCAGCTTCATCCACAAGATCCCCAAACAGGAAACAATCCAAATATCCATAAATAGGTGAATTGATATAGATAAGTGGTATGTTCATATCATAGAATGCTACTCAAAAATAAAAAGAAATGAAGTACATATAAGTGTAAAAATGTCTATGAATCTCAAAACATTGTGCTGAATGAAATAACTCAGAAAAAAAGAGTAAATACACCATTCTTTGCTATATATGAAATTTTTAAAAGGAGAATCAAACCTATTGTGAAAGAATGTAGACTACAGTTGCAAGGTTGGGTGGGGACTGACTCCAAAGGAAAAATAGGAGGTTGTTTTTTTTTTTCTTTTTCTTTTGGTGGTAGATGCATTCTATATTTTAATTGTGGTAGTATATATATATACTGTAAAAGCTCATCAAACTGTACATTTAAAACATGCAATTTTAAGAGTTTATTTTTATTTTATTTACATTTTATCTGAATAGAGTTTAAAAAATTTTTTTACAGACTGACAAATGGTCTCAAAGACTTAGTCTTTACAAAATTTACGAAAAGAACTTAATGTAAATTAATGTGCTGACATAATTCTATAATACTTTTGCCCTACATTTTTAGCTACTTGATTATTGATTGCCTCTTCATTTGACAATGAATTTGCAATATTTTAAAAAATAGAAAAATAACTTTTTCTTTAATAGATGTGTCAATTTTTAAATTCTTGATAGTTTAGGTAAGAATGTTTACTTCATATTGAAATAATTTCTAGTATTCAGTATTATGCCCTTTTTTGACTTTTTGCCTGTACCTCTTTGGTTTATTTCTAGTTGTTGCTGTGTGCATCCTTAACTTATCACAGTTTACATGGAATTAATATTACATCTCTTCACATATAGCATTAAGAACTTGTGACATTGTGTATATTTCTATTTATCACTTCCTCTCTTTTTGATATATTTATTATGTATTTATGCTAATTTTGTCTTAGTCAAATGTCTTTCGAAAACTAAGGTAAGTTTTTAAATTGTTGTGTATTTATTACTTGTTTTATTTTTATTTTTATTTTTTTTTATTTTTTATTTTTTGAGACGGAGACTCGCTCTGTTCCCCAGGCTGGAGTGCAGTGGCCGGATCTCAGCTCACTGCAAGCTCCGCCTCCCAGGTTTACGCCATTCTCCTGCCTCAGCCTCCCGAGTAGCTGGGACTACAGGCGCCCACCACCTCGCCCGGCTAGTTTTTTGTATTTTTTAGTAGAGACGGGGTTTCACAGTGTTAGCCAGGATGGTCTCGATCTCCTGACCTCGTGATCCGCCCGTCTCGGCCTCCCAAAGTGCTGGGATTACAGGCTTGAGCCACCGCGCCCGGCCTGTTTTATTTTTATGGCACTCCTCACTCATTATTGTAGATCCAAGCTTTCTACTGATACCAGTGCTCTTCAACTGAAAACTTGCCTTCGGCAGTTCTTATAGTGAAGATCTATAGGTGAAATATTCTCTCAGCTTTCATTTTTCTGAAAATGTCTTCATTTTGCCTTTATGTTTGAAGAATATTTTTACTACATATGAAATTATAGATTGAAAAGTGTTTTTTGTAGTGTTTTAAATATGTCATTCCATTATCTTTTTACCTTGCATTGTTTCCTGTGTTAAGTCAGTCATAATTCTCATCTGTATGTGTTACATCATTTTTCCCCCTCTGGCAATGTTTAGGGCTTTTTATTTATCTTTCTTCTTATCAGTTTATAATTTTTTGTGTATTTATTTAACTTGGGGTAAATTGACTTTTTAAATTATTACACTTTAAGTTCTGGGGTACATGTGCAGAACATGCAGGTTTGTTACATAGGTATACACACGTGCCATGATGGTTTGCTGCACCCATCAACTCGTCATCTATATTAGATAGTTCTCCTAATGCTATCCCTCCCCTAGCCCCCCACCCCACGACAGGCCCTGGTGTGTAATGTTCCCTTCCCTGTGTCCATGTGTTCTCATTGATCAACTCCCACTTATGAGTGAGATCATGTGGTGGTAAATTGACTTTTACTTGCCATTCCTTCACCAGTGCTTCTGTTGAAATCAGTCAAGTCTCTTGAGTTTTGGCACTTTCTCCTCCTCCTGCCTGTAGGATCCAATGTTTCCACCCAGAAGTTGCCACATTATATTGCTCACTTATGAAGGACTTTTCTTTCTTGTAATCACTTTGTAAAGGCTTATCTACATCCAACAGTCTTCAAAAATCCCATAGGTACATGTGAGTTGTATGTTGTCTGGATATTTCATGGTGTTACCATGGGAGAAAAAGCCATCCACAACTTTTCACATCCTAGCCTGAAGTGAAACTGCCTACACCAGCTATTTCCTAAAGTAGCCTTATGAAAAGAATACGGTCTTTTGGATTCAGACATACATAAACTCAAAAACTGGACTCTGTATTTACTAGCAGAACATAGTTCAGCTATGTATATAGCAGAACTGGACTTACTAGCAGAACAGTTCTGCTAGTGGCTAATATTGAAAATATCATCTAGTTGATGAAAATCTTTTAAGAGATTCCACTAAAAAAGAATGAGCTACTGTTAGATGATAATTTCTGCTGAATTTTGCTGGGTCATCCCGTGTAGCTGAAACTGGAGCCAATGACTCTATCAAAACTGAATACCAATTTGTGTGCCATCCTGGGATTTAACAATTAAATTCTGACCAGTATTAGGTGTGGAGTCCTATTTAGGGAAAAGGAGTTATGCTGGTGGGAGCAGGGGAAAGCAAAAGGAGAAAGCAGATAAGCTATGAGTCTGCCTTTCTTCATGATCCAGGACACATAGCCCTCCTGTGCAAATAACTCACAATCTTCCTATGCCCGACTTATCACCAGCCCCTCAGCTGACAGAAAAATCCAAGTTAGCTCACTGCAACACTAGCATTATTAGTACAAAGCCCTCTTCAGCACACAGCATAGCACTATTCTATAAAATCCCCAGCAAGCCTTTGTCTCCTTGTAGTCAGCTCCTTTCTTGCTGACCTGTTTGTTGCACCCTTACAATGTATTTTCATATCTTCTCTAATAAGTTTTCCTTTCCTAACCTAAAACTGTCTTGGCAAATTCTTCTTACCACCCATGCCACCGACCTAGATAGTCACAACCTACCTATGACATTAGGTAGTCATAGTAACAAACTGGTCATTTTGTTCTTAAAAATGAAAAGCAATAGTCCACTCACAAATCTAATTTCATGTTGTTTATTAGAAAATAAAAGAAGCTATAGTTTCAAAGCTTAAAATCCTAATAAGAACATTTTGTGATTTTTTTTTTTTTTTTGCAAATATGTAACACAAATTGATAGAAAATTAACTTGCCTCAGAAGTGAAAAACATGATCACACCAATCACGGGAACCGTGTGTGTATACATTTTAATTCAGAGCATCTGTGATTTAGTAAATCATTCTGCACAGAAAGAAGTACCTGATAGTCATTTGTTGGTCTAACATCTAATTTTTATCTGCTAAATCTGCTTATGAACAGCTTGATGAGAATGTCATAATATTAAGGAAGATAATTTTGTATGTAGGACATTCCTTTTATACCTAAAACTATGAAATCAAATGAAGAGTTTCAAGGAAAACAAAATTAAACAGCATCATTTACCATGTCGAAGACAGTAAATCTCTTCAAAAATTAGAAATACAAAATTCTTCCTTCAGAAAACCATTAGCCACCATTTTAAGTAGTTATGATAAAAATAATAAAAAACTATAAACATGAGATTTTAAAAGTTTCTTATTTAAAAAAAATAGAAAAGAAAAAAAAAGAGGAAAGGCATACTATGTCCTAATCCCATTATCCTTTAAGAGTTTGCTCTTATTCCAAGGTCAAGTCTGTTACTCATTTTATAAACGAGCCAGGTCTAAGGGTTTATTGTATTCTAAAAACCTACAGTGATCTTGAAATTTCAAATTCAAATCGTTTAACACTTTCTTCATCTTCACAAGCTCTTAAAGAATCATAAAGCATTAATACTGACCTTGTGATGTAGTTAAATTCTATTTACATTTTTAATACAGAAAAAACTCAGTATGCATAAGATAGATGATAGAAAGGTTGATCAAATGACTCAGGTAAGATTGAAAAATCTAGGCGAAGTATTTTATACACATTCAGAAATACACACTAACGTACACATGGGCACTTCCCCACAAATGTATACCACACTGTTGGAAAACACAACCAGTGGTCTATAAAGGTATTCCTTTATAGCACAGGATTTTTTGTGTATACAGACCATAGATTTCTGTTCCTTTTCTATTGTAAATAGGTGTATGTGTAATTGTGTTCTGTTTATCTCACTCTGATCAAAACCTGCTTGCCTGAAGCCTAGCATTTGTCACCACCTACTCTTCTGTTCACTCCACTAAGCTTTATTCTTCCATTTGGGACTTACCTCACACGTAGAACCTGCTTTAATACTCCCAGCTGTCTTCCTAGAGTTCCACCCCAACTTATTCACCAACAACTATTTATTGGGAACCTACTACGTGCCAGACACTATGAAAAGAGAAGTGAATAAAATAAAGTTCTACCCACTCAGAGACTTCTTTCATGCATACAGGGAGGTAGAAGGAGCTGGTAGGGGTGGGGAGGAGGGAAGAGCACTGGAGGTCAAGGATATGATACATTGTCATTATATTCTAGTCACTATGTGCCAAATATTTAATGTATATTATCTCAAAACCTCACAACAACCATATGGAGTTGAATATTATCATATTTCTGCAGAAGAAGAAAGTCAGATTCAGCAGATTGAAGAATTTGCCCTAAAACACAAAACTGGTAATTGATAGAGCCGGGATTCAAACCACAGCTACCTGTGTCCAGGTAGCCTATTCTTGATCCTATCACCAGACTGACCCATATAGGATATATACTCCAATACACTCAGACTTATCACCTCCTCTGTACCCTCCCATACATACCCCCCAACCCCTCCTGTCTTGAGACACAACCAGGCTGACCCACACAGGTATGAATTAAACAGTGCAAACATGTTCAATTGCTTTATTCGTATAACTCAGAGTTGTTTTTGTGGACTTTCTAATGGCAGATGACTTAAAACAAGTACTTTTGAGATTTCTCAGTCCAGCAGTGATTCTCATCTCAATCAATTCTGACTTGTAATCAAGTCACCTACCAGGTTAAATTTTAGTGAGCTGAATGTTTTATCTTCCTTCATCCTTCTTACCAGGGCAGTTTCTGAGTCCTAGGGAAGCCTTTGGGAGCATTGTGGCCTTGGTAGAATATATGTAGCTACTCTAAGGCTCTAAGGTCCTGTCTCTGCTAGTGCCTACTACTACTGATATAACTTTCCTGCCCTCTTGGTTCAAGTGGTATATGTGACCTTGAGCAGGGCTCAGAGCTCTTGACCACAGGCTATTCTTTGCCTTCCGGTGCTGCCAGTCTTCTGGATTCAGTTCCACACTCTGTCTGGACCACGGCTAGAAATGCATGCAGCATTCTTTCAGTGAAGACCTTCTCAGACCAATGGGTGACCTCCTGGGAGGCTTTCCAGCTACTACTCTTAGACAACTTCTGTGTCCCCATGCTGGATCCCTAGGAAAAACTGGATTCCAGATCCATAGGAAAAGCTGAGGAGAGGGTGTTTTATCTGGTTCACTTTTTTTCATATATACCACCTCCCATTTTGCTAAGCTGGCATGGAGCAGGGCTTTTCTCTCTGTCTTGCTGTTGTTCTAGATTGTACCTGGGACTTTCCTCTCTAGGATCCTGAGACTTAAGGAAGATTTTATAGGGTGGAGACGGGTATATAGGTGGAGTTCAGAGAGTGCGATCATTCCACTGCTTCTCATTTCCTTTTTTCTTTCTCTAAAATCTCCTCTCCTCTAGCTTGGAGGTCATTTACTAAGTCTGGGGATTGGGGACAGAAATACAAACATGCTTTTCAGTTCCTCAAACCTATTTCTGGTCTCTTCTATCTTACACTTACCTCGAACTTAGAATTAAAGAGGAAGTCAACTTTGTTATCAGCTGTGAACTATTCCTACACCAACAGAACTTTCTGCCAAATGAGAAAATGTGGGCAGCTATACAAGTTGGACTTGAAATGGCAAAGCAATTAATAACTTGAAATACCAACAACAGACATTCCATTGAAGTCTACCTTTTAACCCTTTCCCCCTGCAAGTCAGTGTGCATGGGTAGACACAACCATAAAAAGTGAAGTTATGGGTAAGGTGTCCTCATGCAGTTCACATTTTCTTAAGAGCAATATAGATGCTTGATTGACAGAAAGAGGTGAAATCAGAGACAGAAGCCAAGAGAACATTCATATGATGCAAATTTTGATATACAGGTTTAAACAAACCCCAGACTGGTGGTATTTGAAAGCATTTAGAATTATTCAGAGAGAAACTGGGGATTTTCATGATTTTTTGCAAGTTTCTATCCTCAACTCTAAAAAAGCATTAAGAACAGAGATACAGAAAAACAGTAGGGAATATTACAGTGTACAAATAATCATTTGGAAGTTTCACTTTGTTCAAAGAGAAATAATGATCAAAACAAAGGTGGCTTACCTTAACAGAATTTAAAAGGCAAATAATTTGAAATAAAAAGCACAGGGATATTTAATATGTTGAGTTGCTTAGGAAGTGGTTCAATGCAAATTTGTTGAATCAATGTTTCCCTGGCAGAGAGGCAATTACATTTAAGAAAGTTTTAAAAAGTGGTTACTAAGCAACTACACTCAGCCTACACACATTGTTCATAATCTCTGGTAAATTATAGAAAATGATAGCCTGCCATTAGAGAACAGAGACATACAAAATTAAAGCATTATTATTCTATGTTCCTCCTACAGAAGAAAGATCCATTATATATTTGGTACTGTTATTAGGTTAAATAACTACAATAGGTATTAAATGTTAGTGTGTTATGGTATAAAAGAGTAAAAACCCAGGTGTTTTTCAAAGAATGACCCTTGTAAGTAGGTATAACCTTCCCCTGACTTGACTTCACATTGTATCCTCTCTGTCATAGCAAGAGCAGCTCAAAACACTACTTTATTGGCAGAATTTTAAGTGAGTCTTTGGTAAAAGGAAAAAAAAAAGAAGAAGAGAAAGGAAAGGAAAGGAAGGGCAGGGCAAGGCAAGGCAAAGGCAAGGCAAAAGCAAGGCAAAAGCAAGGCAAAGGCAAGGCCAAGGCAAGGCAAGGCCAGGCAAGGCAAGGAGCGAGCAAGCCCTGTAAGAAAAATATACATATCAGTATTATTCACAACCCAGAATTCTGTGTTCTAATAAAATAATGATATCTTTGGGGTCAACACTTTTTTGATAGTGGTACTTTAATGACTGCCTACTATTTATTTAGAAGAGAAAATCAGTATATAGCAGTAGATAAAATCAAAATGCCCCTATTCAAGACATCAGGAAAACAGCTAGTTTCTTTCTTTTTTCCTTCCTTTCTTCCTTTTTTTTTTTTCCTCTTCTTGAGTCAGGTCTCGCTCTGTCATCCAGTCTGGAGTGCAGTGCTGCAATCACAGCTCACTACAGTCTCAACCTTCATGCTCTAGCAATCCTTCTGCCTGAGCCTCCCAAGGTGCTAGGATTACGGGCATTAGCCACCATGATTGGCCCTAGTTTCTTGGGAAACAAATGTTTCTATTAAAAGAGTATGCCACTATGCAAGCCTGTAGTCCCAGCTATTGAAGAGGCCAAGGCTGGAGAATCGCTTGAACCCGGGAGGCAGAGGTTGCAGTGAGCCAAGATCGCACCACGGCACTCCACCTGGGTGACAGAGTGAGACTCCGTCTCATAAAAAAAAAAAAAAAAGTATGCCACTAAATTTAGTCATCATGTGGCAAATATCCACCAGATAAGGGTTCTCAAAGTTCAGGGAAAATCTATTGGCCAAATGTATTTTGAAATTTTGTTCATTCTCTTATTTATGAAAATAATCCCTATGGTTGGATAAAACCATATCTCTACTGTTATCCATTTCCATTTCAATGTGCATTATAAAACAATACATCTTTGAAAATAGTGAAGTTATTTTCTGTTCTTGCTCCCACTTCCTACACCTCTTCCCAGCCTGTAATAATCAAGCTCAGAGGCAGTAATAAGCACACAGTGGCTCTTTCTTATTACTCAGCAGCAACCGCTTCACACAGTTATTTCTCTTTCTCTCTAATGTGGCTCTCACCATGTCAGTAAAAATTCTGAAGACTGAAGAAACCTGCTGCCTAGCCCCGCTCATTTCAGCATGTCCTATTGCCATATAGGTCATTGGTATTGACTGTGACCTAGAAAAATGGGTAAGAAAAGTAAGATCAGTGTCAAAAACAACAAATGAATGGGAACTGAATAGGAACTGTCAGAAAGAGTTAGGCATTCTAGAGGCTCCCTGCCTTGTCATGATCTCTCTCCAGGACTACGTGAATTTTCTTTCATTCCATTTCTCCTTTTCTCTTCATTGTATTTCTACTCCATAGATGTTTTGCTTTCTCATAGTTCCTGACTCTTTATAACCTGGACTTACCATGGCCTTGTCCATACTTCATGGTATTTTTTCATCTCCACCCACCACTTCTAACTAAATTGTTCCTTTGTATTCATTAGTTCAAATTTTTGAAAAAGAGAAAATAACCCAGTTCATCTTTCTGAGCCAGACCATGTTACAGATCACTGCCTAGCCTACGGGCTGTATGACAGTTTTTAAAATATACACAAAAATCTTTGACATTTCTCCCATCCAGAGACAGGGTTCATGTCTTCTCCCCTTGAATCGGGACTATGTGAATACAACAGAAGTGGCAGTGGGCAGATTTCCAGGATTAGGCCTTAAGACATCAGCAGCTTGCTCTTGGAATCTGACTACCAGTTGTGAAGAAACCCAGGTCACACAAAGAGACCAGGAAGGGGCTGTGGCTGAATGTTCCAGTGGAGGTCCCAGAAAACAGCCAGCATCAACCACCAGACATGTGTGAGTAAAGCTATCTGCAGAGGACACTAGTCCCCAGTCGATCACTCCCAGCCTTTGAGTCTTTCCAGCTGATGCATCAGATATCGTGGAGCAGCGACAAGCCATGCTCATTGTACCTGTCTGAATTCTTGTTATATAGCATATGTGGGCATAATAAAATGCATGCTTTATACCCTAAGTTCTGGGATAGTTGGTTATATAGTTGTAGACAACTGGAAAATATTTTGGTACCGTAAGTCAATTACCTATAGCTATGTCACAAAACTACACACTTCAGTGGTTTAAAACAACGATCTTTTTTTTTTGTTTTTTGTTTTTTGGTTTTTTCCTGTTTCTGGGAGTCAAGGATTTGAGAAGCATTCAGCCAGGTAGTTTTGATTCAGAGTCTGCCACACAGCTGTAGTCAAAGCCTGGAGCTGGAAGACTATAACTGCCAAAGCAGCTGGGGGCTGGTTAGGCACCTCCCTTTCCTCTGAGGTTTCAAGGGCTCTCTGCAGGGTGTCTCCATGTACACTACTTTGGGCTTCATCTCAGGATGATGGCCTCAGATGACAGAAATTCTTACGTGGTGGCTCAAGGTTCCAACGTTACTGTTCCAGTGAGCCAAGCGAAGGATGCATTGCCTTTTTTGGCCTAGCCTTGTAACTCACTTGGCATCATTTCCACCATACTCTTACCAGTCAGCTGCTCATAAACTCAGCTTAGAACCAAGGAGTTGGGGGAGATAGATTCACCTTTCAAAGACAGGAGTGTCAAAAGAAATTAGTCAAAGTTTAGTCCTGGGCCAAAGCTCATACCTATTCTAATCAACTACGCCGAAGGCTAGTGGGATCATAGGTGCACCTATGGCCTCTCTTGTGTTAGGGACTGGAAGCAGGGATAGCTCCCTTAGAAGGAACTACATTGGCCAGTTCAGAGCACTACATCCCTTGCCTGCCCAGAACTCAGGGTCCTTCTTCCTCTTCTTTATGTCCTACACACATCTGCATCCTGTTGACCCCATCTATTGAACATCTCTTGAGCTCCCCACTGGCAGTTAATAGATGATTTTTATAGAAAATTTGGAGAATACAAAAAACTACAAGGAGAAAAAAATACCCTTCCTCCCACCATACACAGTTCCAGAGATGCCCACTCCCAACATGGCCTGTCTGACATTTACAACTACAAATATGCTCATCTTCTGCTAATAGAAAGACATTCCAAAGTCATGACCAGTTACAGTGACAGGAAAAATGTCAAGGACCACTTCAAAACCTGCTTGCCTATCTCGGAGTCCAGAGTTTTCTGTGGTGTCTAGCCTGTTTCTTTGTTCTCCTTTTTCCATGCTCCCATTCAGAGTTATTTCTTACCATTTTATGGGCTCAAAATAACCACTGGTAAACATCAAAGCACCCTGAATACAACAAATGAAAAGTAAAGAATATTTATAATAACTATTTTCATTGGCGTACAAAGGGAAAATAAAATCTATCTTTTCATCCTGAAACTCAAGATTTACATATTTGTGATCAAGCAGTATTTACAAATTTGTAGTCTGCATTTTTCCTTTGTACTATAATTTTTGTTGTCATTATAATCTTTAAAATCATGAAAAGAAAATGTAAAGTGAAATATCTAACAGCTTAAGCAATATGTTCATTTTTGCTCATCACTTTACTATTAATAAAAAAATTATTTTTAAGTTGAATTACCCAGCAAATAAATTAACCCAGTTATAACTTTACTAATCATTTCTTTTATTTCTATTTTTCTCAATTAAAATAGAATTATTAATTAACATAAATTTATGGGTAAGCTTGGTGGACTGAGTATAATTGTTTTTTCCTTGTAACCTTCTGAAATCCCACTAAAATAAAAGGAAAAGGAATTTAAAACTATAAATCCACAAAAAAGAGAAATAATGACAGGATATGAGAGATGTCAACAAAATCTAGAAACTGAAAAGCAATAAATGAGAAGCAGCCTAATAGACCAAAGACAAAAGAAGCTTGAATCTATAATAGGATCTCTAATAAGAAGTAAGCTAATTATATGCCAAAAGGTTAAGAAGTTACAGAATCTTGAAAATTCTCAAGGATTGAATAAACCAGATATTACTGAGTCCAATAGTTTAAGTTGGTCTGAAAGCAAGAGGATTGTCTGACAATCTTCATAAGGAATAGATAGGACCCCAATGAACTCCACTAGCCCATTCAGTCAGAGTCTGAAGAACAGGTGCCTGAATACAGATGAATCTGGAGGGCACGATGCTAAATCAGGCACAGAATGACAAATACCACATGATTTCACTTACAGGAGTCTAAAAAGTTGAGCTCATAGAAGCAGAAAGTAGAGTAGTAGTTACGAGGGGCTAGGAATGTGGAGAGATAAGGGTTTAGAGAGGTGTTGGTCAAAGAATATAAAATTTCAGTTAGACAGGAAGAATGAGTTCAAGAGCTCTATTGTACAACATTGTGACTATGATAAATAACAATATATTGTATACTTGATTACTAATTTTAAGTGTTCTCATTGCACACAAAAATGCATGTGATAAATGCATGTTAATTATCTAAATTTAGCCATTCCACAATGTACACATATTTCAAAACATATTGTATACATAAATATATATAATTTTATTTGTTAATTAAAAATTAATAATAATAATAATATTGTATTGGCAGGCCTAGTCAGTATAAATACAAGAAAAATAAATTTAAGGCATTAGACCGGGGGCAAAAATCAGTGAGATAATAAAGCATTACCTTCATAAAAACAGAAGTCTATTAAAAAGGGACATTTCAAGAAAAGGAGCTCTTTAAAATTAAAGTATAGATACATACTTTTTAAATTAAATCCCACAATTAGAAGATAAAGTTAAGGAAATCTCCTAGAAAGTAAAAGCAAAAAAGACAAAGAAGTGGAAAATAGTGGTAGGAAAAAAAGAAAGTTAGAGGAAGTTCGGCGTCTAATTAGTAAGAGTTCCAGAAAAAGAAAACAGAAGAAATGGGCAAGAGAATATCTTCAAAAAACAGCATGCATGTCAAAAAATCCCAGACCCAAAGGACATGAGTGCCAGTTTGAAAAGGTCCACACAGTACACAGCAAAATGAATAAAAATGACTCTCACCAAGGCATGTTATGGTAATACTTCAGCAGGCAGGGGAGAAAGAAAAGACCTAAAATTTTCGGATAGAAGAAAATGGTTTGCATCAGTGTATCATTAAACATCTCAAAATTACATTGTGTGTATACTATAAGAGACATATTGTTGCTATAAGATTAATGACGGCCAAAAGGCCTCCTCAAGTACCTCACAGGGTCTACACTATATGTTCACTTAGCAGTATGGTGCAACCTGGCCTAAGATTTCCAACCATGGCCTGGGAATTACTGGGTCTCTATGACAATGAGACCTAAAAATGCTGGTTGCCCTGGGGACAAGACCACTCAACATAGATGCAACCTTAAAACAATGCTTACCCTCACAAGAATAACTAATACTTCCTTTATAAAAGGAATACCTGGCAACTGACCTGGACTGAATACAGGTATGAAAAAGGAGAAAGAATACCCCAAACTCTGAGAATGGTCCCCAGATGGAGACTCTCCCAGTCATCTGACTTCTGACTTTCTCTGGTCCATGCCACCAGTCTGCTCCCGCTATCTGTCTTGTAAGAGCACTTCCAGAATAAACTGCCCAAACACCAGACAATGTCTAAGACTCATCTTTGGAAACCAGAAGAGATTGACGTCTTCAAAATATTAAGGGAAAAATATTTTCAACCTGAAATTCTGTGCCCAACCAAACTACTCATCAGGGATAATAATAAAGAAAGTTACTATAAATTATGCTCTATCAAAATAAAGAATAAGATAGGGGATAGAGGAAACAGGAGATTCAAACAGGTGACAGGCAAAAAGAATTCCCTGGATGGTGCTAAAGTGAAGTCCCAATATAACAGCTGAGGGCTCAGCCTTCAGAGCAACCAGTTCTGCCTACAGAACAGAGGGCATCAGAGGCAAAGTCACCAGGGGAAAAAAATAATTGATAGATTACCTCATGTGTTTGACTGTTTTGATAAGTAATTCATTGATCTATTGGAGCATTTTGGGATTAAAAATTGGTGATAGGTACATAGAAAATCAAGCAAACAATTTTAAACTTCAGAGTAAAAATATTGTCTTAAAAATATTGGAATGTGTATTTGGTGAAATTCAATAACCTTTAAGGATGAAAAAAAATCACTCAACAAAACTACCTCAACACAATAAAGGCCACCTAGGAAAAGTCCACGGCTATCATAGTTAAGGTGAAAGACTGAAAGCTTTCCCACAAGATCAGGAACTAGACAAGAATGCTCACTTTCAACACTTCTATTCAACATAGTGCTAGAAGTCTTAGCCAGAACAATTAGTCAAGAAAAAGAAATAAAAAGCATCCAAAAAGAAGAATTAAAATTATCTCTATTCATAAACAACAGAATCTTGTATGTAGAAAACCTTAAGGACGCCACAAAAAAAACCTGTTAGAAATAATAAACAAGTTCAACAAAGTTACAGCATTCAAAATCAAAACACACAAAAAAGCTGTATTTCTACACACTAACAATGAATAATCTGAAAAGGAAATTAAGAAAATAATTCCATTTATGATAGAATCAAAAAGAATAAAATATTCAGAATAAGCAAGCCAAAAGACTTGCACACTGAAAATTACAAAATGTCACTGAAAGAAATTAAGGTAGACACAAATAAATGGAAAGATATCCTGTGTTTATGGATCAGAAGACTTAATATAATAAGATGTCAATACTCTACAAAGCGATCTACAGATTTGACGCAATTCCTATCAAAATCCCAATGATGTTTTTTTGCAGAAATAGAAAAGCCCAGCAAAGGAATTGAATAGATATTTCTCCAAGTAAGATATACAAATGGCCAATAAGCATATGAAAAGATGCTCAATGTTATTAATCATTTTGGAAACGAAAATCAAAGCCACAGTGAGGTATTGCCTCCCAGCCATTAGAATGGCTGCTATTGAAAAAAAAAGAAAGAAAGAAAATAGATATTGGTGAGGATGTGGAGACATTTGCACTCTTGTGAACTTTTGGTGGTAAAACGGTACAGCTGCTATGAAAAACAGTATGATGGTTCCTCGAAAAATTAAAAATAGAAATACCATATGAGTCAAAAACTCTACTTCTGGATATTTAGTGAAAAGATTTGCAGTTAGGGTCTCAGGGATATTTATACACCCATATTCATAACAGCATTATTCACGATAACCAAAAAGTAAAAGCAACCCAAACATCTGATGGATGAATGGATAAAATATGGTATGTAATACAATGAAATATTATTAAGCCTTAGAGATGAAAGAAATTCTGACACATGCTACAACCTGGATGAATCTTGAGGACATTAATTAAGTGAAATAAGCCAGTCACAAGAAGGCAAAAACCATATGACTCAACTTATATGAGATATCTGTAGGGAAGTCAAATTCAAAAAGATAGAAAGTAGAATGGTTGTTCCCAGGGGCTCGGGTGAGGGGAAAATGGAAAGTTGTTTAACAAGTGTGAAAAAATTCTGGAGATCGGTTGGACAACAAACTGAATATACTTACCCTACTGAAGTGTACACTTAAAAATTATTAAGATGGTAAGTTTTATATTATGTGCATTTTACCACATTAACGCAACTTTTATTTTGAGACAGGGTCTCACTCTGTCACCCAGGCTGAAGTACAAGTGGCATGATCACAGCTCACTGCAGCCTTGACCTCCCAGGCTCATGCGATCCTCCCACGTCAGCCTCTCAAGTAGCTGGGACCACAGGCACATGTCACCAGGTCTAGCTAATTTATTATCATTATTATTATTTGTAGAAACAAGATTTCACTATGTTGCCCAGGCTGATCTCAAACTTTCAGGCACAAGTAGGCCTCCTGCCTTGGCCTCCCAAAATAATGGGATTACAGGCATGAGCCACTGCACCTAGCTAAAACAACATTTTAATATTATATTACATTATTCAGCAGTGGACAACATCTACACATGTACTTATAATAATGTAGCACTCATTATTTTAGACAAAAATTTGCAATATAAATAATATTTGCAAGATAGTGGAAATTTAGGGTTGGGGAAGAAAGGAGTAGTGGAAGAAAACCAAATTTTCTATGTCAGGAAGTCAATAACAGATAATGTCTAAAATTGGAAAATCAATATGGGGAAACATAAACACATCATTCAGAAATAGAGGATAAACACCTGTGCTAGTCTTAGTGTGATTGGTCTCAGCGTCTATGTTTTATTCTTTTCCTGCTCTCTTCTAATAAGGGTGTTATCTGTTGTCTGCATGCTATATTCTCCAAGTTTCCATGTCTGTTGGAGATAGCTAGTTTGACTAATAGGAAACACCGTCAGGAAACTGAATGTGAAGAGGAAAAGACAGAATATTTTCCTTCTTCCTTCTATGCCTCAGGGGATATCTTAAGTGATGTCTATGTTTCTTCCATGGCTCCAGCTCCTGACAGAAAAGCTTCCATGGTCCTAGGTTCTGCAGGATTAACCTAGCTACTGGGCTTACCAGCGCCTCTTCTCTTTGTCTCTCCAGCCTAATCTATCTAATGTTGCTAGTCTCTGAGTTGCTCGTCAACCCCTATTTGGCTTCTCAGCTTTTCCATGACTAATGCCTGCATAAAAGCTTATTGCAAGAGTTTTGTTTCTGCATAGTGTTTAGCTGGGAAGGTATCATTCCTGCCCCAAGTACAAGAAAAATGTATGAACTACAGAATCAGAATATTTCTTAATCTCATTAGAGAGCTGATGAAAGAGCAACCAAATAGACTGAAAGCCAAGGAAAGATAGGAGCCTCCAAAGTGATACAAGCACTGGCTTAATTGTGGAGAGTACTGGGGGAAGAGATACTGAACATCATAAAAGTGGGTAAGACGAATTCAGTTAAAAATTTTAAGTTGCTAGGCCTTGTTTGGACTAGTAGGACATCATAGAGCCTCTGGGAGTTTTAGACATGAAGGAAGTTTATGCCCACTTGCAGTTCTTCTCCGCATACCTCCAATGGGGGTGTGTGGAGAAGAACTACAAGTGGACATGAGAAATATTTGGGGCAGGGCAGGAGAAGAGGGCCTCCATCAGTAAAGTGAAAAAGGCACAAAACCCATCTGGCTCCTCCTCTTCTGTGGAACAAAGGCCTTAAGTCACTCGGGGAAAGGTAGCAAACCCTGTCACCCACAGTAGAAATTGATAAGCAAAGGATGTGCACTCAAGAATCAAAAATAACCTTTAAAACACAAAAGCAAAAACCTAAGTATGACTAATAAGCAATAGTGGAGATAAACTGAAATATTATAAAATGCTCAACTGACTCACCCCAAAAAAATAAGAGGAAAAAAAGGAACAAAGAACAGATGGGGCAAATAAAAAACAGGTATCAAAATAGTAGTTTTAAATTCAACCATATCAATAATCACATTAAATGTAAATGGTCTGAACTTTCTAATTAAAACAGATTATCAGAGTAGACTACAAGAAGTGGATTACAGATAAAAGGACAAAATAAGATATACTCTGCAAAAATTCATTGTAAAAAAAACTGGAATGGATAACATCAGACAAAGTATAGTTCGGAACAAGGAATATTACCAAGAATAGGAGGTAAATTTCATAATGATAAAAGGGTAAACTTATCAAAAAGATATAACAGTCCTAAATGTGTGTGTATCCTGTAACAGAGATTCAAAATATCCAAGGAAAAGGCTGATAGAACTGAAAGGAAAGTAAACAAATCCATAAATACAATTTGGAGCTTCAACAGTTTTTTTCATTAATTAATAAAATGAGTACACAAAAAAAAATCAGTACAGACATAGAAGACTTGAAACATACAACCAACTGGACCCAACTGATAAATGTATAGAATATACCATTCAAAAAAAGAATAAACATCCTTTTCAAGTGCATTCACAATAGTCACCAAAATAGACCATTTTATGGGCCATAAGGAAATTCAATCAGATTGAAATCATATAGAGTATGTTCTGTTACAAGATAATTAAATTAGAAATCAGTAACAGGAAGATATAAGGAAAATTCCCAAACATTTAGAAATTAATATATCTCTTAATAGTGCATGGGTCAAAGAAAACATCAGAAAGAAAATTATAAAATATTTTAAATGGAATGGTAATGGTAACATCAAAATGTGTGGGATAAAACTAAAGCAGAGCTTAGAGCATAATGTATAGCCTTAAGTACTCATATTAGAGAAGATCTAAACAAGTAAAAATTACAAAATTTCCAGGAGAAAACATGGAAGAAAATCTTTACACTCTAGATATAGCAAAATTTCCTAGGTGGGACAGAAGAAACAAGAACCATTTAAACAATTAACAAATTAGACTTCATCAAGATTTTAAAATTCTGCTTTAATTTAATTTTATTTAATTCTAAGTTCCAGGATACATATACAAGATGTGCAGGTTTGCTACACAGGTAAACGTGTGCCATGGTGGTTTGCTGCACCTATCAACCCATCACCTAAATATTAAGCCCTGTATTCACTAGCTATTTATCCTGATGCTCTCCCTCCCCTCGCTCCCCTGACAGACCCCAGTGTGTGTTGTTCCCCTCACTGTGTCCATGTGCTCTCATCGCTCAGCTCCCACTTATAGGTGAGAACATGAGGTGTCTGGTTTTCTGTTCCTGTGTTAGTTTGCTGAGGATAATGGCTTCCAGCTCCATTCACATCCATGCAAAGGACATGATCTCATTCCTTTGTATGGCTGCATAGTATTCCATGGTGTATATGTCCCACATTTCCTTCACCCAGTCTGTCATTCATGTGCATTTGGGTTGATTCCATGTCTTTGCTATTGTGAATAATGCTGCAATGAACATACACATGCATGTATCTTTATAATATAATTATTTATATTCATTTGGGTAGATAACCAGTAACGGGATTGCTGGGTCAAATGGTATTTCTAGTTGTAGGTCTTTGAGGAATCGTCACATTGTCTTCCACAATGGTTGAACTAATTTACATTCCCACCAACAGTGTAAAAGTGTTCCTGTTTCTCCACAGCCTTGCCAACATCTGTTGTTTCTTGACTTTTTAGTAACTGCCATTCTGAGTAGTGTGAGATGGTATCTCATTGTAGCTTTGATTTGAATTTCTCTAATGATCAGTGCTGTTGAAGTTTTTTTTTCGTATGTTTGTTGACTGCATAAATATCTTCTTTTGAGAAGTGTCTTTTCATATTCTTTTCCCACTTTCTGATAGGGTTGTTTGCTTTTTCTCATAAATTTGTTTGAGTTCCTTGTAGGTTCTGGATATTAGACGTTTGTTAAACGGATAGATTGCAAAAATTTTCTCCCATTCTGTGGGTTGTCTGTTCACTCTGATGATAGTTTCTTTTGCTGTGCAGAAGCTCTTTAGTTGAATTAGATCCCATTTGTCAATTTTCACTTTTGTTGCAATTGCTTTTGATGTTTTTGTCATGAAATCTTTGCCCATGCCTATGTCCTGAATGGTACCGCCTAGCTTTCCTCCTAGGGTTTTTATAGTTTTGGGTTTTACATTTAAGTCTTTCATCCATCTTGAGTTAATTTTTGTATAAGGTGTAAGAAAGGGGTCCAGTTTCAATTTTCTGCATATGGATAACCAGTTTTCCCAGGACCATTTATTGAATAGGGAATCCTTTTCCCATTACTTGTTTTTGTTAGGTTTGTCAAAGATCAGATGATGTATATGTGTGCTCTTATTTCTAAGATCTCTATTCTGTTCCATTGGTCTATTTGTCTGATCCCACAGAAATACAAATAACCACCAGAGAATACTATAAATAATTCTATACAAATAAACTAGAAAATCTGAAGAAATGGAGAAATTGCTGGACAAATGTACCTTCCCAAGATTAAACCAGGAAGAAATCGAATCCCTGAATAAACCAATAACAAGTTCTGAAACTGTGGCAGTAGTTAATAGCCTATGAACCAAAACAAGCCCAGGACCAGATGGAGTCACAGCTAAATTCTACCTGAGGTACAAAGAGGAGCTGCTACCATTCCTTCTGAAACTATTCCATATAATTGAAAAGGAGGGACTTCTCCCTAACTCATTTTTTAAGACCAGCATCATCCTGATACCAAAACCTGGTGGAGATACAATAAAAAAAAAAGGAAACTTAAGGCCAATATTCCTGAGGAACACTGATGCAAAAATCTTTAATAAAATACTGGGCAAACCAAATCCAGCAGCACATCAAAAAGCTTATGCATCACAATCAAGTCGACTTCATCTCTAGGATGCAAGGCTGGTTCAACATACACCGATCAATAAACATAATTTATCACCTAAACAGAACCAATGATAAAAAGCAACCTTAGACGCTCCAGAAAAGAGGCTGAGAAAATTTAAGTACTGAGGAAAAGATGCATCTCTGAGGCGACAGCAGAGGATGGTGGTCAGACTGGAGGACTGAAAAGCCAAGAAAAATGAACAGACCTTAAAGGGAAGGAGTATCACCAGCTTCTGCCCTGATGCAGCTTCCAAAAAACCAGCCAAAGGGGTGGCAGTCAGCCTCACTCTGGGTGAAATAATCAAAAGTGTGAATAGCTCAGATTCAGTCCTTTGTCTCCAGGCCACCTAGACAGCCAGGAAAATGCTATCCCAGGAAAAGAACCCCCCTCTGAAATTGACCATTGAAGCACTTCTCGTTCCCAGGATGGTGGAGTTCCTGAAGTCATCATTTTACCCCGCTTGCAATTTGAGGCCGCCTGGGCCCTGACCAACATTGCTTCAGGGACTTCCGAGCAGATTTGAGCCATGGTAGAAGGGGGACCCATTCAACCCTTGATCAAGCTCCTGTATTCCCCCAGTGTGGCTGTGTGTGAACAGACAAAGTGGGCTCTTGATAATATACCCTGTGACAGCCCAGAGTTCAGAGATAACATCATCTCAAGCAATGCCATCCCACATCTGCCATCCCTGATTTCATCCACCCTACCAATCACATTTCTGCAGAACATCACTTGGACCTTGTCGAACCTGTGCCAAAAGAAGACCCCACACACTTGTGAAACTGCAGTGAAGCAGATGCTGTTGGCCCTCTCACTCCTCCAGCACCACCACGGCGAGGTTCTCTCAAGCCTGCTGGGTGCTGTCCTACCTCACCAATGGCTACAAAGAGCACATTGGTCAAGTGGTTGACACGGGGATCCTGCCCAGGCTTGTAGCACTCATGACCAGCTCAGACCTCAATGTCTTGACCCCTTCTCTCCGTACTGTGGGGAACATTATCACAGGCACAGATGAGCAGAAACAGATGGCCATTGACGCGGGCATGCTGAACATGCTGCCCCAGCTCCTGCAGCACAACAGGCCCTCCATCCAGAAGGAGGTGACCTAGGCCTTGAGCAACATGGTGGCAGGGCCCTCTCACCACACCCAGCAGCTGCTTGCTACAATGTCTTGCCTCCCTTGGTGGCTCTGCTAAAAAAAAAAAAAAAAAAAAAAAAAAAAAAAGGAGAATTTAAAGTCCAGAAAGAGGCTGTCTGGGCGGTGGCTAACTTTGCAATGTGGGTCACCATGGTTTAGCTGATCCTCCACTCTGGGGTCCCGGAGCGACTGGTGAATCTGCTTATTGCCCCAGATGTTAAAATTGTTCTCATCATCCTCGATGTCATCTCTTGCATCCTCCAGGTGGCAGAGAAATGGTCTGAGAAGGAAATCCTATGTTTTCTGATAGAAGAACTCAGTGGGATCAATAGAATTGAGGCTTTACAACTGCATGAGAACTGTCAGATTGGCCAGTCTGCTTTGGACATCACTGAGAAGCACTTTGGTGAGGAAGAAGATGAGAGCCTAACTTTACTGAGCCAAGTCCTAAACCAAGATTTATAGATTATGAATGCTTAGCAAAAAATAGCCAAGTTCCATAACTCCTAAACCAACAACCCACTGGGGGAACCTACCCCCAGTATTTCAACATAGGTTCTTTCTATTTTCCGTAAGTGTCAGCTGGCTGAGAAATAAAGAGAGACAGTTCAAAGAGAGGAACTTTACAGCTGGGCTGCCGAGGGTGACATCACATATTGGTAGGACTGTGATGCCCACCTGAGCCTCAAACCAGCAGTTTTTTATTAAGGGTTTCAAAAGGTGAGGGGGTGTAAAACAGGGAGTAGGTACAAAGATCACATGCTTCAAAGAGCAAAAAGCAGAACAAAGATCACATGCTTCTGAGGGAACAAGATAAAGGGCAAAAGCAGAACTACTGATAAGGGTCTATGTTCAGCAGTGCACATATTGTCTTGATAAACATCTTAAACAACAGAAAACAGGGGTCAAGAGCAGAGAACCAGTATGATCACAAATTTACCAGGGCAGAGTTTTTCCCCACCCTAATAAGCCTGAGGGTATTGCAGGAGACCAGGGCATATTTCAGTCCTTATCTCAACCGCATAAGACAGACACTCCCAGAGAGGCCATTTATAGACCTCCCCCAAGGAATGAATTCCTTTCCCAGGGTATTAATATTACTATTCCTTGCCAGGAAAAGAATTTAGCGGTATCTCTCCTACTTGCACATCTGTTTATAGGCTGTTGGCAAGAAGAAAAATATGGCTCTTTTTGCCCGACCCCACAGGCAGTCAGACCTTATCGTTGTCTTCCCTTGTTCCCTAAAAATCGCTGTTATTCTGTTCTTTTTCAAGGTGCACTGATTTCATATTGTTCAAACACACATGTTTTACAATCAATTTGTACAGTTAACACAATTATCACAGTGGTCCTGAGGTGACGTACATCCTCAGTTTATGAAGATAACAGGATTAAGAGATTAAAGTAAGGACAGGCATAAGAAATTATAAAGGTATTATTTGGGAATTGATAAATGTCCATATTAAAATGAAATCTTCAAAATTTATATTCCTCTGCCGCGGCTCCAGCAGGTCCCTCCGTTCAGGGTCCCTGACTTCCCACAACAACAACCCAATGCTAAAGGATAACTTCTTTAAGCAGCAGCAGTCCTATATCTTAGTGTACCCTAAATATAAAGCTTTCAAAACTTAACATTAATAAAATGTTCAATACTTTCAACAACAACAAAAAAAACCATTATCTCAATAGATGCAGAAAAGGCCTTCAATAAAATTCAACATCCTTCATGCTAAAAACTCTCCATAAACTAGGTATTGATGGAACATATTTCAAAATAATAAGAGCCATTTATAACAGACCCACAGCCAAATCATACTGAATAGGCAAAAGCTGGAAGCATTCCCTTTGAAAACTGGCACAAGACAAGGATGCCCTCTCTCACCACTCCTATTCAACATAGTATTGGAAGACCCGGCCAGGGCAATCAGGCAAGAGAAAGAAATAAACTGTATTCAAATAGGAAGAGAGGAAGTCAAATTGTTTCTGTTTGCAGATGACATATTGTAGATCTAGAAATCCCCATCATCTTAGCCCAAAAGCTCCTTAAGCTGATAAGCAACTTCAGCAAAGTCTCAGGATACAAAATCAATGTGCCAAATTAACAAGCATTCCTATACACCAACAACAGACAAGCAGAGAGCCAAGTCATGTGTGAATTCCCATTCACAATTGCTACAAAGAGAATAAAATACCTAGGAATACAGCTCACAGGGGATGTGGAGGACCTCTTCAAGGAGTACCACAAACCACTCTTCAAGAAAATAAGAGAGGACACAAACAAATGGAAAAACATTCCATGCTCATGGATTGGAAGAATGAAATGGCCATATTGCCCAAAGTAATTTATAGATTCAATGCTATTCCCATCAAACTACCATTTACATTCTTCACAGAAATAGAAAAAAAAAAAAAAAACTACCCTAAAATCCATATGGAACAAAAAAGAGCTTATATAGCCAAGACCATCCTAAGCAAAAAGAACAAAGCTGGAGGTATCACACTACCCGACTTCAAAATTCTGCTTTCCTAAAGACGCCATTAAGAAAACAAAGTGGTAAACCATGGACTGGAAGAAAAAATTCACAATATATACATCTAAAAGAGCATTTGTTTCCAGAATATATAAAGAACTCTTAAATTCAATTACAAGAAGACAACTCGAGTCAAAATTTGACAAAATGTTCGAAGATATTCTTCACAACAGAAGATATACAAATGGCCAATAAGCACATGAAAATATGCTTAACATCACTAGTTATCAGACAAATGCAAATTAGGACTACATTGAGATTTACTATACTCCCACAAAACAGTTAAAAGTAAACATATTAACATTACCAAACATTGGAGAATATGTGGAACAACTAAAATTCCATTCATTGCTGGTGGAAACGCAAAATTGTACAATCACTTTGGAAAACAGTGTAACAATCTCTTATAAGATTAAACCTACTCTTATCATAAGACCTAGAATTTCACTCCTAGGTATTTAGTCAATTCTTTGTCCACACAAAGAATTGTACAAGAATGTTGATAGAAGCTCCATTCATAATAACTGAAAACCGGAAACAATCCAAATGTCTATTGAATGAGAATGGATAAACAAGTTGATCTAGTCCTGCACCAGTGCCATCAGGTCTTAATAACTACACTTTATATTACTGTTAATACCTTGTCTGGCCAGTCTGCAATGCTTTCTACTTTTTCAGAATTTTTTTGGTGAATTCCTGCCTTCCAAAGTAACTTTTGAATAATCGTTTAAATCTCCTAAAACTCTTATAAGTATTAATGTAAAGAGAATACATCTTATACAAGACTGAATTTATCTATACAGAGATAAGGCATCATCTCCATTTATTAAGGTATACCGCAGGAAATAGAATTGCTTTTACTGGCTATCTGCTAATCTATACCACAATATCACTCCCAATATCCCACCCAAGGCACTTTAATGTTTCTACTAACAGAGTTTTATGGCAGAATTTGGGGCTTTGGTGATTACAAGATTTGCTGTATTCATACCATCACTCATAGCATGTACTCAGTGCTAGTTCTTCACAGTCACGCTCAGAATTAGAAAGCAGGTGTTTGTTACCTTGAATGAATTCAGTTCACCTCAATTTGAGAATCATATATTGTACACCTACGATGTGTCAGCCAAGGTGCTAATTTCTATGAGGAGTCAAAGATGAAGAAGTCACAGCTCTGTTTTCATGAATTTTTTCATTCTTTGGCAATGGCAACCATATAAAGCAAAAGTTTCATGGAAGGCAGAATGTCCTGAGGGGCACAGAGAGTCTGTGTGGGCACAGAGGGAAGAGTTCCTATTTAGGTAAGAAAAAGAGCAAC
This sequence comes from Piliocolobus tephrosceles, assembly GCF_002776525.5. NCBI lineage: Eukaryota > Metazoa > Chordata > Mammalia > Primates > Cercopithecidae > Piliocolobus > Piliocolobus tephrosceles. The sequence continues at coordinate 72,453,435 of NC_045437.1, read as the reverse complement.
ACGAGAAAGACAAAACTTTAACATTCTGTATCGAAATGTTGATTTAACTTCTGTATCTTCTTTCTAATAAACCCTGAGGCCTAGAAATTTGCTGAATTTGGTGCTTTGTGACTGAGGCTAATTTGCTTCACCACTCTTCAACCCCAAGGTTTAGAGTATCCTGAGCTTGTAATTTTGGTATTTCTCATATTACCTGCTTAGGTGGTAATTCTTATTTAGCTAATAATAGAACTTGACAAAGAAATTTAAAAGACATTAATGCAGGAATGAATGGTGAGGCAACTCTCCATTCAACATTTTATTGTTAATTATAAATTTGCTGCATAATTTCAGTTCCTAAAGAAGCTTAAATTGGCCAGGTGCGGTGGGTCATGCCTGTAATCCTAGCACTTTAGGAAGCCAAGGCAGGCAGATCACCTGAAGTCAGGAGTTCAAGACCAGACTGGCCAACATGGCGAAACCCCACCTCTACTAAAAATATGAAAATTAGCCAGGTGTGGTGGCAGGTACCTGTAATCCCAGTTACTCGGGAGGTTGAGGCAGGAGAATTGCTTGAACCCAGGAGGCGGAGGTTGCCGTGAGCCAAGATCGCGCCACTGCACTCCAGCCTGGGCAACAGAGTAAGATTCCATCTCAAAAACAAAAACAAAAACAGCTAAATTTTTTTTTCTAATTATAAGAGACAAGTGGTGTGATCAGAAGCAGATGCTCCAGAGAGAGTTTTTGCCAACAGTCATTTCCAAATACACACACGCAAAGGCATTCAGCGTTGTTCCTTTCCACTTCAACCTTGATATGGGTAGGTTTGTAATTTTTTCACACACAATGTAAAGAAAAATCAGTTAATATCTCAAGATTTATTGTGTCTATTCTCTCAATCTTATGAATAGCTGTGCAGAATAACCAAGCTAAAGTCACTTTTTAAAATATGAAGGTGGAGGGAGAGAGGGAAGAGAAAAGATGGGTGAAAGGAAATAAGGAAAGGATAGAAAAGATGAATGGAAAAAGGCACAGACAAAACGTGCAGACAGCAGACTACTGGAAGAGTACAAAATGAGGAGAAAAATACAACTCTAGGCTCTGTTTCTTCATTCTAAGGATGCATGCTGGCCTAACAGTGAAGTGTAAGCTAACAAGTTACAGCAAGAGAATTAACAGCATGAATTTTGGAGTTAGATTGCTCCAGGATCATTCCTGACTTCCAGTCTCCTAGTAATTATAATTAGTAAGGCCTTGGACAAATTATTTCCTCTGCCTTAGAGTCCCTGTTTGTAAAATGGACTTCACAAAAATATCCTCCATCTAAGCTTGACATCAGAGAGAAGAAAATAATAACTATAATGTGGTGCCATGTCACACCCATCAGATAAGCACAAATGTTTAAAAATGTAATAACAAGTGTTGCTGGGGAAGTCAAGAAATATAGTTCTCATACAATGTTAATAGCAATATAAAGTGTAAAGTAATTTTAAAATTAAACAAGTTAGAAATGCACACACTGATTCAGCTGTTCTTCTCCTAGGTAAACATTTCCCTGAGAAAAACTCCTACATGTGTAAACAGAGAGACACAGAATGTTTACTGCTCTATTATTTATAATTGTTGACAATAGAAAAATTAAAATGCCCTCCAACAGAAATATGGGTAAATCATAGACTATTCATATAGTAGCAAAAAGGGATGATTTTGAGTTATATATGTCAGTATAGATGACTCTCCAATACATTAAGTTGTTTTTTAACCAAGTTTCAGATTTCAGAGTATCAAGGCAGAATCACAATGAAACTAGAAGAAGGCTGGACTTCAACCCAAGAACCTGAACTTGAAGCTAGATACAAGAGCTAAAGTATTCTTGGTTGTGCATAAGATAAATTTGTTTATAGTAGAAAGAGGCATTTAAAAACTGAAATGCATGAAAATTCATATGTGATGTAGAGGGAGGGTAAGTGAGCCTCAAAGTGGTGGAATGTGGATCTATTCTTTTTGCCTGCCAAGCATCCCTATCCTTTTATTTGTTAATCAAACTTTTTGTTTCTGTCTATCATAATCCCCTTAAACCTCCACTCCTGATCATTTGTTGGGCATGGAATTCAATCTCTATTTATTGGGAATTTAAATCTTGGGTACAATCACAAAAATATGAAAAGTGATGCCAGTATCCCCAAAGAGCCCAAGGCTGACCTGGTGGCAGATTAATTACATTGGATCTCCTCTGTCATGAAAGGGGTAGCAATTTAAAATCACTATAATTGGTACTTATTCTGGAACTTTTGGATCTAGGTTTGCTGTCCCTGCCTGCTATGCTTCTGCCAGCAAAACTATCCCTGGTCTTATTGAATGGCTCATTCACCGTTATGGTTGCCCATAAAATACTGTTTCTGGTCATGGGCTCCATTTACAAGTGGGGAGAGGCAATGGGACTCAATATCTCATGTAATGTGTTAATGGTGGTTAACTTCACATTATTGAATATAAATTGTGGAACACAAATGTGAGTTGTGCAGAGCTAGATGGAGCTGGATTTGAAAATGTGGTAACTGGTGAAACTTGACCTGTCTGCCTCTGGAAAGAGACAAGTGTACTTTCAAATGTATGAAGAGATAATTGCATGATGTAAGGAAGGCAGTTTTTTTTCTTTTCTTTCCTTCCTTTTTCAGGAACTGAGCATGTGAAGTAAGGTGTGCTTTGATGTCAGATAGCCAAATACTATGGACTATAGTAGGAATGCATTGGGATTTAGAGCTGTCTAACTTTCTGTATCTCCTTCCTGATAAGTCTTAGTGCTAGGCACACGACCTAGGGTGATTGACCCAGGAGAAAGTCATCAGATATAGAAACTAAAATTTTAGATGTATAGCAAGGGATACAAAGAAATAGGGCAGGGATAAAATTTTTATAGTATCAGTCACAATAACACGCTCCAATATCCAGGGCCAGCAAAAGTTGGAAAGAAACACTAATCTAATTCTGTTGTAGATTCTGTTGTGAGGCCTCCAAATAATCTTGTCTAGAATTGATATATGTTACCTCCCAAAAGTAGGTACCTAAGGTTTACATCAGAGAGAGAAAAATAAGAACTATGATGTGGTGCCATATCACATCCATTAGATAAGAAGAAATGTTAAAACCAGACTACATCTGTTTTTTTTTTTTTAAAAAAAAAAGCACTTAATTGAAGAACAGTAATTCAGCAACATAGAACCCATTTTCCCTGTAAGTTAAATCACACTTTTTATACTGCAAAGAAAGTACTTGACTAATAATATAAGCTGAGCCCAGAATTTAAGCTCTAAGCCGTAGAAGTCTCTCACATTCCTCCTGGAATAATTTTTGGCTGCAGCCTAGCTCCTCTGAATCCCACTTCCCTCAGTTCTGGCTCTAAATAAGCAGTTACGCAATCTTTATATAGTTCCATATTTTTTATGTATGGAATCTGCTGCATGGAACACTCTTATGGAAACTGTTCACAGCCACGCTTTATGGCTTCTTTAGCACCAGAGCTTCTGGAAGAGTCAATAAGGAAAGAGTGCTGGTACAAGGATGGAACTAAAGGCCCACCATTTATCTTATTAGGAAAAAAATACTGTTTCTCCATGCCTAGCCTGTCCCCTAGGTTCAAATTTGCCTGTAACTCGGGGTTAGGTTGTAAGGTGTCTACTGTGTTTGATACTATGTAATAAGAGGCAACAATTTAACATTTAGACTCAGCTATTTGGGTCTTTTTTTGTTTGGCTGGTTGTTGTTTTTTTTTTTTTTTTTTTTAAATAATTTCAACTTTTATTTTAGATGTAGGGGGTATATGTGCAGGTGTGTAACATGCATGTATTACGTGATGTTGAGGTTTGGGGTATAAATGATCCCATCACCCAGCTAGTGAGCCTAGTACCCAACAGTTTGTTTTACAACCCATTCCCTCCTCTCTTTCCCCTGACTCTAGTAGTCCTCAGTGTCTATTGCTCCCATCTCTGTCCATAAGTACCCAGTGTTTAGTTCCCACTTATAAGTGAGAACATGTGGTATTTGGTTTTCTGTTCCTGCATTAATTCACTTAGGATAATGGACTCAAACTGGATTCATGTTACTGCAAAGGGCATGATTTTTTTTATGGCAATAGTATTCCATGGTGTATATGTATCACATTTTCTTATTCAATACACCACTGATGGGCACCTAGATTGACTCCATGTCTTCTCTATTATGAGTAGTGCTGCGATGAACATACAAGTGCATGTGTCATTTTGGTAGAATAATTTATTTTCCTTTCGGTATATCTGCAGTAATAGGATTGCTTGATTGAATGGTAGTTCTGTTTTTTAAGTTCTTTGAGAAATCTCCAAACTACTTACTACAGAGGCTGAACTAATTTACATGCCCATCAACAGTATATAAGCATTCTCTTCTCTGCAGTCTGGCCAATATCTGTTGTTTTTTTGACTTAGTAATAGCCCTTCTGACTGGTGTGAGATGTTTTCTCACTGTGGTTTTAATTTGCATTTCTCTGATGATCAGTGATGTTGAGCATTTTTTCATATGTTTGTTGGCTGCCTGTATTAGACTCAGTCATTTTTATTCTATGCTTCCAAACAGCTGCATTGTTATGGCATCATCAAATGTCTCCCATGTCAGAATAGCCTAACCAAACCCGCAAGTCAAAATACGTCTCTGTCTTTATGGCTACAGTGGCTGCATGAATGCTGTGGGCCACATTTCTGTGAGAAGTAGCTCCTTGGATCTGCTCTCTGCATTGAAGTGGGCCCCCTGACCAGGAATGCCTTGAATTGTCCTCCAGGGAGAGCTGCGTCCATGACAATGGCCTTTCTCCTTCCCTCGCTGGGCTGGCGCCTGCAGGTAGAAATAGCCCTTGCTGTATAGTCATCCACAATAGGGAAGTCACTGCAGCCACTTGTTGACAGCTAAGGGTGTGATGGAATGAGAATCTATCTGGTGCCTCATGCTTCTGACTCCTTACTCCCACACAGGTGAAAAGACCTTGAAGATGGGCCTGAACTCAGGATGGGGGTGACCGTGTTAGGGCAGTGTCTCATTGGACACTTCCTCTTTCCTAATTCTCCCACTTCCTCCTCCTACTCCCACAGCCCTCTTCCTTTAACTCTTTGCTTCTCTGGTATCCCTGTTCCACAAGCTTCTCCCCTGGGGTTTACCACAACTCCCCATAAGAAATAGTCTTACCTCAACCACCATCATTTCCCTCCAAGTCTTACAGCTTCCACAACCCCAGGTGTTTTTTAATGCCAGAGAGTTTCTATTGCGTCCATTTACCACTGGTCTGCAGAGGGCAAGGGTGAGCTCTGTTAGTTCTCAACTGAGGGGGCTCCACTGAAAGAAGGAAACTTCTCCTCTGGGCTCAAGCTCATTCTCTCTTAAAGGATGGAAACTACTGAACATATTTCATCATCATAGGATTAATTTTCACCCTCAATTCCACCTAATAAATTGATAGCATAACTTTGATCTTATTTAACAGTAACAAATATCATAGCATTGTTATAATGATAATATTTGATCCTTCTTATCCTGGATTACATAACAAAGCATTCTATATTAATTGCCAATAAATTGTGCCATGCTCAAATTCTACTCACTTGATTTCCTCCCTGACTATGGGAGGTAGGGGCCCAGTATAATTTGCCTCCCGAATATGTTACAGCAGTCTGACTGGCCATACATTTTTTTTTTCTTGAGATGGAGTCTTGCTTTGTCACACAGACTGGAGTGCAGTGGCATGATCTCGGCTCACTGCAACCTCCATGTCCCAGTTCAAGCGATTCCCCTGCCTCAGCCTCCCAAGTAGCTGGGATTACAAGCGGCACCCACTGCTATGCCTGGTTAATTTTTGTATTTTTAGTAGAGATGGGTTTTCACCATGTTGGCAAGACTGGTCTTGAACTCCTGATCTCAAGTAATCCGCCCACCTCAGCATCCCAAAGTGCTGGAATTACAGCTATGAGCCACCGTGTCTGGCTATGAATTTTTGTTGAAACACTATACATGTCAAATTTGGCAAAGTAGTAAAAGATGCTACTGGAAAACGTCCATGTCCATGCTCAACATGCACAAGTTTTATCATGGGTTATCATTTAACAAATTGCTTAAATGGGTTGCCATCTCACCTCCAGTATTTTCACATTTTCCAGAGGGATTTGGTGTTCTCTGCCCTTTATATATATATACATATATATGTATGTATGTGTTATATATATGTATATAAGTTCTGGGATACATGTGCAGAATGTGCAGGTTACATAGGTATACATGTGTGCTATGGTGGTTTGCTGCACCCATCATCTACATTAGGTATTTCTCCTAATGTTATCCCTCTCCTAGCCCCCCATCCCCCAATAGGCCCCAGTTTGTGATATTCCCCTCCCTGGGACCATATGTTCTCATTGTTCAACTCCCATTTATAAGTGAGAACATGCGGTGTTTGGTTTTCTGTTCCTGTGTTTGCTGAGAATGATGGGTTCCAGCTTCATCCATGTTGCTGCAAAGGACATGAGCTTATTGTTTTTATGGCTGCATAGCATTCCATGGTGTATATGTGCCACATTTTCTTTATCCAGTCTATCAGTGATGGGCATTTGGGTTGGTTCCAAGTCTTTGCTATTGTGAATAGTGCTGCAATAAATATACATGTGCATGTGTCTTCATAGTAGAATGATTTATAATCCTTTGTGTATATACCCAGAAATGGGATTGCTATGTCAAATGGTATTTCTGGTTCTAGATCCTTGAGGGATCACCACACTGTCTCCCACAATGGTTGAACTAATTTATACTCCCACCAGCAGTGTAAAAGCCTTCCTATTTCTCCACATCCTCTACAGCATCCGTTGTTTCCTGACTTTTTAATGATTGCCATTCTAACTGGCGTGAGATAGTATCTCATTGTGGTTTTGATTTGCATTTCCCCACTTACCAGTGAAGATGAGCTTTTTTTCATGTTTCTTGGCCACATATATGTCTTCTTTTGAGAAATGTCTGCTCATATCCTTTGCCCACTTTTTGATGGGGTTTTTCTGTAAATTTGTATAAGTTCCTTGTAGACTCTGGTTATTGGCCCTTTGTCAGATGAATAAATTGTAAAAAATTTTCCCATTATGTAGGTTGCCTGTTCACTCTGATGATAGTCTATTTTTCTGAGCAGAAACTCTTTAGTTTAATTAGATCCCATTTGTCAATTTTGACTTTTGTTGTCATTGCTTTTGGTGTCTTAAAACTAAAATCTTTAAAAAATAAAATATTTGCCTACGCCTATGTCCTGAATGGTATTGCCTAGGTTTTCTTCTAAGGTTTTTATGGTTTTAAATCTTACGTTTAAGTCTTTAATCCCTCTTCAGTTAATTTTTGTATAAGGTGTAAGGAAGGCATCCAGTTTCAGTTTTCTGCATATGGCTAGCCAGTTTTCCCAACACCATTATTAAATAAGGAATCCTTTTCCAGTTGCTTGTTTGTGTCAGGTTTGTCAAAGATCAGATGGTTGTAGATGTGTGGTGTTATTTCTGAGGACTCTGTTCTGTTCCATTGGTCTATATATCTGTTTTGGTACCAGTACCATGCTGTTTTGGTTACTGTAGCCTTATAGTACAGTTTGAAGTCGGGTAGTATGAGGCCTCCAGCTTTGTTCCTTTTGTTTAGAATTGTCTTGGCTATATAGGCTCTTTTTTGGTTCCACATGAAATTTAAAGTAGTTTTTTCTAATTCTGTAAGAAACTCAATGGCAGCTTGATGGGGATAGCATTAAACCTATAAATTACTTTAGGCAATATGGTCATTTTCATGATACTGATTCTTCCTATCCATGAGCATGGAATGTTTTTCTATTTGTTTCTGTCCTCTCTTATTTCCTTGAGCAGTGGTTTGTAGTTCTCCTTGAAGAGATCCTCCACATCCCTTGTAAGTTGTATTCCTAGGTGTTTTACTGTCTTTGTAGCAATTGTGAATGGGAATTCACTCATGAGTTGGCTCTCTGATTGACTGTTGTTGGTGTGTAGGAATGCTTGTGATTTTTGCACATTGATTTTGTATCCTGAGACTTTGCTGAAGTTGCTTATCAGCTTAAGGAGATTTTGGGCTGAGACAATGAGGTTTTCTAAATATACAATCCTGTCATCTGCAAACAGAGAAAATTTGACTTCCTCTCTTCCTATTTGAATACCCTTTATTTCTTTCTCTTGCCTGACTGCTCTGGCCAGAACTTCCAGTACTATGTTGAACAGAAGCAGTGAGAGAGGGCATCCCTGTCCTGTGCCAGTTTTCAAAGGGAATGCTTCTACCTTTGCCCATTCAGTATGATATTAGCTGTGGGGTTTGTCATAAATAGCTCTTACTATTTTGAGATACATTCCACCAATATCTAGTTTATTGAAAGTTTTTAGCATGAAGTGGTGTTGAATTTTAATGAAGGCCTTTTCTGCATCTATTGAGATAATCATGTGATTTATGTCATGGGTTCTGTTTATGTGATGGATTACACTTATTGATTTGTGTATGTAGAATCAGCCTTGCATCCCAGGGATGAAGCAGACTTGATTGTGTATGAGCTTTTTGATGTGCTGCTGGATGCACTTTGCCAGTATTTTATTGAGGATTTTCACATTGATGTTCATCAGGGATATTGGCCTAACATTTTGTTTTTTTTGTTGTGTCTCTGCCAGGTTTTTGTATCAGGATGATGCTGGCCTCATAGAATGAGTTAGAGAGGAGTCCCTTTTTTTCTATTGTTTGGAATCGTTTCAGAAGGAGCGGTACCAGCTCCTCTTTGTACCTCTGGAAGAATTTGACTGTGAATCTGTCCGGTCCTGGGTAGGCTATTAATTACTGCCTCAATTTCAGAACTTGTTATTGGTCAATTCAGGGAATCGAGTTTTTCCTAGTATAGTCTTGGGAGGGTATATGTCCAGGAATTTATTCATTTCTTCTAGGTTTTCTAATTTATTTGTGTAGAGGTGTTTATAGTATTCTCTGATGGTAGATTGTATTTCTGTGGGGTCTGTGGTGATATCCCCTTTATCATTCTTTATTGTGTCTATTTCTTTTTTTCTTTATTAGTCTGACTAGTGGTCTATTTTGTTAGTCTTTTCAAAAAAATCCAGCTCCTGGATTCACTGATTTTTTGAAGGCTTTTTTGTGTCTCTATTTCCTTCAGTTCTGCTCGCTCTGATCTTAGTTATTTCTTGTCTTCTGCTAGCTTTTGAATTTGTTTGCTCTTGCTTCCCTAGTTCTTTTAGTTGTGATATTAGGGTGTTGATTTTAGATCTTTCCTGCTTTTTCTTGTGAGCATTTAGTGCTATAAATTTCCCTCTAAACACTGCTTTAGCTGTGTCCCAGAGATTCTGGTATGTTGTGTCTTTGTCTCATTGGTTTCAAATATGATATCCTTCTTAATGTTCTATTTTTCACTCACCAAGTAGATCTATTAATTTGTATCATGAATCCAACAATTCCAGAGTTATAATCTTTCTCCTCATAGAATGATTGGCAGCCCTGAATGATCAGGGAACTATGGCAGCAGCTACTGACAACACCATCATTATATTTTTCAAAGAAACCTATTTATGATCAATAGCATTGTCTTGGTCAAGAGATACTATAGCCAAGACATATCAAAAAGAATAGAGTGGATTCAGTGAATCATTTTGGTGACATAGGCTGTTACTGTAAAGGTTTCCCATACTACTGGCAAGACTCCCCCAAAGCCTGGCTGTCTTATGAGTGTTTAGTGTTTTGCATATAAAAAATTACCAGCTTAATGGTATTACAGTATTTCAAAATTTTTAAAGTTTCCAAAATGGACCTTTTGAACTGAAACCTCACCACCTTTTATTCTAATAGAGAAATGTAAATCTGATGATGCTAATGAAAAGGAAATCTGTTCAAATCTCAGTCCTAAACAAACACGTGCAATTGAGATCTTTCTAAGGCTTATGTTTGGGCATCACAGACTAGCAGGAGAAACACATGAGTCTCTTTATAGTCTATTTTGACTGTTTCAAAATAGAATAAACCTATAACTCACACATACAAAAAGGCTGACACAAAACACTTTTACCTGTCCGCCCACATACCACTTAGGCTGGAGACTGTATTAGATTACTTACTAGTAGACTATGAGAGTAGACTAACCCTGCTAGTTGTTTCCAGACTTTCCAACTTCAATTAATCTGAAAATGTATTTTGTTAGATAATAGATCTTTTTCAAAGTAAATTTTATTTTTTAGAACAGTTTTAGTTTTACAGAAAAATAGGAAAGATAGCACGAGGAGTTTCCATACATCTGGGTACCCAGTTTCTGCCGCAGTGGCTCACGCCTGTAATCCCAGCACTTTGGAAGGCTGAGGCGGGCAGATCACCTGAGGTCAGGAGTTCCAGACCAGCCTGGCCAACATGGTGAAACCCCATCTCTACTAAAAATACAAAAATTAGCCCAGCATGGTGGCAGGTGCCTGGAATCCCAGCTACTCAGTAGGTTGAGGCAGGAAAATTCCTTGAACCTGGGAGGGGGAGGTTGCAGTGAGCTGAGATTGCACCATTGCACTCCAGCCTAGGTGACAAGAGTGAAACTCATTCTCAAAAAAAAAAAAATGTTGCATTAATGTGATATATTTGTTACAATCAATGAACATGTATTGATACAATATTATTAACTAAAACCCAGTGTTTATTCAGATTTCTTTAGTTTTACTTAATGTCCCCTTTCTGTTCCAGGATCCCATCTAAGATACCACATTATATTTAGTGGTCATGTCTCCTTAAACCCTCTTAGCTAAGACAGTTTCTGAGACTTTCTTTGTTTTTGATGTCCTTGACAGTTTGAGGAGTACTGATCAGGTAAATTGCAGGATTTCCCTTTATTTGTCTGATGTTTTTCTCATGAGTAGTCTTTTGGGAAGAAAGGTCACAGAAATGAAGTGCCATTCTCATCTACTCTCAGGAGTTATAGGGCCCCGTCTACCACCTGTTCCTCCTCATACTGCTACAGCTGATGCTGTCTTGAAAGCACCACCTCATGGCAGGAGGCCAACCAGCACAAAAATAGAGCATTAAACCACCAAAGCTAAGAATCCTCATAGAGTCCATTTCACCATCCTGCCTCCCCCATCACAGCAGGTGCTGGTATCCATGGCTGAGAGACTCACAGATGGTTCACATCCTAGGACTCTGTGCCCACAACTCCCAGTACCAGC
>NC_045437.1:72434430-72437231 GCF_002776525.5 Piliocolobus tephrosceles | reverse complement strand
AACCTCCGTGTTGGGAGATCCACTGCTCTCTTCAAAGCTGTCAGACAAAGTCGTTCGCGTCTGTACAGGCTTCTGCTCGTTTATCTGAGCCCTGTCCCCAGAGGCGGAGTCTCAGTTGAAAATGCAGAAATCACCGGTCTTCTGTGTCGCTCGCGCTGGGAGATGGAGACTGAAGCTGTTCCTATTCGGCCATCTTGCTCCGCCCCGTCAAATGCTTTTTCTTCATCTATCAAGATCATCATGTGATTTATGTTTTTTGTTCTGTTTATGTGGTGTTACCACATTTATTGACTTGCAGATGTTAAACTATCCCTGGTATGAAACCCACTTGATCATGATGGATTATCTTTTTGATATGTTGTTGGATTTGGTTAGCTAGTATTTTGTTAAGGATTTTAGCATCTATGTTAATCAGGGATATTGGTCTGTAGTTTTCTTTTTTGGTTATATCTTTTCCTTGTTTTGGTATTAGGGTGATATTGGCTTCATAGAATGATATAGGGAAGATTCCCTCTTTATCTATCTTGTGGAGTAGTGTCAATGGGATTGGTACCAATTCTTCTTTGAATGTCTGTTAGAATTCTGCTGTGAATCCATCTGGTCCTGGACTTTTATTTTTGTTGTTGGTAATTTTTGAATTAACAAAATTGACAGACCGCTAGCAAGGCTAATAAAGAAGAAAAGAGAGAGGAATCAAATAGACGCAATAAAAAATGATAAAGGGGATATCACCACCGACCCCACAGAAATACAAACTACCATCAGAGAATACTATAAACACCCCTACGCAAATCAACTAGAAAATCTAGAAGAAATGGATAATTTCCTGGACATGTACACTCTCCCAAGACTAAACCAGGAAAAGTTGAATCCCTGAATAGACCAATAGCAGCCTCTGAAATTGAGGCAACAATTAATAGCCTACCCACCAAAAAAAGCCCAGGACCAGATGGATTCACAGCTGAATTCTACCAGAGGTACAAGGAGGAGCTGGTACCATTCCTTCTGAAACTATCCCAATCAATAGAAAAAGAGGGAATCCTCCCTAACTCATTTTATGAGGCCAACATCATCCTGATACCTAAGCCTGGCAGAGACACAACAAAAAAAGAGAATTTTAGACCAATATCCCTGATGAACATCGATGCAAAAATCCTCAATAAAATACTGGCAAACCGGATTCAGCAGCACATCAAAAAGCTTATCCACCATGATCAAGTGGGCTTCATCCCTGGGATGCAAGGCTGGCTCAACATTCGCAAATCAATCAACGTAATCCAGCATATAAACAGAACCAAAGACAAGAACCACATGATTATCTCAATAGATGCAGAAAAGGCTTTTGACAAAATTCAACAGCCCTTCATGCTAAAAACGCTCAACAAATTCGGTATTGATGGAACGTACCTCAAAATAATAAGAGCTATTTATGACAAACCCACAGCTAATATCATACTGAATGGGCAAAAACTGGAAAAGTTCCCTTTGAAAACTGGCACAAGACAGGGATGCCCTCTCTCACCACTCCTATTCAACATAGTGTTGGAAGTTCTGGCTAGCGCAATCAGGCAAGAGAAAGAAATCAAGGGTATTCAGTTAGGAAAAGAAGAAGTCAAATTGTCCCTGTTTGCAGATGACATGATTGTATATTTAGAAAACCCCATCGTCTCAGCCCAAAATCTTCTTAAGCTGATAAGCAACTTCAGCAAAGTCTCAGGATACAAAATTAATGTGCAAAAATCACAAGCATTCTTATACACCAGTAACAGACAAGCAGAGAGCCAAATCAGGAATGAACTTCCATTCACAATTGCTTCAAAGAGAATAAAATACCTAGGAATCCAACTTACAAGGGATGTAAAGGACCTCTTCAAGGAGAACTACAAACCACTGCTCAGTGAAATAAAAGAGGACACAAACAAATGGAAGAACATACCATGCTCATGGATAGGCAGAATCAATATTGTGAAAATGGCCATACTGCCCAAGGTAATTTATAGATTCAATGCCATCCCCATCAAGCTACCAATGAGTTTCTTCACCGAATTGGAAAAAACTGCTTTAAAGTTCATATGGAACCAAAAAAGAGCCCGTATTGCCAAGACAATCCTAAGTCAAAAGGACAAAGCCGGAGGCGTCACGCTACCTGACTTCAAACTATACTACAAGGCTACAGTAACCAAAACAGCATGGTACTGGTACCAAAACAGAGATATAGACCAATGGAACAGAACGGAGCCTTCAGAAATAATGCCACACATCTACAACCATCTGATATTTGACAAACCTGAGAAAAACAAGAAATGGGGAAAGGATTCCCTATTTAATAAATGGTGCTGGGAAAATTGGCTAGCCATAAGTAGAAAGCTGAAACTGGATCCTTTCCTTACTCCTTATACGAAGATTAATTCAAGATGGATTAGAGACTTAAATGTTAGACCTAATACCATGAAAACCCTAGAAGAAAATCTAGGTAGTACCATTCAGGACATAGGCATGGGCAAGGACTTCATGTCTAAAACACCAAAAGCAACGGCAGCAAAAGCCAAAATTGACAAATGGGATCTCATTAAACTAAAGAGCTTCTGCACAGCAAAAGAAACTACCATCAGAGTGAACAGGCAACCTACAGAATGGGAGAATATTTTTGCAATCTACTCATCTGACAAAGGGTTAATTTCCAGAATCTACAAAGAACTCAAACAAATATACAAGAAAAAAACAAACAACCCCATCAAAAAGTGGGCAAAGGATATGAACAGACCTTTCTCAAAAGAAGACATTCATACAGCCAACAGACA
>NC_045437.1:72411313-72434420 GCF_002776525.5 Piliocolobus tephrosceles | reverse complement strand
AATCATTAAAAAATCAGGAAACAACAGGTGTTGGAGAGGATGTGGAGAAATAGGAACACTTTTACACTGTTGGTGGGATTGTAAACTAGTTCAACCATTATGGAAAACAGTATGGCAATTCCTCAAGGATCTAGAACTAGATGTACCATATGACCCAGCCATCCCACTACTGGGTATATACCCAAAGGATTATAAGTCATGCTGCTATAAAGACACATGCACACGTATGTTTATTGCGGCACTATTCACAATAGCAAAGACTTGGAATCAACCCAAATGTCCATCTGTAACAGACTGGATTAAGAAAATGTGGCACATATACACCATGGAATACTATGCAGCCATAAAAAAGGATGAGTTTGCGTCCTTTGTAGGGACATGGATGCAGCTGGAAACCATCATTCTTAGCAAACTATCACAAGAACAGAAAACCAAACACCGCATGTTCTCACTCATAGGTGGGAACTGAACAATGAGATCACTTGGACTCGGGAAGGGGAACATCAGACACCGGGGCCTATCATGGGGAGGGGGGAGGGGGGAGGGATTGCACTGGGAGTTATATCTGATATAAATGATGAATTGATGGGTGCTGGCGAGTTGATGGGTGCAGCACACCAACATGGCACAAGTATACATATGTAACAAACCTGCACGTTATGCACATGTACCCTAGAACTTAAAGTATAATAAAAAAAAAAGAAAGAAAAATCAGATCAGCTAAGCACGTGGTAAAATAAAAAAAAAAAAAAGAAGGTCAGAGACAGTCTTCACATTGTGTTTTATTGATGAAAAGACCACGATGTTAAAAAGGTGAAGTGCTTCATCAAGCCTCATTCATTAGAACCAAGAGTGAATGGTGAGACATGGACCTCTTCCTTCTCCTTGTTGTTTTCTGGTCACTAAAGAAGACCCTTGGTATTCCATATCCAATTAAATACATCCAGAATTCCTAGTCAGTCTTAATGATTCATTTGTTATTCAACCTGTTTTTGGTACATCAATGTTTTAACATTTTTTAAGTCATAAATCAATATCTACTTTTCCCAAGTCAGAAACTATATTGCTATTATAAATTACATTGGAATATAAACGTGACCAATTACTTAGCCTGTCAAATATCTGGAGAAGACTGGGAGAGGAATGGATAAGCTGAATTCTATTATTTTGTCATTGTTATTGAGTATACTTTGGTGAGAAAACTAGCAGATGTTATTCCTCACTGTTGGTCATTTTGAATCTCACTGACAAATAAGTAAAATCCACTTTAGTGATTAGACAACAAATCAATACTTATAGTACTGGTGCACTTCAGGATGGGTTTCCTTCTTTATTGAGCTGAAGAAGACTCACAAAGGGATGGAAGAATGTTTAATGAGCTTGAAAATGAAGCTGTTCATTTCATCTGAAGAAATCAACACGTTCTTCCCTCACCCCACATTAACTCATTGTTCCTGTTATGGAGAAAATGAGAGCTATCAAAACCATAGAAGCCAAAATCCAAACACTCAAAGTGCACTATCTTCAAGATCTTCAGTACTGCTGCTGAACACTAAACAAATTCTTACTCAGTAACTGCTTACTCTCTAGCCTCTTCATCTGATACTCTGTTAATACAATTTTTCTTCAGGTTTCAGTACAGTTAGTCATTAAGCAACTCCTGACTGTATTTCAAAATACAGAGCTATGTTTAAAAGTTATAGCCTAAGTTTTATTATACTTTGGGACATTTGGGAGAAGGGCCTGTCCTACTCATGGAATGAAGCAGACAAGAAGTCGAGCATTCAGTACAATTGGCTAACCCAACTACCATTTTATAGAGGCATACACACACACACACAAATTTCTCAGATTCTATGGAAACCAAAGATGGCCATTTGACACATTCTGGCCAAAAATATGTGAGTAGAAGTCTGCTGGTGCCAATTCTTTCCTTGCTGCTTTCTTCCTGCCTGGACAGTGAACATGACCTAGAAGTATAAGCAGCCACTTTTCAATCATGAGGATAAAAACCACAGGCTAATTGTGGGAAAAAAGGAGTCTTTGTGTGTGTGTGTGTATGTGTGTGTAATTGTTTTGTGGCAGAAATAAATCTGTATCCATTTAAGCCACAATGGTTTAGCTAAAGCCAAATGCCATCCCTACAAGGAGAAAAACATCTTTTCTCCTGAGGCAGTGAGGCTCACCAGTGGAGGGACAGCTGTGCCATGTAGACCATGAACTCCATTGGTCAGAGAGGCAGTACTGCAGAGGTGACAGGGACACTGGAGAGTAACAGTGTGACGAAGTGGGGCTTACCACACATGAGGCAGCACACCAGGTTCTCTCTGACATATCTGGATATTCCTTAAGGAGGATAAATAAAGCCAGTGGATCTTGGGCCACCATAATTTGGGTTATGTTTGAGTAACACAGTTTCCTTGCTGGCCCCTAGGATTGCCACTATGGGAAGAACAGAGTGAGATCAAGTAGAAACCACTACACACCAAGCTAAGTCCATCTCAGTAGCTCTTTCCTCCCCTAGATACCTAAGGAAACAAGGTCCTTTCTCATGGGGATTCTGGCATTAAGACCAGGTTGCAGTCTATGCAGGAGTAACAGTCCCTAGTCCTGGCCCACACCCTGCACCCTCTGAACCATTTTCCCTCTTGGCTTGAAGGAAAAGATAAGCTCCTCTGCTATATCTTAGTCTCTTCTCATATCTTTCATTCAGCTTTTAAAACTTTTATTTTGAACATCATGATGTATTGGGGGGGGGAAGCTTTTATGACATTATTTCAGACTTTATCTCCCTACATTAACATGTTTTTACAAATGTTCCTATATTTCCCAACAATCAAGTTCTGGACTTACAGAGACATCATGGAGCTCCACTTCCTATATGTCATATCTATCATATAGGACAAGGGTCAACAAACTCCAGTCCTCCTACCCCCTTATTTTGATAAACAGTTTTATCAGTTCACATCCTCACCCATTTGTTTACTTTTTGCCTATGGCTGCTTTTGCATTACAACAGTAGAGATGAGTAGCTGCAAGAGAACAAATAGTCCCATGAAGTCTAAAATACTTATGATTGGCCTTTCACAGAAAAATGTGTCCACCACCAGTAAAGGCCGTCAAGTATTCTGAGTTAATATAAAATATTGGAATATCCAGATTCCAATTTGTATTGTTCATATGGTAGCCATTTGGGGAAAATTCTTAATCTACTTGTTTGGTGATTGTTTTTTGTCATATTTTCTGTCAAAAAAAATTATGCTCTCACTCAGTCCCTTCAATTGCTACATAATATTGTAGATTGAGAACCTGATATTAAAATATAGTTAATTATTGGCAATATGCAATATGGTTTTCACACATAAGGCATAAGATATATGTCAAACATAATCTATTTCAAATTTAGGATTTATTGTAGTATTTTTATGAATTATTACTATTAATATTGGTTTACTTTTAAATGCACTTTTTGTTTTGACAGGAGACATCCTCCTAAATTATTTATATAAAATGTATTATCACTCTTTTGCTGGATCATTGAACTAGATGACAGCTCAATTTAAGGCATGCCAAAAAAAAAAAAAAAAAAACCTCCAAAAGAATCACTTGTGGTTTTGGCAAAAAAAAAAAAAAAAAAAACAATATATATATATATACATATTGTCTTTCAGAATAGAGATCATGTGATATTAAATAAGAAAATGGTAAGAGAATAAATAATTGTACAACAGTAACATTCCTGCTCACTGAAATGAGATGTTTTTCAATCAGCAGGAAATAAAGGAAACAAAACAGAGATGAAAACACATTTTCAACCAATTCAAAGTAATGTTTCAAAATTTAGGAAGCCTAAAAACAATGCCCCCAAAATGTAATTGCTCATTCAGTGAGATGCGGAAAGGCTGCAGTGATTGTATGAGTAGAAATTAGAACATACCAACCAAAAAAAAAAAAAAAAGCCCAGGACCAGAAAGATTCACAGCTGAATTCTACCAGGTGTACAAAGAAGAGCTGGTACCATTCATACAGAAACTATTCCAAAAAATTGAGGAGGCCGTAACTCATTCTATGAGGCCAGCGTCATCCTGATACCAAAATGTGAGAGATACAACAAAAAAAGAAAACTTCAGACAAATATCCTTAATGAACATCAAGGCAAAAATCCTCAACAAAATACTGGCAAACGGAATCCAGCAACACATCAGAAAACTTATACACCATGATCAAGTAGGCTTTATCCCTGGGATGCAAGGTTGGTTCAACATACACAAATTAATAAACGTGATTCATCACATAAACAGAACTAAAGACAGAAACCAATGATTATCTCAATAAAGGCAAGAAAGGATTTTGATAAAATTTGTGATGGTTAATACTGAGTGTCAACTTGATTGAAGGATGCAAAGTATTGTTACTGGGTGTGCCTGTGAGCGTTTGCCAAAGGAGATTAACATTTGAGTCAGTGGACTGGGGAAGGCAGATTCACCCTTAATCTGGTGGGTGCAATCCAATCAGTTGCCAGTGAATATAAAGGAGGCAGAAAAATGTGAAAAGCAAAACTGGCCTAGTCTCCCAGCCTACATCTTTCTCCCATGCTGGATACTTCCTGCCCTCAAACATCAGACTCCAAGTTCTTCAGTTTTGAGACTCGGACTGGCTCTTCTTGCTCCTCAAGCTCCTCAAGCTTGCAGACAGCCTATTGTGGGACCTTGTGATCATGTAAGTTAATACTTAATAAACTCTCATATATATTATATATATATAATTATATATTATATATTATTATTATATATAACAATAATATTGTATATATAACAATAGTGTGTATGTGTGTGTGTGTGTGTATATATATATATATCCTATTGGTTCTGTTGAACCAATATTGGTCCCTAGATGAAATCTAGGGAACCCTGGTTAATACAAAATACATCCATTCGTGTTAAAAACTCTCAATAAACTAGGTATTGAAGGAACATACCTCAAAAATAATAACAGCCATCTATGACAAACCCACAGCCAACATCATACCGAATGGGAAAAAGCTGGAAGCATTCCCCTTGAAAACTGGCGCAAGACAAGGATGCCATCTCTCACCACTTCTATTCAACATACTATTGGAAGTCCTGGCCGGGGTAATCAGGCAAGAGAAAGAAAGAAAGGTATCCAAATAGGAAGAGAGGAAGTCAGACTATCCCTATTTGTAGACATGATCCTATATCTATAAAACCCCATAGTCTCAGCCCAAAATCTTTGTGAGCTGATAAACAACTTCAGCAAAGTCTCAGGATACAAACAACAGTTTAGATTCAGCAAATCTCAGGACACCAACAACAGTCAGGCCCAGAGGCAAATCAGGAATGAACTTCCATTCACAACTACCATAAAAAGAATAAAACATCTAGGAATACAGCTAACTAGGGAGGTAAAAGATCTCTACAAGGAGTACTACAAACCACTGCTCAAAGAAACTAGACATTACACAAACAAATAGAAAACCATTCCATGCCCATGGATAGGAAGAATCAATATCATTAAAATGGCTATACTGCCCAAAGCAATTTATAGATTCAATGCTATGCCTGTTAAACTCCATTCACATTCTTCACAGAACTAGAAAAATTATTTTTAACTTTAAACTTTTGTGACTACATAGTAGATGTATATATTTATGGGGTATATGAAACATATTGATACAGGCATACACTGCATAACAATCACATCAGGATAAATGGGGTATTCATTACTTCAAGCGTTTTTCCTTTCTTTGTGTTACAAACAATCCAATTATACTTTTAGTTATTTTAAAATGTACAATAAATTTGTGTTGACTGTAGTCAGCCTGTTGTGCTATCAAATACTAGATCTGATTCATTCTGACTATATTTTTGCACTCACTAAACATCACCACTTTCCCAAACCCACTGCCATTCCCAGCCTCTAGTAACCATTGTGCTACTATCTCTGTATTAGTTCGTTTTCACACAAAGCAGCAAGGCCCTAGGCCCAGCCCACAAAACCAATTTTTTCCTCCTAGGCCTCTGGGCCTGTGATGGGAGGCGCTGCCATGAAGACCTCTGACATGCCTTGCAGACATTTTCCCCATTGTCTTGGTGATTAATGTTTGGCTTCTCATTGCTTATGCAAATTTCTGCAGCCAGCTTGAATTTCTACCCAGAAAATGGGTTTTTCTTTTCTATTGCATTGCCAGGTCACAAATTTTCCAAACTTGTATGCTCTGCTTCCCTTTTAAACATAAGTTCCAATTTCTAACCATCTCTTTGTGAGAGTTTATAACTTTTAAAAGCACCCAGGTCACCTCTTGAATGCTTTGCTCCTTCAAAATTTCTTCTGCCAGATACCCTAAATCATGTCTCTCAAGTTCAAAGCTCCATAGATCCCTAGAGCAGGAGCACATTGCCACTAGCCTCTTTGCTAAAGCACAGCAAGAGTGACCTTCACTCCAGTTCCCAATAGGTTCCTCATTTCTATCTGAGACCTCCTCAGCCTGGAATTCATTGTCCATATTAATATCAGCATTTTGGGCACAACCATTTTAAAAGTCTCTAGAAAGTTCCAAACTTTCCTTCACCTTCCTGTCTTCTTCTGAGCCCTCCAAACTGTTCCAACCTCTGCCCATTACCCAGTTCCAAAGTCACTTCCACATTTTTGAGTATCTGTATAGCAATGTCCACTTCTGGTACCAATTTACTGTAGTAGTTCATTTTTACACTGCTATAAAGAAATAACTAAGACTGGATAATTTATAAAGAAAAAAGGTTTAATTGACTCACAGTTCTGAATGGCTGGGGAGGCCTCAGGAAACTTACAATCATGGAGGAAGGGGAAGCAGGCCCATCTTACATGGTGGCAGGCAAGAGAAAGGAAGCGAGCAAGAGGAGGGAAAATGCCTTATAAAACTATCAGATCTCATGAGAACTCACTCACTATCCCGAGAACAGCATGGGGAAAACGGCCCCCATGATCCAATCACCTCCCACCTGGTCCCTCCCCTGACACATGGGGATTATGGGGATTACAATTGGAGAAGAGATTTGGGTGGGGACACAGAGCCAAACCATGTCAATCTCTATGAGTTCAATTATTTTAATTTTTACCTTCCACAAATAAGTGAGAATATGTGAAGTTTGTCTTTCTGTTCCTGCCTTATTTCACTTAACATAATAACCTCCAGTTCCATCCATGTTGCTGCAAATGACAGCATCTCACTTTTTTATGACTGAATACTACCCCATTGTGTATATATACCATATTTTCTTTATCCATTTGTCTGTTGATGAACACTTCAGTTGCTTCCAAATTTTCACTATTGTGAATAGTGCTACAATAAAGATGGGAGTGCAGATATCTCTTCTGTATACTAATCTCCTTTCTTTTAGGTATAAACCTAGTAGTGAGATTTCTAGATCCTACAGTAACTCTATTTTTAGTTTTGGAGGAACTTCCAAACTGTTTTCCATAGTGGTTATACTAATTTACACAGCCACCAGTAGTGTATGAGGGCTCCCTTTTCTCCACATCTTCACCAGCATTCGTGTTGCCTGTCTAATCAGCCATTTCAACTGGGGTGAAGTGATAGCTCACTGTAATTTTGATTTGCACTTCTCTGATGATGAATGATGTTGAGTACCTTTTCATATGCCTGTTTGCCATTTGCATGACTTCTTTGGAGAAATATCTGTTCAAACCCTTTGCCAATTTTTTAATCAAATAATTCGATATTTTCCTATAGAGTTATTTGAGCTCCTTACATATTCTGGTTATTAATCCCTTGTCAAATGGATAGCTTACAAATATTTTCTCCCTTTCTATGGGTTGTCACTTCACTTTGTTAATTGTTTCCTTTACTGTGCAGAAACTTTTTAACTTCATGTGATCCCATTTGTCCATTTTTGCTTTGATTGCCTGTGCATATGGAATATTACTCAAGAACTTCTTGCCCAGACCAATGTCCTTGGAGTTTCCCCAATGTTTTCTTGTAGTAGTTTCATAGTTTGAGGTCTTAGATTTAAGTCTGTGGTCCATTTTGATTTGATTTTTGTATAAAGTGAGAGAATTAAGTTTCATTCTTCTGCATATGGATATCCAGTTTTCCTCACATCATTTATTGAAGAGACTGTCTTTTCCCCAATGTATGTTATTGGCACCTTTGTCAAGAATAAGTTCACTGTAGGTATGTAGATTTATTTCCGGATTCTCTATTCTGTTCCATTAGTCTATGTGTCTGTTTTTATGTTAGTACCATGCTGTTTTGGTTACTATAGCTCTGTAGTATAATTTGAAGTCAGGTAATGGATTCCTCCAGATTTGTTCTTTTTGCTCAGGATAGCTTTGGTTATTCTGTGTCTTTTTGGACTACAGATCAATTTTAATATTGGTTTTTCTATTTTTGTGAAGAATGACATTGGTATTTTTATAGGGATTTTATTGAGACTGTAGATTGCTTTGCATAGTATGAACATTTTAATAATATTGATTCTTCCAATCCATGAAAACGGAATATCTTTCCATCTTTTGTGTCAATTTCTTGCATTAATGTTTTATAGTTTTTATTGTAGAGAAGCTTCACTTCTTTGCCTAAGCTAATTCTTAGGTATTTTATTGCATTTGTAGTTATTGGAAATGGGATTAAGTTTTTGGTTCCTTTTTCAGATTGTTTGCTGTTGGCATATGGAAATGTGCCATATGGTTCCACGTACACAAATCAACAAACGTGATACTTCATATCAACAGAATGAAGGACAAAAATCGCATGATCATTTCAATTGATGCTGACCAAGCATTTGATAAAATGCAACATCCCTTCATGATGAAAACCCTCAAAAAACTAGGGATAGAAGGAACATATCCCAACATAATAAAAGTCATGTATGACAGACCCACAGCTAGTGTAATGCTTAATGGGGAAAAACTAAAAGCCTTTCCTCTAACTTCTGGAACAAGACAAGAATGCCCACATTCACTACTCTTATTCAACCTAACACTGGAAGCCCTAGGTAAAGTAATCAGAGAAGAGAAATAAATAAAGAGCATTAAAATTAGAAAGGAAGAAGTCAAATTATCCTTGTTTGCAGATGGTATAATTTTATATTTTGAAATCCTTGAAGATTCCATAAAAAATCTATGAGCACTCATAAAGAAATTTAGTAAAATTGCAGGATACAAAATCAGTATACAAAAATCAGTAATATTTCCATATGCCATCATATCTATATGAACCACCGCACCTGGCCAAGGCTCTTATTCTCTTCCCTTCTATTCTCCCAAACAAATGGAGTCTCTCCGTGGGTGTGTTGAGCTATCTAGAGCTAGGAGTGAAGTGTCACAAGCATCCCTGTGGCCACCAGCACCAGGACTGTGCTGTGTCATACCTGAAGCCAGCACAGCACTGGTTCTTGCCCAAGGCCCGTGGCAACCACCACCTTGCTACCATCTAAGTTCACCCAAGGCTCTGGGGTTCTACCATCCACAGGTGCAAAGCCAGCCATGCTTGTGGCTTCACTTCAAGGTGGCCAATTCCCCCCAGCCCCAGATGGGTCCATAAATGCCATCCTGGAGCCAGGTCCTAGAGTCATAAATCTTAGGAATCTACCTGGTGCTCTATGCTACTGTAGCTGAGCTAGCACCCAAGTCAGAAGACAAAGACTTTCCCATTCTTCCCTCCACTTTCCACAAGCAGAGGAGTCTCTCCCCATGGCCACCACCGCCGCAGGCCCTTGGTGCATACTGCCTGACTACTGCTGATGTTCACTCAATGCTCAAGGGCTCTTCAGTCAGGTTGTGGTGAATGCTGCCAGGCTTGGACTTTCCTTTAAGGGCACTGGCTCCCCTCTGGCCTGGGGCAGGTCCAGTACTGCCGCCCATGAGTTGAGGCCTGGAATCAATGATCCCAAGGGCCCTCTTTGTGCTCAACCCCACTGTGGTAAAGCTGGTATCTAAGCCACAGACAAAGTCCCCTTTACCCTTTCCTCAAGCAAAAGGAGCCTCTGCCCATAGCCACCAGTTGGAACATGCTGGTCACACCTGAAGCCAACAAATCTCTCAGTCTCACCCAAGGCCTACAGAGAGTACTGCCTGGTTACCCCTACTGCTTATCCAGGGCCCAAGGGCTCTTTAGCCAGCAGTTAATAAATTCTGCCAGGACTGGGTTCTTCCCTTCAAGGCAGCAGGTTCTCTTCTGGTCCGTGTTGTGTTGAGAAATGTCATCTGAAAGCCAGAGCCTTGAATGACAGCCTCAGGACTCTGCCTGGTGCCCTATCCTACTGTGGCAGAGCTGGCATCCAAGATGCAAGACAAAGTACTCTTTATTCTCCTCAAGCAGAGACTTTCTTGCTGTGGCCTGTGCTGCCTGGGGTTGCAAGAGGGGTGGCACAAGCACTGTCTTAGCTACCTCAGGTGGTGTCTTACTGGGTCATATGCCCCCCAAGTCCACTGGTTCTGAGCCCAGCACAGCACCAGGCCTTGCTGAGGAATTGCAGTCCTCATGGCCTAGACTGCCTTTCAAGTTTATTTAGGACCCCAGAACACTTTAGCCCACAGTGGCAAGGCTTGCCAGAACTCAGTTTCCAACTACTGGGATGGGAAGTTGCCCTCTGGCTAGGGGCTGGTGTAAATGCTCCTTCTATGGGCACCAGATGAGTTCTACTCAGTGTTGTTTTCTGTTGTGACAGGGCAGCACAGAGTTCCAATAGAAAGTCCCATAATCACTGCAATCTCCCTCCCCCAAGTGCATAGATTTTTTTCTTTGTGCCATGTGGCCAATGCCAGGATATGAGGGAGGGGTGGCATTGGGAATTCAAGGCTGTCTTTCCTATCCTCTCAGTACCTCTTTCAGTGATATGAAGTTAAAACCAGCTACTATGATTGCTCACATGATTTTTCGGTTCTTAGGAAAGTGCTTTTTTTGTTGACAGTTATTCAATTTGGTGTTCCTGTGGGGAAGATGATTGGTGGAGGCTTCTATTTGGCCATCTTGCTCCATCTCCTCTTCGGCATAATTTTTCTTAAAAATACTTGATTTTGATCCTACCTACCACTAGTGAAAATGTAATATATAGGAATATATACCTTCCTAGGTATATTCTTGAAAAGAGAGATGGGATGTTGTAGTCACTAAAAACTAACTAGAATTCCAAAGTATGTTCTGAACTAAATCTCCACCAAGAGTTATTTTATGCAGCTTAAATTGAGAGGCAGGGTGTCTCCTATTTTTGTTTTCTGAGTGAGCTGCAACACAAGAATGGGGACAAAATATGCCCATATTCAAATCTACAGTCACTCATATAAAAACTGCCTTCATTGGTAATGTTAATACCACTTCTATTTTTTAAATGGACTTGATGGAACTGTAATGTCTAGAAATGTAAATGTCTTTTCCAAGTGTTAGTCCATTTTTGCTGCTATAACAAAATACCTGAGAATGGGTAATTTACAAAGGATAGAAATTTATTTTCTCACAGTTCTGGAGGCTGGGTAGTCCAAGATCAAGACACCAGCAGATTGAGTGTCTGACAAGGACTGCTTTCTGCTTCCAAGTTGGTGTCTTTTTGCTGTGTCCTCATGTGGCAGGATGTGGAAGGGAAAAATTAAAAAAAAAAAAGGCCAATTAGTTCCCTCAATGCATTTTATAAGGCATGAATCCTATCCATTAAGGCCGAGCCCCCATGACCTAATCACCTCTTAAAGGTACTACCTCTTAATACATTGGGGATTAAGTTTTAACAGAAATTTTGAAGGAGGCACAAACATTCAAACCATAGTAATGCCTTACTTAATTACATCCTCCCCTACCCCCAACCCCTGCTGCTTCTTTTTTATGCTGGTAAGTTTGATTAGTGTATTTGGAAATTCAGCAAGCTTTGACAATTGTTCTGTTATGTAAAATTTAAACATAAGGGGAAGCTGGGTGAAAGGTATGTGTGAACTCTACTATTTTTGCAACTCTTCTGTAAGTCTAAAATTAACTAAAAATAAAAAAGTTCTTTTAAAAAGCAAGGTACGCACCAGGACTGGTGGCTCATATCTGTAATCCCAACACTTTGGGAGGCTGAAGTGGGCTGATCACTTGAAGTCAGGAGCTCAAGACCAGCCTGGCCAACATGGTGAAACCCCATCTCTACTAAAATACAAAAATTAGCCAGGCATGGTGGCATACACCTGTAATCCGAGCTACTCAGGAGGCTGAGGGAGGAGAATTGTTTGAAACTGGGAGGCAGAGGTTGCAGTGAGCCAAGATTGTGCCACTGCACTATAGCCTGGATGACAGAGTGAGACTCTGTCTCAAAAATAAATAAATAAAAGCAAGGTACAGAACCTTGTGCATAATATGCTGTCATTTGTACACAAACAGGAGAAAAGAAGTAGAAACATGAATGTAATTTTATATGGTTAGAATATCCCTGGAAGTACACACAAGAAACTGATAACACAGGTTAACCTTAGAGAAGAGACCTGGAGGCTGAGGGTCAAGGATAGAAAAATGTATTTTCTTGAGATACCCTCTTTGGACATTTGCATTTTCTACAATGTAAATATTTTACTGATTCAAAAAAAGTAAAATGAAAAACTAGATGACAACTTAAAAGGGCTGTTCTAATTCTAGAGTTCATGAAGTCAGCACAGGCAACTCAATTTCTCTTTCTGCCCAATTATTTTCTCCTTTTTTTTTAGAGATAGGGTCTTGCTTGGCCTCTCAGGCTAGAGTGCAGTGGCCTAACAATAGCTCGCTGCAGCCTCAAATTCCTGTGCTCAAATGATCATCCTGCCTCCACCTCCTGAGTAGTTAGGATGACAGGCATATGCTAAATGCCAAGATATGACCAAGTATTTTTGAATTTTTTTGTAGAGATAGGGTCTTGCTATGTGTCCCAGGCTGGGCTTTGAATGCCTGCCTCAAGTGATCCTCCTGCCTCAGCCTCCCAAAGCACTGGGATTACAGATGTGAACCACCACACCTGGCCCTGCTTTCTTTTATTTTCATCCACAGGTATTGACCCGCTAAATAAAATTTATGGGAGACTGTTGATTTGGACAGAGGTCCTGCACCACACCCCAATAGACCAAAGCAAAAATGAGTTACTGATGCTAAAGTTCCATGGCACCAAACTAAAACTAAGTTGTTTACCTCACCTTCTGAGAAATCAGGAGACAGAAAGAGATAATAGCCAACTCACCAATAGGCCAGTTTTTAAAAGTGGCATAAGAAGGAAGTCCCCTCTGCTTTAACCTTTACAAGGCAAAAAAGTAACCCAAAGTAACTGATGTTAATCAAACCACTCTTTGTGTTATGCTGTTTCTTTGTTCCTGTTCAAGATACTGTATAAAAAGTAGCCATGCCTAATAGAGCACTCTTTCCAAATTTTCTGATGAGATGCTGCCCTACTCACAAACTGCAAACTTATAAAAAGCCAGTTATCAGTTAGATAAAAGAAATAAGTTCGGCCAGGCACAATGGCTCACGCATGTAATCCCAGCACTTTAGGAGGCTGAGGTGGGTGGATCACAAGGTCAGGAGATCAAGACCAGCCTGGCCAAGATGGTGAAACCCCATCTCTACTAAAAATGCAAAAATTAGCCAGGCACAGTGGCAGGAGCCAGTAACCCCAGCTACTCGGGAGGCTGAGGCAGGAGAATTGCTTGAACCAGGGCAGCAGAGGTTACAGTGACCCGAAATCAAACCACTACATTCCAGCCTGGGTGACAAAGTAAGACTCCACCTCAAAAATAAAAGAAAAAAAAGAAAGAAGTTTAAGAGATATATCATACAACATGGTGACTATAGTTAATAACAATGCATTGTGTTTATACATGTTGCTAAGAGAATAAATGTTAAGTGTTCTCACCATGCCAAAAAAAAAAAAAAAAGTACATGCAGTAATGCATATATATAATTAGCTCAATTTAGCCATTCTACAATTGCAAAACAATGTTACTTAGATGATAGATATATGTAATTTTTATTAGTAAGCAAGTAAATCAAGAAAATTAGATCTTTAAACTAAATTTGTTGAGATTTCATCCTTTGAGAACCCCAAAGGCACTTGCTAATAAACATACTGCATTTTTTCTGAGAGTACACTTCCCAGGAGAGCCAACCTGGGCCACTAATCTTATACCTACTCATGCAGCAAATGTGTAAAATTGACAAAAGTAAGTTACTTTAACTGTATTTGGTTAATATTGCTGTCTCTTTCTATCTCAACATCTACTCCTTCACTCTTCTCATCATGTTGTGTGGTGGTAGAGAAGCTATGGGCATTTGGAGATTCCGTTAAGTATAAGATGAGTAAGAGATATATTTTATCTGGTTTGGTGGGATACCTTTATCACAGGAACTTCCTGCATAGACAAGTTATGGATAGCTATTCTATTGTGGGAATGGTGTCATGATACAGTGGTGCAAGGGCAGATGTCACAGTTAGATGTGAATGTGTTCTATGGTGTTCGGCACTGGAATTTTGTGGGTTGTGTTGGGGAAGGTTGCTATGTAAGGAGCCAGAAGCATATGTGGAAAATCTTTTCAGCATCAGACATATAAAATAACAAGTAAAAGATATGATTCTCATCAACACCTAGTTGAAATGAAATTTCTCTTCTGTCAGATAACATAAAATTCATAATATGCCAGGACAATGAAGACAACTGATGATAAATTAGCCAATGAGTGTCATCAATTTAAAGAATATTTAAGATTAGTTACTACACAAGAAAATTTGAAATGCCCTAAAATCTTATAGTTCGTATATAAAAGAAAATTGCCAGATTTCCCAAAATTTAGCAACAATCCTAGATAGTACATGACAGTACCAACAATGAGTAATGAAACGGAACAAATCTTTACTAAGCTATTATGAAATAAATTTTAATCAACCATGATAGAAGATTAAATAATCTTTCTATTCTTGCCAGAGAAAATAATATTACAAAATTATTTTCATATAAAAAATATGATCAAAGATTATGCAGCCAAAAAATCATAGGGGAGAAAAGTGCTATAGAGGTATTTCAAACAGTTAATTAATTAAATTATGTTACCATTCTAGATTTGTGTGATGCTTGTGTATTTGTCAGCTTTTTTTGATATCTTCTCTTATTCTAAATAAATTATCACATTTGTATCTGATTGTGCATTATCTTCTGAAAGAGAGACTAAACATTTTACTAATCTTCAGGCACTACAAAATCTAGATCCATCCATGAGAGCAATACTTTGAAAAAAAGATGTGTAAACTATTATTAATGTATTAGAGGTCCATAATGGCTAGAGTGTCTTTCAAGACAGAAATCCTTGCAATGAGAAAATCGTATGTTCCCAGGGGATGTCTGTGAAGGAAAATAACACAGCATTCTCCTGAATATTAGTGCATGCTGCTGCAGTCTCTATTAGCAGCACAATACTCACTAGACAAATTATTAGCATTTCTGATTTAACATCATTTATACATTTGTTTTATTCTTTCAATCATATTTTATAGTCAAAGCATTGTGCAGTAAAGTTCTAACCAGTGCTATTTAACAATTAAGTGTAGATATACAGCCTTGAGAAACTTCCCTTATTGTTCCCATTTTCTTTGCCACTTTCCTATTTCTTTCAAATTTACAATCTTCAGTTCATGTTCAGTAAGTAGAATAATAGACACATGCCACGAATGTCACTGGGTAAAATGTGAACAAAGCAGAAAAAGCTTAGTGTTTCCCAATGATTGTTCACATGAAAAGACAATAGATATAATTCTTATTGGGATCATATGTTTCAGCTCACACATTTGCATATAAACTGGTTCCTATCAAAAAGGATGGCATTGAATTGAAGAGTGTGAATGTACCTTAATATTACTCTAAATAAGAAAATCAGATGTTTCTGATCTCATCATTACAAACAGAAAACAGCTAAGAACAGGAATATGGCAGAAACTGCTGGATGTCTGTCAACATTCATTCTTCTTCCTTACCAACGGAATTTTTGAATGTGCACAGCTGATAAGCTACATTTCCCAGCCTTCCTTGAAGCTAGCAGTGTCTGTGTAACTGAGTTCTGACCAATGAGATGAAAGCACAAGTCACTGGGTGGAGCTCCCAGGAATGCTCTATATATAAAGACCGAAGACTCAGCTAGCAAGCCTTTGCCCTCTGTCATAGGAGAGATAGCCATCTTACAATTCGAAGGCAACAAAAACTGAAGTTCACAAGTGCACAACCTGCATCTATGCAGGCACAGTGGACCATTACTTACCTTCCCTGGGCTGCCTACCTCTAGGCTTCTTGTTAGGTTTAAAATGTAAATCCTTGTTTGTTTAAGCCAACTGTAGTCCAGTTGTGTCATACACAATTGTAAACAAATTTCTACCTGATACAAGAAGTAAATGAGATCTCTATTTTTATTTTCCTTACTTTGTTTATGAATACCTATTATTCCTAAAAAGCTAAGATATTGGCCAGGCACGGTGGCTCACACCTATAATCCCAGCACTTTGGGAGGCTGAGGCAGGCGGATCACTTGAGGTCAGGAGTTGGACACCTGACTGGCCAACATGGTGAAAATGAAACCCCGTCTCTACTGAAAATTTAAAAATTAGCTGGGTGTGGTAGTGGGCGCCCGTAATCCCATCTACTCAGGAAGCTGAGGCAGGAGAACTGCTTGAACCCTGGAGGCGGAGGTTGCAGTGAGCCAAGATCGTGCCACTGCACTCCAGCTTGGGTGACAGAGTGAGACTCCATCTCAAATAAACAAATAAGTAAATTTAAAAAGCTAAGATATGGCCAGGCACGGTGGCTCAAGCCTGTAATCCCAGTACTTTGGGAGGCCGAGATAGGCGGATCACGAGGTCAGGAGATCGAGACCATCCTGGCTAACACGGTGAAACCCCGTCTCTACTAAAAATACAAAAACTAGCTGGGCGAGGTGGCGGGCACCTGTAGTCTCAGCTACTCGGGAGGCTGAGGCAGGAGAATGGCGTAAACCCGGGAGGCGGAGCTTGCAGTGAGCTGAGATCCGGCCACTGTACTCCAGTCCTGGCGACAGAGCAAGGCTCCGCCTCAAAAAAAAAAAAAAAAAAAAAAACCTAAGATATTTAGAGAGTGAATTGAAAGCCTAATGATGGCTGCCCCCAACAAATTTGAGTGAGCTGAAAAGAAAGTACGTGAAGCAATTAATAAAACAAGGCAGGGGAGTAGAAGAGAGAACAGAGGATGGAATTGAACATGGCATAAAAATACAGGCATACAATACACTCAGGGAGGAGACATATTCCAAGAAACAGAACAAAATTCAGGAACACAAATCTTTCCTGCCCTTAAATAAATTCTCCACATTTAAGAAAATATTAAATCTGTGTTTTAAAGGATCACAATCAGATGATAGATGGTAGAATTTAATTTTTTAAGTGAGATTGCAGAATTAAGAGGAAAAAAAATATCAAGAGTAAAAACAACATGATTAAGGACCAAGCAATAAGCTAAAGGTAGAAAGGAACGTAATCAACATGGCAGAAATCCAAGTCAGTGACTTACAAGACAGCTTTGGGGAAAATCATACAAGGGAGGAGATAAAAGACAGAGACAAAAGCAACCTTATGACAATAATAAATATGAGGGACAAAGAACAGCCAACATGTGGTCTGATGTCACAAAGCAGAGGACAAAAAATAAAGGAACTACCACTTTCCAAAAACTACTAATAATAAATCCTGAAGATTTTCCTAAAAGAAGGAACAGAATTATATTCCTGAAAAATTTAAACATTTCTTCCTGATTTAAAAAAAAAAAAAAAAGGAAACAGACTCTTAGTGAAGTAGGTGTTAATATAAACCATCAAATGAGAGGGAAGCACCAGATAGGGCTGGTGAAGCTGACAGAGGCTATGTCACTCAGCGCTTCTAGGCCAGAGGAGTTTCCAAGATTTTGCTTCTCTATCCCTCTAAAATAATTATGAAAAACTATGTATCCACTCATATATTGGCAATTCACATCTAAATTCTCCCATTTTAAATTCAAATACATAGTTGCAAAGGATTTGATTTCCGGTGTAAGTATTGATATTTTAAAACAATATTAAAAATAAATAAAATAAAACAAAAATAAAGGAATAATGTATCTGAGAAATATATAAATACCAAAGCTATTGATATGTAACACCATTCATTGAAAACCTATATTGTGGAAAGAAGCAGGAAAATGGCAGATAGGAGGCAGGACTAACGTGCAGCTCCCCCTTGGACAGAGCAGCATGTGGAGACTCAACATCATAAACTGTTGCTCCAAGAAATACCACAAGAACATATGAGGAAAGCCGAGAGAATCCACAAACCCTTTGAAAAAAGCAGCTTGCCTCTGCAGGCTCTGTGAGACAGCTGTGAGTGCCTAAAGTGTGAGGGGGGAACATCTGTCCCTGAACATGCATCCTCACTGGGAAACCTGCAGGTCAAGATGACAGGAGAAGGATTAGACCTTACTTGCAGCTGAGATGAATTTAAAGAGCCAAGCAAAATATAGGAGTAGAGGAAGCAGTGGGAAGAGCCCTGTGGCACTCTGGATCCTCAGGGAAGCCATTTCTGACTTTGTCTCACAGGGGTCCTTGGAGAGGGCTGCCAGTGGAATTGGGAAAAGACCACAGGGAGAAGGGAACTTCTTGCTGAACTTTGTAACAATTTTGACCCAATGCAAAGTTACCTGGACAGAATCTGGGAGAGGATAAACCAGAAGTGCAGATACCAGCACAGAAGCTATAGCAAGCAGGGAGGCATGAAACCTGAAAGCCCTGCTTGCTTTCTCAGCAGGGAGGCTTGTAGCCTGGTGCAAGTTCTCAGCCCTGCTCTCCAGCTGCCTGGAAATAAACTGAGTGCTATTGGGGAGGCATGGTGAGAATGAGACTGGCCTTTTGGACTGTGTGGGACCTGTGTGAGGCCTGTCACTCCTGGCTTTCCCCCACTTCCCTGGTGGTGTGTACAAAGCAGCAAAGGCAGCCATAATCCCCCTGGGAACATAACTTCATTGGCCTGAGAACCACAGCCCCATCCCCCACAGTGGCCTCAGCAAGCCCCACTCAAGCAGAGTCGGAGCTCAGACAGGCCTAACCCTGTCCCCACCTGGTGGTCTTTCACCCACCCTAGTAGCAGAAGACAAAGAACATAATCTCATGGGAGCACTATGGCCCCATCCACCACTTCAGAAACCCAAATACTTATCCAGGAGACCTTAGGGCAAGCTTGTATGCTCCCTATACTACCACAGCTAATGCTTTCTTGAAAGTGACACCTCCTGGCTGGAAGCCAAACAATGCAAAACCAGCACACTAAACAAAACTACAACTAAGAACCCTCAAAGAATCCATTTCACTCCCCTGCTATCTCCACTGGAGCAGGTGCTTGTATCCACAGCTGGGAGACCTGAAGATGGATCACATCAATGGACTCTTTGCAGACACTCCCCAGTACCAGACTGCAGCCCAGTAGCTCTGCTGGGTGACTAGACTCAGAAGAGAAATAATAATCACTGCAGTTTGGCTCTCAGGAAGTCCCATCCCTAGGGGAAGGGGAAGAGCATCACTTCAAGGGAGCACCCCATGGGACAAAAGAATCTGATCAGTAGCCTTTGAGTCCCAAATCTTCCCTCTGACATAGTTTCAAATCTTCCCTATGACATAGTTTACCCAAATGAGAAGAAACCAGAAAAACAATCCTGTAATATGAAAAAACAAGGTTATTCAACATCCCTAAAAGATCACACTGGCTTACCAGCGATAGACCCAAACCAAGAAGAAATCTCTGAATTGCCAGAAAAAGAATTCAGAAGGTTGATTATTAAGCTAATCAAGGAGGTACCAGAGAAAGGTGAAGTACAACTTAAAGAAATAAAAACATGATGCAGAGTATGAAGGGAAAATCTTCAGCAAAATTTACGATATATAAATAAAGAACAATTACAATTTCTGGAAATGAAGGACACACTTAAATGCAAAATGCACTGGAAAGTCTCAGCAATAGAACTGAACAAGTAAAAGAAAGAACTTCAGAGTTTGAAGATAAGACTTCCAAGTTAACCCAATCTGACAAAGGCAAAGTAAAAAGAATACTTAAAAAAAAAAAAAAAGAACAAAGCCTCTAAGAAGTTTGGGATTATGTTAAATAACCAAACCTAAGAATAATTGGTGTTCCTGAGGAAGAAGAGAAATCTAAAAGTTTGGAAAACATATTTGAGGGAATAATCCCAAGCAAAAATTCCCCAGCCTTGCTAGAGATTGAGACACCCAAATACAAGAAGCTCAAAGAACATCCAGGAAATTTATTGCAAAAAGATCATTGCCTAGGCACATTGTCATCAGGTTATCTAAAGTCAAGATGAAGGAAAAAAAATCTTAAGAGCTGTGAAGCAAAAGCATCAGGTAACCTATAAAGGAAAACCTATCAGATTAACAGCAGATTTCTCAGCAGAAACCCTAAAAGCTAGAAGGGATTGGGGGCCTGTTTTTAGCCTCCTTAAAAAAAAATTATCAACCAAAAATTTTGTATTCAGCAAAGCTAGGCTTCATAAATGAAAGAACGATACAGTCTTTTACAGACAAACAAATACTGAGAGAATTCATCACTACCAAACCAATACTACAAGAACTGCTAAAAGGAGCTCTAAGTCTTTCCTCAAAATACACCAAAATAGAACCTCCTTAAAGCATAAATCTCACAAGATTGGTAAACAATACCACAAGGAATAAAAAAACAAGGCATTCAGGCAACAACTAGCACAATGAATAGAATAGTACCTCATATCTCAATACTAACGTGAATGTAAATGGCCTAAATGCTCCACTTAAAAGACACAGAGTGGCAGAATGAATAAGAATTCACCAACCAAGTATCTGCTGTCTTCAAGAGATTCATCTAATACATAAGGACTCACCTAAACTTAAGGTAAAGGGGTCAAAAGAGATATTCCATGCAAATGGACACCGAAAGTGAACAGGAGTAGCTGTTCTTATATCAGACAAAACAGACTTTAAAGCAACAACAGTTAAAAAAGACAAAGAAGGACATTTTATAATGATAAAAGGACTAGTCCAACAAGGGAACATCATAATTCTAAATATATATGCACCTAACATTGGAGCTCCCGAATTTATAAAACAATTACTACTTTAGACCTAGTAAATGAGATACACAGCAACATAATAATAATAGGGGAATTCAGTACTCCACTGACAGCATTATACAGGTCATCAAGAGAGAAAGTCAACAAAGAAACAATGGACTTAAACCATCCCCTAGAACAAATGAACTTAACAGACATTTACAATACATTTTACCCAACAACTGCAGAATATACATTTTACTCATTAGCACACAAAACATTCTCCAAGATAGACCATATTATAGGCCACAAAACAAGTCTCAATAAATTTAAGAAAATTGAAATTGTATCAAGCACTCTCTCAGACCACAGTGGAATAAAACTGGAAATCAACTCCAAAAGGAACCCTCAACACCATGCAAATATATGGAAATTAAACGACCTGCTCCTGAATGATCATTTGGACAACAGAAAGAAGATGAAAATTCAAAATTTTTTTGAACTGAACAATAATAGTGACACAACCTATCAAAATCTCTGGGATACAGCAAAAGTGGTGCTAAGAGGGAAGTATGTAGCATCAAATGCCTACATCAGAAAGTCTGAAAGAACACTAGTAGACAATCTGATGTCATAGCTCAAGGAGCTAGAGAAGTAAGAACAAACAAAACCCAAACTCAGCAGAAAAAAATAATCAAGATCAGAGTAGAATTAAAGGAAACTGATTCAAAAACAAGGAGAAATGAAACAAAAAGGTGGTTATTTGAAAAGATAAACAAAATTGATAGACCATTAGTGAGATAAGCCAAGAAAAGAAGAGAGAAGATCCAAATAAGTTCAATTAGAAATGAAACAGGAGATATTACAACTGGTACCACAGAAATATAAAAGATCAGTCAAGGCTACCATGAACACCTTTTTGCACACAAACTAGAAAACCTGGAGGAGAGGGATAAATGTCTGGAAAGATATAACCCTCCTAGATTAAACCAGGGAGAAACAGAAACTCTAAACAGACAAATAACAAGCAGTGAGATTGAAATGGAATTTAAAAAATTGCCAACAAAAAAGTCCAGGACCAGATTGATTCACAGCTGAATTCTGTGAGATATTCAAAGAAGAATTGGTACCAATCCTACTGACCCTATTTCACAAGACAGAAAAAGAGGGACTCCTTTCTAAATCATTCT
Source organism: Piliocolobus tephrosceles (assembly GCF_002776525.5). Classification (NCBI taxonomy): domain Eukaryota; kingdom Metazoa; phylum Chordata; class Mammalia; order Primates; family Cercopithecidae; genus Piliocolobus; species Piliocolobus tephrosceles. The sequence continues at coordinate 72,412,155 of NC_045437.1, read as the reverse complement.
ATGAAGCCAGTATCACCCTAATACCAAAACCAGGAAAGAACATAACCAAAAAAAGAACCACACAGACTAATATCCCTGATGAACATAGATGCTAAAATACTTAATAAAATACTACCTAACCAAATACAATAGCATATTAAAAAGATAATCCACCATGATCAAGCAAGTTTTATACCAGGAATGCAGGGATGGTTTAACATATGCAAGTCAATAACTGTGATATACCACATAAACAGAATTAAAAACAAAAATTGCATGATCATCTCAACAGAAGCAGAAAAAACATTTGACAAAATCTAGTGTTCCTTTATGATTAAAACTCTCATCAAAATTGGCACAGAAGGGACATACCTTAAGGCAATAAAAAGCCATCTATGACAAACCCACAGCCAACATAATACTGAATGGGGAAAAGTTGAAAGCATTCCTTTAGAAAACTGGAACAAGAAAAGAATGTCCACTTTCACCACTTTTATTCAACATAGTACTGAAATTCCTAGCCAGAGCAATCAGACAAGAGAAAGAAATCAAGGGCATCCAAATCAGTAAAGAAGACGTAAAACTGAAAACTGTTGCTGTTCACAGATGATATGACTGTATATCTAGAAAACCCTAAAAACTCATCCAAAAAGCTCCTAGAACTGATAAGTGAATTCAGTAAAGTTTCAGGATACAAAATAAATGTACAGAAAGCAGTAGCACTGCTGTACACCAACAGCAACAAAGCTGAGAATCAAATCAAGAACTCAAGCCCTTTTACAATAGCCAAAAAATAAAATAAAATAAAATAAAATAAAATAAAATAAAATAAAATAAAATAAAATAAAATAAAATAAAATAAA
>NC_045437.1:72392808-72411303 GCF_002776525.5 Piliocolobus tephrosceles | reverse complement strand
AAATAAAATAAAATAAAATAAAATAAAATAAAATAAAATAAAATAAAGTAAAATAAAATAAAATACTTAGGAATATACCTAACCAAGGAGGTGAAAGATTTCTACAAGGAAAACTACAAAACACTGCTGAAAGAAATCACAGATGACACAAACAAATGGAAACATATCCCATGCTCATGGTTGGGTAGAATCAATATTATGAAAATGAGCATTTTCAAATGACTAAGCAAAAGAACAAATCTGGAGGCATCACATTACCAGACTTCAAACTATACTATTAAGGCTACAGGCACCAAAACAGCATGATGCTGATATAAAAATAGGCACACAGACCAAGGAAAAAGAAGAGAGAACACAGAAATAAAGCCAAATACTTATAGCCAACTGTTTTTTGATGAAACAAATAAAAACGTAAAGTGTGGAAAGGACATCCTATTCAACAAAAGATGCTGGTATAATTGGCAAGCCAATATAGAAGAATGAAACTGGATCCTCGTCTCTCACTTTACACAAAAATCAACTCAAGATGGATCAAAGACTTAAATCTAAGACCTGAAACCATAAAAATTCTAGAAGATCATACCAAAAAAACCCTTCCAGACATTGGCTTAGCAAAGACTTTATGACTAAGAACCCAAAGCAAATGCAACAAAAACAAGGACAGATAGGAATTAATTAAACTAAAGAGCTTTTGAACAGCAAAAGAAATAGTCAGCAGAGTAAACAGACACCCCACAGAACGGGAGAAAATGTTTGCAAAGTATCTATCCAACAAAGGACATAGTTTAATATTTTCAAACTATGCATTGAATTTGCATAATTTGAAAATATCAAACAAATTAGCAAGAAAAAAAAAACAATCCCATCAAAAAGTAGGCTAATGACATGAAGAGACAATTCTCAAAAGCAGATATACAAATGGCCAACAAACACATGAAAAAATGCTCAACATCACTAATTATCATGGAAATTCAAATCAAAACCAAAATGAGGTATCACTTTACTCTATGAGAATAGCCTTAATCAAAATATAATAGATGTTAGCATGGATGTGGTGAAAGGGAACACTTTTACACTGCTGGTGGGAATGTAAACTAGTACAACCATTATGGAAAACAGTGTGGAGTTTCCTTAAAGAACTAAAAGTAGAGCTACCATTTGATCCAGTAATCCCACAACTGGGTATCTACCCATAAGAAAAGAAGTCATTATACAAAAAAGATACTTGCACATGCATGTTTATAGCAACAAAATTCACAATTGCAAAAATATGAAACCAGCTCAAATGCCCATCAATGAACAAGTGGATAAAGAAAATGTGGTATGTATACACCATGGAATACTACTCAGTCATAAAAAAAAATAGTAGCATTTACAGCCACCTGGTTAGAGTTGGAGACCATTATTTTAAGTGAAGTAAGTCAGGAATGAAAAACCAAACACTGTACCTTCTTATTTGTACATGGGAGCTAAGCTATGAGGACAAAAATGCATGACAATGATACAATGGACTTTCGGGACTCAGGGGAAAGGGTGGAAGGTGGGTGAGGGATAAAGGACTACACATTGGGTACACAACATTGCTCAGGTGATGGGTGCAACAAAATCTCAGAAATTACCCCTAAAGAACTTAACCATGTAACCAAACACTACCTGTTCCCCAAAAACCTATTCAAATAAAAATAATAGTAATGATTAAAAATAATAAAATATTAAAGAAAAAGTATATTATAAAAAACTCTTCTTTAATGCTCATAAATTTTACATCATTTTTTCTCCTTGAACTTGTATTTTATTCCACTTTCCCCACAGAATATCTTCATGTAAAATATTTCATACTTGAAAATACTTTATTGATCACCTTTCATCTTTCTCTGCAACCAAATGTATGTATTAATATATAAATTCAATAACTTGTAAGCCTTTTGAGGGTGAAAATTTTTCCTTCAGAGGCATCATGCTGTCTGACTTCAAACTATACTACAAAGCTACAGTAACCAAAACAGCATGGTGCTGGTACAAAAATAAACACATAAACCAATGGAACAGAATAGAGATCTCAGAAATAAGATCACACATCTACAAACAACTGATCTTTGACAAACCTGACAAAAACAAGCAATGGGGAAATAATTTTCTACTTAATAAATGGTGCTGGGAAAACTAGCTAGCCATATGCAGAAAATTGAAACTGGACCCCTTCCTTATACATTATACAAAAATTAACTCAAGATGGATTAAAGACTTAAATGTAAAACCCAAAACCATAGAAACCCTAGAAGACAATATAGGCAATACCATTCAGGACATAGGCATGGGCAAAGATTTCATGACAGAAACATCAAAAGCAATTGCAATAACAGCAAAAATTGACAAATGGGATCTGATTAAAGAGCTTCTGCACAGCAAAAGGAACTATCAGAGAAAAGTTTTGCAATCTATCCATCTGACAAAGGTCTAATATCCAGAATCTACAAGAAACTCAAATAAATTTACAAGAAAAAAAAACCAGCCCATTAAAAAAGTGGGCAAAGTACATTAACAGACACTTCTCAAAAGACATTTATGTGGCCAAGAAACATATGACAAAAAAGCTCAACATCACTGATCATTAGAGAAATGCAAATCAAAACCACAATAAGATACTATCTCACACCAGTCAGAATGGTGACAATTAAAAAGTCAAGAAACAACAGAGGCTTGTGAGGCTTTGGAGAAAAAGGAACACTTTTACACTATTGGTGGAAATATAAATTTCTTCAACCCTTGTGGGAGACAGTGTGGCAATTCCTCAAAGACCTAGAAAAAGAAATACCATTTGACCCAGCAATCCCATTACTGGCTATATACCCAAAAGAATATAAATTATTATATTATAAAGACACATGCATGCGTATGTTCATTGCAGCACTATTCACAATAGCAAAGACATGGAATCAACCCAAATGTCCATCGATGATAGACTGGATAAAGAAAATGTGGTATACATACACCATGAAATACTATGCAGCCATAAAAAGGAATGAGATCATGTCCTTTGCAGAGACATGGATGGAGCCAGAAGCCATTATCCTCAGCAAACTAACACAGGAACAGAAAACCAAACACATGTTCTCACTTATGTTTTTATATATTCTTACCCATGAGAAATTTAAAAGCCAAAAAAAAAAAAAGCTGAACAATGAGAGCACATGGACACAGGGAGCAGAACAACACACACTGGGGTCTGTCAGTGGGGCAGGAGGAGGGAAATCATCAGGATAAACAGCTAATGCATGCAGGGCTTAATACCTAGGTTATGGGTTGACAGGTGCAGCAAATCACCGTGGCACATGTTTACCTGTTAACAAACCTGCATGTCCTGCACATTGTCCCAGAACTAAAAATAAAATTAAATTAAAAAAAATGTATTCAGTATTATTATGATACATATTATTACATATAGCTATAATATAAATGTATTTTAAATTTTAAACATAAAAAGAAAAAATTAGAAATTATTTTTCTTCATGGGACAGGTGAAGATTTTTAATTTCACTTATGTTTTGGTGGATGAATATTATTTATTGCTATAATAAGACTGCGTTTAGTATCAGTTCTAATGTGTTTTTTGTAAGCTCTGAGAATCCTTGTTCACAATTTAAAATAGATGTAATTGGGGCAAAATTTTCTATAGAAATGTCATTCAACTCTTTGAACGTCTTCCACTTTACATGCCAAAACTACACAGTGGCACATCTTCAAATATTATTTTTGTGATCCATCAGCTGACAACTCAATTAGGTCTTCCTCAATTTTGTTGAAAGCAAAGAAATGGAAATCATCCTGAATTGTGAAGAGATTTGTTACCCATCATTAGAGACATCAATTTCACAATTTCTGGGAAATATATCAAAAAGACTTTTCCAAGATTGATCAAAAGACTATTAATTACACCTCTCAGTCTCTCACTTAGAGACATCCTGTTTAATCTAGTATACTCAGAAAAGGTTGGGAAAACTAAAATATTGTTAAGTATATTGAATATTATTAACATGCTTTTAATAAATTGAGTTAAATCTGTAGCTTGAAGTTTTATTAACTGTATTAATGTATATTAAAAGTACCTATTACAGAAATCTAATTAGTAAAACTATTCATCATTGTCAAACTCAATAACCAATCAGAATTCTGACTTCATTTTTTATTTCAAATAACCCTGTGACAGCAACTCCAGTCTAGTTCTAATTGTAGTTATAGAGGTAATAGGGAATGGAGTCCTGCCTGAGTTTGTCATCTGGATAAGAGTGAAGCATAGATAGCCTCTGCTTCAGGAACAAATATGGCTTTTGGTGTGATCTTTATATTCTGAAAAGCAATTATAATCACTCTATTGTAAAACTTTAAATATTTATTGAAAACTTATAGAAATAGGTAATTTCAGAGAACATTTAAATTATTATTAGTGACATTTATTCATATTCAATTAGAATTATTTAATAATTAGGCTGATGGCATAGTTACAGAGTAAGATCAAATAGAAAACCTGTTTAGACCCTATTTCCTATGGCAGAAAAGAAAAATGGACAATAGTAAACTCCAGTAACTATCAGTTACACGAAAAAGACTGCAGTGGATTCTTGTGTGGTGACCAAGAAAGGGGTATCATTTTTCATCACACAGTCCACTGTAATTAACCCACAAAACACAGCTGGTATTCACAAAGCGGCATGCTAGCAGTATGTGCAAAATAAGCCACAGTCCTGGAAGAACTTATGTTTTTACATATTCTTACCCATGGGAAATTTGAAAGCAAAAAAAAGGTGCAGAATTACAGTTCATCAAAAGACAAAAGGGGTAACTTAACTGGTATACTCAGAACAGGCTCCAAAAATCTTGATCGGAGCCTTTAAGGGCACCTTAGACAGAAGGACAGCATTGCAGCCAGAGAGAACAGTGTAAGAAAGCTTTAGAAGTGCTTCGAGGGTCAGTGAAGAAATCAACCAGGCTGGCACAGTGGCTTTGAATTGGAGAGCAATGTAAGAAGATGTGCAAATTTAGTGAAAGAAACTACCATCAGAGTGAACAGGCAACCTATAGAATGGGAGAACATTTTTGCAATCTACCCATCCGAGAAAGGGCTAATATCCAGAATCTACGAAGAACTTAAACAAATTTATAAGAAAAAAACAAACAGCCCATCAAAAAGTGGGCAAAGGATATGAACAGACACTTCTCAAAATAAGACATTTATGCAGCCAACAGACACGTGAAAAAATGCTCATCATCACTGGTTATTAGAGAAATGCAAATCAAAACCACAATGAGATACCATCTCATGCCAGTTAGAATGATGATCATTAAAAAGTCAGGAAACAATGGATGCTGGAGAGGATGTGGAGAAATAGGAACACTTTTACATTGTTGGTGGGAGTATAAATTAGTTCAACCATTGTGGAAGACATTATGGCAATTCCTCAAGTATCTAGAACTAGAAATACCATTTGACCCAGCGATCCCATTAATGGGTATATACCCAAAGGATTATAAATCATGCTACTATAAAGACACATGCACACATATGTTTATTGTGACACTATTCACAATAGCAAAGACTTGGAACCAACCCAAATGTCCATCAATGATAGACTGGATTAAGAAAATGTGGCACATATACACTATGGAATACTATGCAGCCATAAAAAAGGATGAGTTCACATCCTTTGCAGGGACATGGATGAAGCTGGAAAGCATCATTCTCAGCAAACTATCACAAGGACAGAAAACCAAACACTGCATGTTCTCACTCAGGTGGGAATTGAACAATGAGAACACTTGGACACAGGGCGGGGAACATCACACACCGCAGCCTGTTGGGGGCTGGGGGGCTGGGGGAGGGATAGCATTAGGAGATATACCTAATGTGAATGACAAGTTGATGGGTGCAGCAAACCAACATGGCACATGTTGTTACCCATGTAACAAACCTGCACATTGTGCACATGTACCCTAGAACTTAAAGTATAATAATAATAATAATAATAATAATAATAATAATAATAATAATAAAGAAATTGTGCAAGTTATAAAGAGCCTGAAATGAACCCATAAAGACTTGCACTTGATCTCAGAGGCGGTGGAGAGCCCTGGGAGCCTATTGCACAGGGGACAGATACAAAGGATGGAAAACACCTTATGTTCTGTAAACGGAGAAGCTTTGCAGGAGAGACTACACCACAATAAGCTGTGTCAGGTGGTGGTAATGATAGTGAGTTTGCCTGATGTAGCCAAAAGAGCACTAAACTTTAGCTTGACTTCTGGGACCAGCTCTGCACTAACTGGCTTCATGATCCCGGACAAGTCACTTAATCTCTTTGGACCTTCATTTTCTCTTCCAAGGATCCCTCAAGGTTAGGGAAAGCATCTTTGGAGACAATAGCAAGGCAGCGTGAATGGACCAAACAGGTGAGAGTCTGTGCCACCCAAGTCTTGCTTCAACCAAATCAAATTTTCTTTTATCTGTTTTATTTTTATCATTACTATCAATTTGGGGACTTCTGTGTAACACTTGCAGAAAAGTTTCTGATACTTAAAAAGTTTTGAGAAAAACTGGACTGTAGGAGTCTCCTTCAAAGGCATAAAATTCTGAGATTCTCTAAAGGAGAGCAGTTTTGCAAGAGAAGATGCAACAGCACTTGATAACTGATTGGATAGAGAAGGGAAAAGCGAAGGATGTCAAGGAAGATTCGATGACTGGAAGACATGAAGCAAAAATGAGTATAAGGAATAGGAGACAGTTCCTGGGAGAAAAAATTGAGCTTTCCCTAAAACGTGTATGAAGCCAGGAATTAGAATGGAAGTATTTTCTCTTCATTGTTTTTCTAATACTCTCCAAGTCTTTCACTCCAAGCTACAACATCCAAAAACAGGAAAATTTTATTACAAACATAATCTAAAATATCATATATTCTGTCTTTCATTATTATTTAGAAATGGAATAAACACAATCTCCCAGAATCCAATTTTATTATTATTATTATTTGAGACAGAGTCTCGCTCTGTCACCCAGGCTGGAGCCCAATGTCGTGATCTCAGCTCACTACAATCTCCACCTTCCAGGTTCAAGCAATTCTCCTGCCTCAGGCTCCCGAGTAGCTGGGATTACAGGCACCCACCACCACGTCCAGCTACTTTTTGTATTTTTAGTAGAGACAGGGTTTCACCATGCTGGCCAGGTTGGTCTCAAACTCCTGACCTCAGGTGATCCACTGGACTCAGCCTCCCAAAGTGTTGAGCCACCGCGTCTGGCCAAGAATACAATTTTAAAGAAGTTTTTAATGTGTTCTTAGGCAAAATGCTTTTACTTTGGTGATACAGGTATTTGTAGTAAATCTTTAGGGTTTAAATTATTGGCTTTAATTTTCTATTTCCCATATGTAAACCAAGTCAAAATGCCACATGTAAACTTGGCATTTTTCTCCTAAGGTGTTTATTTTAACATAAAGAAGTATTAATTTGATATGTCCTGTTTTGAGATGTTACCTTTGTCCTGGATTATTCATACTAGATTTTGGATAGTATATGCAAAAATGCTTTGAACAAATGAAACTATAACCCTTCCATGTGTAAACTCAGCATGTATTTTAAATTTTCTTTCAAAATTACAGTATCACACGCAACTGGGAACAAAAGTTACAGGGAACAGAGCGTAATGGATCGTGATGACTATTTTAGAACAGCTTGAACCTCCTTGTAGCCTACAAGAAGGCTATGTGAGCTGAATTCAAAAGTGCTGAAAATGGATTCTACTGCAAGCTGCAGTTACAGGGGCAAATATGCTTTTTTATAACTTACAACAATAGAAGAAATCTCAAATAAAAGGACTTATCTCAATGGGAAAATATGTTATCCCCTATGTCCTTCCATTCTGTGCATTTCTTTTTAATAGGAAGCATGCACATAAATACAGAATGGTTTCTAAATTACTAATATATTTTGTTCCAGTTGCTTGCCACTAATGCAACAAATTGCATTTGTCTATCATTTTATTGATGTTATGGCTTTTGTCTCTTGTGAATGGAATTATTACTACTACAGTAAATCAATTAGATTTAAATGTTTTGAGGCAAAAGAGAGGTCAAATAATGAGTTTTTGATTCACTGTCTCCATGTTCTAAAATGCACTATATTTATGTTTAAAATAATTGTATTAAGCACAGAAAAAAGGGAGAAAAGGAGATAACTGCACCATACTTTCATTCTAGTCTAGCTTTTAATATCCTCAAAGTATATTGCCCTCATTCTATCTCCTTGGTAGTAACTCTCATAGAGTACAGGACCACTTTTCTTCAAATTAAAATTTTCAAGCTATGCTCAGCACCGGTGGGTTCTTAATGAACAGAAACCTCCTATATTTTGGAAAATCATGTCCCTTCAGTATGACTGGAATGATAGCCTGTCATACTGGAATTCCATGCTGACAGATTATAAGCTAATACATTTGGGGAAGATGATGACCAAGGACATTTGACATTTGATAATGTTATTCTGACACTAAGGTGATCCCACAGACCCCTCACCCCTTGCCTGGGAAACTGGCAGGCTCGAATGAAATCCTTTATCAGTAGAGAATGCCATTGTTGAGTGGTCCCTTGTTTGCTTGAGAACAATGACAGAGTGATTTAGTTGTCCATCAAGCACATTAGTTCACACACACAAAAAAACAACACTTTATTAATCCTATTTCTCCTAGTCTGAATCTTCCCAAGCACAATGCTCATAATCCCTTTTATTTTCTGTGCTGTGACTCCTCAAACCATTTCTGATAGAAAGACACAGCAAGAATTTAATGGTGCAGAACAAGCAAGTGAGCCCTCTCTGCAGTGTACCCCATAGCAATGAGAATGTGCTTCCCATGACTCAGAATGAATCAGATGGAGAAGAAAAAATAACAGCACAAAACTGCAGCTTCAAAAATAAATGACAATGTGCGATCTGGAGAAAGGAGACTGCATTGCTGAGCGTGGTCCCCCAGTGCAGCCATCCTGCCTGCTGCATTCTCCAAGGGACAGGTAGAATGGAGAGCAGGCTTTTCTTCCAAAGCAAATCTAAACACTCTGTTGTTTAAACACATTCTCGCAAAATAAATCATTTACCTCTGTTCTTCCAAGTGACATGTATCAAAATCAATGGCATATGTCAAAGCTGCCCTTTATATGAAAGTTTCACATACATATATGCAGGTTCATACAGAATGAGAGCTCAAAATACAAATTTATATTTTTTTCAGAATATTTACAGAACATATATATAAAATTCATGAAATCTACATTCATGTATATAGGTATTTATATGTATATGAGATCTATATTTACATATACATGAAATATTAAAAAGGGGAAGTTATTTAAGTTATACCTACTTTTTCCTTTTTTATAATTTCTGATTGAAATCAAAGATATCTCTCACTAGGAATAGGCAGCAAATTTCCTTATGTGAAATGCTAATAAAGGGCAAAATTTATTTTATTTTTCTAATGTTATCAACAGAAGAGCAGCCAGCCTATGCTGTCCTAGACCTATGCCCTCTTTCTACTTGCTACTGGAATTGTCCTTTCTTCTATCCTCCCCTCTCCTCCCACGGTTGCCCAGATCCTCCCCAACCTTCTCATCCCCACCATTCCACATTCCATGCTCCACCTTTGACTTCACCCCACAGCTAGTGAGTTGTGAAATTTATGGTAGGGGACAAGCTATCAAGGAAAGAGAAGAGGAATCAGGGCAAGGAAAACTTCTCTGAATGTTCCTTGCTTTCTACCATACCCCAATGCAATCTGTGAGAGAAACAGACAAGAAAGAATACCCCAACCCCTGCTGCTCCTCCCTACCCAGCCTCTCCCACCTTTGCTGATTGATTTAAGAAGAACAGGGAAGACAGAAATAGAGGGATAGGTAAAAGGAGGAGGAGATTGCACAGGATCAGATCCCCACTCTCCCTGCGTGCCTTGGCACAATGTAAGTTCCCTGGAAAAAAGAGAGAGAAAACCCTTAATTAACTGAGATTAAGGTCTTGCCATCTGGTAGAATAAAGGCTCAAAATACAAATTTACTTTAGTCACTTTCCTTGCCCACCTGAGTTTGCAGCCTGAGAGTCATAGCTGGTACTTTCTCAACATGGTAACAAATACCTACTTTAAACCAACAGCCAACACAGTAACTTAGAGTAAAATGATAGAGGCACTTCCATTAAAATTAAGGATCAAAACAAGAGAATACATCATTCTCATTCTTCTTTTGAATTCAATTCAAAAATTAGGGAATAGAAACAAAAAATAAACACTTTATTAGAAATAAGGACATAAGATCATCTTATATAGCCCATATGAGAATTGAAAATGTCTCCAATTAATTTTTTAGACTTCAGCAAAGTAATCTGATACAAGATAAATATACATTTTCAGTCTTGCCTAATAGCATCAATGATCAAAAAGACAAAACAAGAGGAAACCCAGTTTATATAAAACAACAGTATAAAGCATAAAATATTTGTGAATAAACCTAACCAAAAAGTGTGTGATTAATATGAAAAAAACAATTGAATTTTGCTAAGGGAATAAAATATTTATATAAAAGAAGAGAGATGTTTGCATAAAAGAATGTAAAGATCAAATACTTCTAATACTAATAAAAGGCAAATTTTATTTTATTTTTTATTTTATCAACAGAAGTGTGAGCCAATAGTCAGCATTCACTGAAGGCAATGAATATTGGGAGTTATTACCCAGCTATACCAAGGATTGTTCAAGGGATTTTATATATTTTATATTTTATTGTATCTTTCCAACAAATCTATCAAATATTACTATTGACATTTTAGAGATAATGCATGTCAGAGTACAAAATCTGATCTTTTATTAAGTTTGACACATTAACTTTGTGAAAATGTCTGGATTTTCACCTCCAAAGCATATAGTTTTAAAAAAAACAACTGAATAAATTCCATGGGATTTTTTTAACATGGTAAAATTAATGTTCTAAAAGGTGTGAAAGGCAGAAAAAAAACCTTAAGGAGCAATTTTACAGAAGAATTAACAAAGAAGTAAAAAGAGAAACAGACACTAGTATACACAAACTTTAAGTATTTGATCAAGGGAGCATCAGAAACCAGTGGAAGAAAATATTGATTATATTTTAAATGATGTTGAGAAAATCAGCTATGGGGCCGGGGCGACAGGGGGGAAACAATTGATCCTTTGCTTCACATCACACATCAAATGTAGTTCCAGAAGTTTTAAAGAATTAATTTTAAAAACACATCATCGTCATCATCATAAACTGGAAGAAAACATACAAGGATAGACTGAGAATAATGGCAAAAAAATTTAGAAAGAAAAAGTTCAACAAACTAAAGAAGTTCCATGAATCAATTTTTTAAAAAACAAACATCCCATTTGAATACAGACTGAGAATATGAATAGGTGAGTTACAAAATGATGGCTCATATATTCTATTTCTACTCATGTCAGAAATAGGTGTCAGTTTGGTAAATCTTTACCAGTAATTAAGTTGTGCCATTTTTTAAATTCATTGGAATAAATTTTTATAGTATCCTCATACATAATTTAATACCAATAGGATCTAAAGTAATGTTCCATTCTTAATTCCTGATGTTGACAATTATAGCTTTTCTTTTTTGTCTTTATCAAACTTTCCTGCACAGATATAACTTTTGTTTGGGTTGAACTTTTCTATTATATTATGTGTTTGCTCTATATCTCATTATTTTCTGCTTTCATTTTTATTATACCTTTTCTCCCCTTTGTTTAGTTCTAATTTGCTGTTCTTTTTCTAACTTCTTGAGATGAATGCTAAGATCATTGATTTTCACCCCTTCTTGTTTCCTAACACATGCATTAGTTATTATAAGCTTCCCTCTAAGCAAGGCTGCATTCCTAAACCTTAAAACAATTATCATGATTTGTCTATTAAGTGAAAGTTAGTTAATTAGGTAGATTAATTTTTTAACAGCAACGATAATGGGAAAATGGTGACAAAGGATATAGAACTTTTGTTTCAAAATAAAATGGTAAGAGTAGATACTGATCATAAATGAACAATGATTTCAGGAAAGTAAAAAAATTTTTCCTAAATGTGAATCAGATTTTGTGTTTATCTTCCCCTTAGGGGAAGTAGTCTCACAACATATGTTCCATCCTCTTTTAATGGAACCAATGTTCATTTTTCCCAAAGCATTGATACTACCACACATGATCCCTAGTGGTAGCAGGAATTGAAAAAAAAATAACAGTTTGTAAAATCATTGAGCTGAGTTCAATAGATGAGGGGAAGTGAGAGGCATTCCTACTGATATCCTGTAAATTTTTACCAGAATTGATGAAATACAGAGGAAAAGAGAAGGAAGTCTGCCCAGAGCCCCAGAATCAAAGCTGGTTCCCAGTCCAGTCCCATCTCACAGCTGCCAGCCTCCTCTTTCCTTTCAACATGACAGATGCCACTGTGACCTTCTCCAAGGACTTTCTGGCATGTGGGGTGGCTGCGGCCATATCCAAGACCACAGCAGTGCCCATCAAGTGGGTCAAGTTGCTGCTGCTGCAAGTACAGCAAGCCAGCAAGCAGACCACCGCCGATAAGCAATGCAAGGGCTTGACAGACTCTGTGGTTCATATCAAGGAGCAGGGAGTCCTGTCCTTCTGCCATAGTAACCTGGCCAGTTTCATCAGATACTTACCCATCTAGGCTGTCAACTTTGCCCGAGGTAAATAGAGGCAGATCTTCCCAGGTTGGGTGGACAAGAGGCCCCAGTTGTGGTGCTACATTGCAGGCTATCTGGCCCCCACTGATGCCACTGGGCCACATCCTTGTGTGTGGTGTACCCTCTTGATTTTTGCAGCTGCTTGACCTTGTGCCCATCTAGCAGCTACTGTGGGTAAAGCTAGAGCTGAAAGGGAATCCAGAAGCCTCAGTAACTGCCTGGTTAAGATCTACAAATCCGATGGAATTAAGAGACTGCACCAAGGCTTTAATGTGTCAGTGTGTGTCAGGTATTATCATCTACCAAGCTTCCTACTTTGGTATCAGTGACATTGCAAAAGGAATTCTTCCAGATCCCAAGAACACTAATATCTTCATCAGCTGGATGATCACATAATCTGTCACTGGCATTGCTGGGATAGAAAGTCATTCCTATCCATTTGACACTGTTTGCCACCACAAGATGATGTGGTCAGGGTGCAAAGGAACTGACATTCTGTACGCAGGCATTCTTGACTGCTGGAGGAAAATTGCTCATGATGAAGGAGACAAAGCTTTTCTCAAAGGTGCATGGTCCAACATTCTCAGAGGCATGGGTGGTGCTTTTGTGCTTTTCTTATGTGATAACATCAAGAAGTACACATAAGTTATTTCCTGGGTTTTTTCCCCTGTGAACAGGCGTGTTATATTACATAAAATATCTTGAGCCTTGTTGATAGACTCTGGGTTGTGCATTCATTAATGGCATCTATTTACTGTTGAAAATCAGAAGCAATAATATTCATACGACCAGTTCTCACTTAAAGCCATTTCCATCATGATGACGGTGGTAATGATGATTATGATTATGATTATGGGACTGAATTACATTTTTTATTTCAGTCATTCCTGATAAGTAACAAATATGAACAATTAAAATTTCTAAGATACAAAGAAAGAGAAAGAAATCCACAGTAACTGAAAGAGGTTCATATCTACCAGTAAATCTGGTAGACTGGAACAATCGAATTGGAACAGAGCTCTGTCAACACACACACACACTCACACTCACCCTAAAAAGCTTTCACAAAAAGGAAAATTGTAAACGTGGAACTATTACCTCCCAAGAGTTCACTCTGTTCTCTCCTGTTGTCTGGTAGTGGAATACCCCAAGGCCAGTCCTTGCTCCTCTTTTCTTCTTGATCTACATTCCTGTCCTGGATGAGCCTATCTAGTCTCATGGTTTTAAATATAATTTCCCAAATGCATATTTCATTCAGATTCCCTTCCCAAACTCCAGGCTTGTACATAAGCATTTGTACTGGACATCTGAAATTTAGAACGTCAAAATTGAACCCCTCATCTCCTCCTGTAAAACTTACTCTATGTGCAGTCTTTTTAATGCTGGTTAATGGAAACCCTAGCTTTTTCCTTTTTATTTTGAATTAATTTTAGGCTCATGGATAAGTTGCAAAAATAGTAGAGTTCCTGTGAATCCTTCACCCTGATTCCCCCCAAAATAACATCTTACATAACTACAGTACAAGTATAAAAAATCAGGAAATTGGCATTGGTACAATATTATTGACTAAACTACAGACCTTTTTCGATTTCACCAGTTTTTATATGCACTTTTTTTCTTGATGTATGAAATGTTCTAAGAAATGTTGTTACATGTTGAGATATTTGTAACCAGCAGTAGATACAATCAGTATGTAGAATTATTCCTTTAGCCCAAACAAGCTCCCTCATGCCCTCTCTCCTCCAACCCTAACACCTGGCAACCACTGATCCATTCCACATCTCTATAATTGTGTCATATTGAGAATGTTATATAAGTTGAATCACATGGTAGGTAGTTTTTTGAGACTGATGTTTTTTATCTCTCAGCCTGATACCCTTGACATCCATTCAAGTTGTTACATGCATTCTTTTTATTTTTTGTCTGAGCAGTATTTGCTTATATAAATACACCACAGTTTGTTTATTCATTCACTTGTTGAAGGACATTTGTGTTGTTTCTACTTTTTGCCTATTAGAAATAAAGCTGCTATGAATAATTTGTGTACTGGGTTTTGTTTAATGTAAGTTTTCATTTCTCTGGGATAAACATCCAGGACTGGGGTTGCCAGATCATATGGGAAGTATATGTTTAACTTTATAAGAAATTCCAAACTGTATTCCTGACTAGCCATACCACTTTACATTTCTACCAACAAAATCTGAGACCCAGTTGTCCCTCATCCTTGTCAGCACTTGGTATTGTATTTTTTACTTTAGGCATTCTGATAGGTATGCTGGGGTATCTCATGGTGACTTTAATTGTATTTCCCCAAGGGTTAATAATGTTAAACATCTTTTCATGTGCTTCTCTGCCATCTTTTGGATATGTATTTGTTCAGATCTTTTCCCCATTTTCAAATGGGATTGTTTATTTTCTTGTTGAGTTTAAAGAGTGCGTGTGTGTGTGTGTGTGTGTGTATATATATATGTATATATACACACAGATATATACACAGATAGATAGATGAATGGATGGATAGATAAGTAGATAGATAGACAGACAGACAGATACTGGATACAAAGCCTTTGTGGGATATGTGATTGGCAAATAATTTTTCCAAGGCTATGAATTTATTTTTATTTTCTTAATGGAATATTTAAACAGAGCAAAAATTTTTAATTTTGATGAGTCCAATACATTGTTTGTTTTCTTTTATGCATCATGCTTTTGGTGTCAAGTTTAAGAATTCTTTGCTTCTCTATAGGTCATGAAGATCTTCTTCAGTATTTTCTTTCTAAAGTTTTATAATTTTACACTTTGATTTATGGAAAATTTTGAATTATTTTTGTATAAGAGATTCACCATCTTCTCAGTTACTCAGGTCAATAGCTTTGAAGTTACCTTCGAATTCTCTCTTACTCTTATACCCCACATCAAAACCATTAGGAATTTCTACTGAGTCTACTTCTCATCAGTTTCACATCTACCATTCTGGGCTGGCCCATTATTATCACTCATCCATTTTCTATCCTTGTTCTCGATCCTCAACACAGCTTCCTCTCCTCTCCTCCCCTCCACTCCCCTCCCCTGTCCTCTCCTTTTCAGAGACAAAGTCTCACTCTGTCACCGAGGCTGGAGTGCAGTGGTGCAACCATTGCTCACTGCAGCCTCAAACTCCTGGGCTCAAGTGACCTTCCTGCCTCAGCCTCCCAAAATGCTGGGATTATAGGCATGTGCCACCATGCCGGGCCAAAACTGACCATTTTTAAGGCATAAGAGAATTAGGTCACTCTTCTGCCCTCTAGTGTCTCCCATTTCTCTACATGATGTGCTCCATCCCTTACTTCTCTGACCACATTTTCTAGTACTTTACATTCAATCTCTCCACTCCCTCCCCACCGGTGTCCTAGTGTTTTTTAACCATACCAGGCATACCCCTACTTTGTAGCTTTTGTACTGGCTGTTCCTTTAACTGAAATGCTCCACCACTAGAAAGTCACATGACTAACTCCTTCAGCATTTTTAAGACTTCGCTCAAAATTGTCACCTTTGCAGTGAGGCCTACCCTGACCACTCTAAACTTTCAACCTGCTGCCTGTCACCCGCTAGCATTCACAGTCACTCTTATCTTGCTCTGCTTTTTATTTTGTCCATAGCACTTAACATCTCCTAAGGCATTTCCTAATTTGCCTACATATTATATTTCCTATCTTATTGTCTATTGCCACCCTGCTAGAAAATAGCCCCCATGAAGGCAGAGTTCCTTGTTTTGTTCACTGACATATCCCATGCTCTCAAAAGTGCCTGGCAATCATAGGGACTTGATAAGTCTTTTTTTCATTGATAGAATAATAGCACATTTTAAATTAGTGATTTGCAAAGTATGGTCCACCCACTTCTGTGAGTTCCCCAAATTCTTTCAAGGAATCTGCTAGATCAAAACTATTTTCATAATAATATTGAAATGGATATATCTTGCTGTCGATATTAGGCAGTTCTTGCATTGCTATAAAGAAATACCTAAGACTGGGTAATTGATAAGAGGTTTAATTGGCTAATTGGTTCTATAAGCTGTACAGGAAGCATGGCACCGGCATCTGCTTCTGGGGAGGCCTCAGGAAACTTTTACTCATGGCAGAAGTTGAAGCAGGAGCAGGCACATCATGTGGCCAAAGCAGGAGCAAGAGAGAGAATGGGGGACGGTGCCATACTTTACAACAACCAGATCTGACAGGAAGTCACTCATTATTGCAAGGACAGCACCAAACCATGAGGGATCCACTCTGACGACCCAAACACCTCCCCCCAGGCCCCACCTTCAGCACTGGGGATTACATTTCCACATGAGATTTAGGTGAGGACAAATATCCAAACTATATCACTCTCTGGGTTGACATTTGCATTGAAGGTGCAAAAGCACTGGTGGATAAAACTGCTAGAATCCTCACACCCATCAGAGCAGTGGCACCAAACTATTGTAATAATCATCTTTTTTTTTTTTTGAGATGGAGTCTCACTCTGTTGCCCAGGTTGGAATGCAGTGGTGCAATCTCGGCTCACTGTAACCTCCACCTCCCAGGTTCAAGCGATTCTCTTGCTTTAGCCTCCTGAGTAGCTGGGACTACAGGCGCATGCCACCACTGAGCTAATTTTTGTATTTGTAGTAGAGACGGGGTTTCACCATGTTGGCCAGGCTGGTCTCAAATTCCTGACCTCAGGTGATCTGCCCACCTTGGCTTCCCAAAGTGCTGAGATTACAGGCATGAGCCACCATACCCGGCCAAATAGTCATATTCTTCACTGCCATAGCACTCATGATTTAAAAGGAAAAGAAAATGACTTATAATATGAGGTTATAGAAAAAAAATTTAAAGAAAAATAGTTTCGCTTAGAAATGTCCTTGATAAAGCACTAAAAATTGTTAGTTATTAACCTTTGAGTGTACTGTTCTTTAATATTCCGTTATAAAATGGAAAGTCCTCGTAAGGCACTTTTATTGCATGCTAAAGTACTGATGGACTTGAGGAAAATAATTTGTGTGAGTATTGGAGTTGCACACTAAACTAGACACTTTTTTCATGCAACACCGTATTTTCTTGAAAAAACACTGAGTGGCAAAGTATGGTTATTCAGATGTGGGTATTGGTGGACATTTTACCTTGTATTCTAGTCACTTTAAGGAAAATAACAGACAGTGTTTGTGGGCCAGTTTTGTCATAATTTTTTTTTTTTTTTTTTTTTTTTTTGAGATAGAGTTTCTGTATTGTTGCCTAGGCTGGAGTATAATGGCGTGATCTTGGTTCACTGTAACCTCCACCTCCCCGGTTCAAGCGATTCTTCTGCCTCAGCCTTGTGAGTAGCTGGGATTACAGGGGTGCACCACCATGCCCAGCTAATTTTTGTATTTTTAGAAGAGACAGGGTTTTGCCATGTTGGCCAGGCTGATCTTGAACTCCTGGCCTCAAGGAATCTGCCCATTTTGGCCTCCCAAAGTGCTGAGATCACAGACGTGAGCCACCGCACCCGGCCGTTGTGTCATAATTTTATACATACTCTAGTTTCATAAAAAATCTCATTAGTTGATAATGAATGCATTTTATTGTGTTTAAGATTTTTCATTATTAAGCTAGGTATCTCAAAACTTTTTTCTGATACACTTTCTCTTTCATCTTCAGTTTCTTGCCAGCTCTATGTTTTAGTCAAAAGCCTTTCTATTGCAGGTGCTAGAACCCTAGTTTAAATGAGCTTAAGCAAAAAAAAAAA
>NC_045437.1:72325069-72392798 GCF_002776525.5 Piliocolobus tephrosceles | reverse complement strand
AGCTCACAGATAAATTGGTTCAGAAGGCCCTGAGGTCAAGCTCAATCAAGCCAGATCCAGGGTCTAAACCTCCAGACTTGTCATCTCTATTATTTGTCTCCACTTGGCTACACTCAGCATGCTATCTATGCCTCTCCACCTAGAGGAGTCACGAAAGTGGCCACAGTCATCCCCAGCTTTATGTTATCCCGGATGAGCAAACAAGGAAGAAGGAGAGCTTCAGTCCCCTAGTATCCATAGTTCCTCTCTCTCTCTCTTACACACACTGTATACTCTGGCCATGACTGGATCATATTTCCACCTCTGTGTGTCCAGTCAATGCTACAGTAAGATGGGTCCAGTCCCAGTCACATGCCAACCCTGGAAGTGGGATATTTATGAGACCCATTATGCATACACACACAGCCAGATGAATTTGAGGAAAAACGGATCCACAAGAAAAAGATGCTGGCAGGAAAAAACAGCATCCCACTACAACATGAGACAGAATCCCTGTATATTTGTACACCCTGCTCCCACAGCTAAGAACCTTATAAGGACAACAGAAAGTTTTTAGAAATAAGCAATGCTTGACTTATAGTTTTCAAAATCACTACTCTATAATTTCAAGAAATGTCTGGGTTGAGGGAGTGCAGTAAACTGACGCTAGGAAATCAATCACCTCTTACGAACCCCTATCTTGACCATTCAAGAGAGAGGAAAGAAATTCAAATTGTCAACAGTCAAATTATTATAAAAGTAAAATAAGGTTAAGTAACGCAATTCACGGGATAATGCATTCAGGATATAAACCAGAAAACGCTGCACAGATAGGTAGAATGTGGTCCTACTTAGTAGCGATTATATTTTTCTTCCAATAACATTGGAAACCAGCATTTCTAGATACTACTATAAAGGAAAGTCATAGCTGTCTCTTAATTCATTCTTGAAATGCAAGTCTCCAAATCAATGGACTGAGAATAGGGGCCATTCTCATGTTACCAATTCCAGCTGCACTGTAGGTGCCCTGCTCGTATCTCCTCACCATTACCATGTCAGCTCATGGTGCCTATCTTCCACTTTCTTCGGCCACCTAAGCACACTTTGTCCACCCACACAGGAAGGCCGAAAATGTGAAAGTATTAACAGCCCATCAATGTCCAACTATTGACTTACAGGAGTTGGTCATGGTGACTCTGTGGGGTGAGTGGAACATTGTTTTCCAGAGTAGGCTTCAGCTCCAGCTGCCCAGGGTGGAGGCTGGCTTGTAACACACTCTTTACCGGTTACCTTCATCTTCTCTCACATCCCACTCACCTGTTGGTGTTTCTGTCACCTGCCAAACAAAATGCTTTTATTTGGATCTTTATCTCAGGGTCTGCTTTTAAGACGAGAGAGAAAAGAATTGAAAAGGCTTGTATTGAGCGAGTCGTTCATGCTTTTCCTGCACTTTGAAGTACACAGAGCTTATTCCAGCAAGGTGCCACGTAACCAGAAATCATTCTTTTGCTAACTTTAAGAAACTAGAGGACCAAGGTGCACAAAAATGAGAGAAAAAGTTCTGTAAGCATATGCACTTGAGTCTCACATAGATGTATTTATTCAGCCTTGGGACCTCCTCCAAAACCAAAATGTAAAACAACATAAAACAAAGTTAGTGATAGAATAACCAAGGTCGACTGACCTCTTGGATCCACCCTCCATCTTTCTGAGTTTAAATGAGTGTATAATTGGAAGCAAATGGGTGTGGCAGGGAGGGGAATGGAAGGAGAGAGGAGGCAGACACATTTAATACATGGCCTCAAACTACTACGCTGCTTTGTTTCCCAATTTCCTCCTTTGTGTCTATGCACTTTAATCAACCTCAAGGTGTGCACCCTTGGTGAACTGAAACACATAATCATCACCTGCAGAATTTGTAGATTATATTCTATATGGTCTGCTTGAGATGGCAGGAAACCCAACAATACTTTTTTTAAAAAAAAGTTTCTTAACTGGTTAAAAGAAAAAAAGCTTTTGAAAGTGTAAGCTCTAGGTGTTCAGAAAACTTATTCTAACAGATCCTTCCCCCAAAGTCATATAGCCTATTGACATATAACATATTGTGCTGTAAGATACTTTCCTTTCCATTTTCTTTAATTTTTTTTTTTTCAGAGTCTTACTCTGTTGCCCAGGCTGGAGAGCAGTTGCACAATCTTGACTCCTGGGTTTAAACGATTCTCCTGCCTCAGCCTCCAGAGTAGCTGGAATTACAGGTGTGTGCCATCATACCCATCTAATTTTTGTGTTTTTAGTAGAGACACAATTTCACCATGTTGGCCAAGCTGGTTTCAAACTCGCAACCTAAGGTGATCTGCCTGCCTCGGCCTCCCAAAGTGCTGAGATTATAGGTGTGAGCCATCGTGCCCAGCCCTCCCTTCCATTTCTTAATTAAATATTCTAAAAACAAGTTATAAAGCACTTGTGTTTCACATATAATAAGTATTCATTTAAATGATGTTTGGCAAGTATTCTACTAAGTGAGCAATTTAAAGACAGAAGGTATTTTACTCACAATTGCTCATAGATATTTGGTATAAATATAAATATACAAATAAAAGCTTACAAATATTATACTCCTGTCACACATAATTACAGACTTTAAAATATCAATTTACCTTAACAGTACAAGAAGCTCATGAAAATTCATTGTCAGGGAAGAACCGAAATGAGTCAAGAGAACAATGTGTTATTTTTCTTTTACTTCAATTATCTTTACATAATTTCTAATTTTGTGATGAGTCATTTTGGAATATTGCTTTCTTAAAAATCTACTGACTGCCTCAATACCTGCCAGAGGTTCTGTGGGGTATTTAAGGAGTATGTAGGAAAGAGTAGTTCCAGTAAATTTGTTGTAAAACTTAACCTACAAATTGAATTATTTACTATGAAATAAGTATTTTTTATTTTCTGGGAAATTGACAGTCTTCAAAGCTGTCATATTCCAGAGACACTTCACACTTAAGGAAGAGGATATTTCATCCAAGTGTCAATAGCTATAACTCCAAGGATCCAGGACACCTGTGCTTCTCTCTGGACACACCTTTAGGTGTGGTGGTTTAGCAGTTACAGTGCTGCAACACAGCTGAAAACAATCTGCCACATAACAACATTTAAAATTATGCCATTAGTTCCCCTAAAACAATATCCCCGTGGGGATTCTCTGACTGTCTGTGTTTTCATCAGAAGGTGATAAACTTAAGGACTGGTTGTCCAAGAACATACCTAAAGAGACCCCGAAAAAACAGAGATTGGAAAGAGTACAGGACAAAGCTACTTAGTTATAAGGATGGGCTGTTTTGGCTTCTGAAATTCTGCATGATCCCTCATTGCCATGACCCTATTATGCATTTTTATGCCTTTTGTTTTGCGGCAGATGAATGCATCTGGTTTATATGCATTCTGGTTCAGTTTACCATTATTTATAGGATCAAGATACTGTTGCTACAATGACTCCAACACAAGTAAAGGAAGAGCCAAAGGGTTAGTTTTGCCCCCATCTCGGAATAAAGGACTAAATGCTTCCCTCTTAGACTAACTGTAGTGGTGACTTCTCAGTTCTATGAATATAGACCCGAAAATTCTAACCAAAATGTTAGTGAGTCAAATCCAAAAATATGTAAAAACGGATAATACATAGCAGCAATTATAGTCTTAGGTATCTATCTAAGAGAATGAAAACATATGCTCATAAAAAGACTTGTATATGAACATTAATATTATAACAGCCCCAAGTGGAAACAGCCCAAATGTCTATCCACAGGCGAATGGATACCGAAATTGTATTATTTATACAATGGAATACCACTCAGCAATAAAAAGGAACAAAGTACAGATACACAAAATAAATATGGATAAATTTCACAGACATTTTTCCGGGCAAAAGTGGCCTGGCATTTAAAAAGTGCATACTGTATGATTTCATTTAAGTAAAATTCTAGAATATTTAAAATACATCTATGGTGATTTTTTTTTTCTAAACCAGTGTTGGCCAGGCACAGTGGCTCATGCCTATAATCCCAGCACTTTGGGAGGCCGAGGCAGGCGGATCACCCTAGTTCAGGAGTTTGAGACCAGCCTGGCCAATGAGGCAAAACCCCATCTCTATTAAAAATACAAAAATTAACCAGGTGTGGTGGCATACCCCTGTTGTCCCAGCTACTTGGGAGGCTGAGGAAGAAGGATCACATGAACCTGGGAGGCAGAGGTTGCAGTGAGTGGAGATCATGCCACTGCACTCCAGCCTGGGGTGACACAGCAAGACTCCATCTCAAAAAAAAAAAAAAAAAAAAAAAAGACCAGTGTTTCAGTGAGGTGTGGGGTGAAGGAGACTGCAAAGTGGCAAAAGTGAATTTTGGAGAGAGGGCACTCTTCTATATCTTAATTTTGATGGCAATGACATAAGTGTATAGTTTTGTCAAAAAGTCATCAACCTATATACTTAAAATGTGAATTTTACTATAAATTGTGCCTTAAGGAGCTTAAAGAAAGAATATTATTGAAAAGTGATGGATAAACAATATCTTTTTACAGAAAGGTTTTTTATCTCAATTTCCATGATTCCACTCTCTGACCACCACCTTCCTTCTTTCCTACTCAGTCCTTACATTATCAATGCAACAACTCTTTGTCCCTAGTGAGCTCTCCAGCTTTTCACTCTCCCTGACCTACCTCCTTGTATCCCTTATCCCACTTAAATTTCATGGTCTATAAATCACTCCCTTGCATCCCTCACCATCCTTGCTCTGCACTTCAATTGGATAGACCATTTCCCAGATTAAATCACTCTACCTACTCCACCTCCACCTAATCAGCTGAATATAGTTGAAGAAAACCACACAACCAGGCTGACAGGATTCATTCTAAATGCATGATCACCAACCCCAGGAGGTCCTCACTGCTGCTGATGTTGCTCCATTTAACGCTCTGCCCTGCTTTTCTCAACAACAATGTCATCTCTTTTTGGATACTCAAAACTCAAATATCTCTCTACTTCCTCACTTTCAAAGAAATTTTGCTACTTTTTGCTTAAGTAGAAGAGATCAGAGGAGAACTTGTAAGCATACTCCCAACATGAAATCTACCTGCATCTCTGCCTTCATACACAACTGATTGTCTATGCATCTACTTAATGTCCACCGCTTTGCTTGTAGACCTGCCAAAGACATCACACCAGCAATTGCCCTCTATCCTTCAACATCAGACTTTTCGCCTCTTCTGAATATCTCCAATTGCATATAAACACACTTCAATATCTTCCATCATTAAGAAAAACACCTTCCTTTGACTTCAGATCCCATTGCATTTCCCTGTACCCCTTCACAGAAACACTCCTGGGCCCGGCACTGTGGCTCACGCCCATAATCCCAACAATCTGGGAGGCCAAGGTGGGCGGATCATGAGGTCAAGAGATCTAGACCATCATGGTCAACATGGTGAAACCCTGTCTCTACTAAAACTACAAAAATTAGCTGGGCATGGTGGCACGTGCCTGTAGTCCCAGCTACTTGGGAGGCTGAGGCAGGAGAATCACTTGAACCCGGGAGGCGGAAGTTGCAGTGATCTGAGATCGTGCCACTGCACTCCAGCCTGGGTGACAGAGCAAGTCTCCATCTCAAAACAAAAAAAAAGAAACACTCCTATAGAATAATTTTCTGTAATTGCCATCTCTGTTTTCTCACCTCCTTTTCTCTCTTGACCCACACCAGTGAGGGCTCTTTTTCATCAGTACACTAAAATTGCTCTTGTCAAGGTCAAAGTGCCCTCCACGTAGCCAACTCTTATGGCTTTTTCTCAACTTCAAAGTCACAACTGATCACTTTCTTTGGCTGCCTGAATCTGTCTCTCAGCTCTTCTCCTACTTCTATAGCCACTCTTTTCCAGTTTCCTTTTTTACTCTTTTAAAAATTTCTCAACCTCTAAACTTGGGAGTGTTCCTGGGCTCAACCATGGGACCTATTGTTTTCTCTTTATTAATTCACTAGAAATCTCCTCCCACCCCATGGCTTTCTATTCCATGTGCACACTGTTTACTTTCATGTTTCTCTCCATTCCCTGAACAGCAGACTGTAGAGTCAGCTGCCTAATGGACATCCATACACGCTAACACGTCTACAATCAGAACTTTAAGTTCCCACCCAAACTCACTTCTCTCCCAGTTTTTCCCATATTAGGAAACGATGATTCCATTATATCAGCTTCTCAAGCCAAAAACCTTGATGTTATCTCAGGTAGGAATTGATTTCAGTTGAGATTACAAAACCCAAATCACTTCAACAATCATATTGCTTTTATCAAGCAGTCTGTAAGTAGACAGTTCCTGGAATCTTTTTTAGTGGCTCAAGAACTAAAGACTATATAATTATTTTGGCTTGCTTCTCATGGTTACATGACTTCCATATTCAATTGGGAGATGTAATTTTTAACTTGCCACCCCCAACAAATTCAGGATTCTACCAGTAAGGGGAAAAAAGAAGATGCATCTAGAAGTATCTGCCGTGTTACCTTTGGCTCCCCTTTTTCCTGGGTACCTCGCATCCTATCGGTTAATAATCTGGACTCTACCTTCAAAATACATCCATCATGCAATCATCTTCACCACCACATCCTGGTCTGAGCTACCATAAACTCTCACCTGGATTACTACTGCATTTTCACCTCCTAACTGGTCTCCCTACTTCATTGTTTTTCACCCACTATTTGTTCTTAACAAAGTAATCAAAGTAATATCTAATTCTATTATGTCACTCCTTGGCCCAAAATGCTCCCATGGCTTCCCATCCCAGTCAGAGTAAAAGCCAAAGTCCTTACTTTTTGTCTTGTTTTGTTTTGTTTTGTTTTGTTTTCTGAGATGGAGTCTTGCTCTGTCGCCCAGGCTGGAGAGCAGTAGCACAATCTCGGTTCAGTGCAACCTCTGCCTCCTGGGTTCAAGTGATTCTCCTGCCTCAGCCTCCCCAGTAGCTGGGATCACAGGCACACATTGCCGCACCCAGCTGATTTTTGTATTTTTAGTAGAGACAGGGTTTCACCGTGTTGACCAGGCTGGTCTTGAACCCCTGATCTCAGGTGATCCACCTGCCTCAGCCTCCCAAAGTGCTGGGTTTACAGGCATGAGCCACCGCACCTGGCCCCTTACATTGTTTTAAAAGGCCCTGAAAGATCTGGTGCTCCTGTTACCTTTGTGAATTCATCTTCTGCTAATCCCCTCTTGCCCAATCTACTTAAGCCACATTCACTTTCTCACTGTTTTTCAAACATACCAAGACTCTTTAACCTTAGAGCCTTTGCATCTGCAGAGTCTTCTGCCTGGAATGCTCTTCCCCTCACGGGGCCCATGTGATGTGCTCTCTCACTTCATTCAGGTTTATGCTCAGGTACCACCTTATCACCCCATAGAAAATAGCAATCTGCCTCCATCACCATCCCCTTTCTCTGCTTTATCCTTTGTATCATTTTCCACTAGCCACAAATAAAATGTTTATGTGATGGTTAATGTATTGTCTGTCTCCACTAACTAAAACGTAAACTGCATAAGAGCAGGGACTTAGTTTTTATTCACAACTGAAATTCCTGGTACTAAGACAGTATTTGGCTCATAATAGCTACTCAATAAATATTTGTTGAATTTGAGCGAAATTTTTCCAATTCTCGATCAGAACTCACATATCTTTGGAGAAACTTTTTGCACCATTCCTGCAGGGAAAAACGTTTTTCCCCTTCCCACAATGGCAAGGGAAATCTTCCCATGAGGTCTAGATCAAACCAATCCTCTATCCTCCTCTGGATTATTGACTCTACTCACCATAGCCACTGAGAGAACCGAGGTCTGTGAACTATACCCTGCCCTTCAGGGAATATGACCCTTTCTCCAAACCTCTGAACTTACTATATTTTCAGTGACTCGGGGAGTGCTTGAATAGATCAGAGCATCTGCATCTCTGCTGCTCAACCCCTACTAATAACAAGCCCTGAAATTATGGTCTATCATTGTAGCAAACCAGAGCTACCCTACAGCATCCAATTTAGTACTCACAAGATCTAATGTGAGGAGGTTATCAGTAGTCTATACCTTCTATACCTGCAAGAATCTCATATATAGATATACACACACATACATACATATATAGTCATGCACTGTATTACACCATTTTGGTCAATGACGGACAGCATAGATGATGGTGGTCCTATAAGATTATAATACCATATTTTTACTGTACCTTTTCTATGTTCAGATATGTTTTACCATTATGTTACACTTGTCTGCAGTACTCAGCACAGTCATGTGCTGTACAGGTTTGTGGTCTAGAAGCAATGGTTTACCATATACCCTAGGTGTGTAGACTATAGTAGTATAGTCTAGTACTATCTAATACACTCTATGATGTTCACACAACAACAAAATCACCTAATGACACATTTCACAGGATGCATCCCAATCATTAAGTGACACATGACTGTATAAACATACACACACACACACACACACACACACACTATGCATGCACATACACATGCATTTATATTCCTTAAATTTATTTTTGATAGCTTCTCTGGTACTTACTGACACCAATGAATGGGGCATCTAGCCTTACCTTGGATAGGTCCTAAGTAGGAAATGCAATCAAATCCACCTTAGTCAGTACAGCCTCTACGTCTTCTGAGCTAGTACTGGAACATTACGTGGAAGGCTTATTGTCTTCTCATAAGGCAACACAGAAGCCCCACTAGTAGGCCCACTAGCACACGAACTGTCTTTCCACACGCTCCTCTCTCTCCCCAAACCCCATTCCATCATCATTCTACCACAGGAGGCCATCGTGTCTGTTTGATGCCCTGCAGTCAGGTCAGTGGGAGGTTCAACAACAAGTCCGCTCTACTCTCTGAAGCCCTAAAATGTGTTTAATGAGTGAGAGTTGTTAGGACAAGACTGATGGGTGATGGGAGACAGATTTAATAAGTCTGCTGGAAAACTTATCTACCCCACACTCACTATCCTGGTGCTTGTTAAGTGACAGTTTTTACCATGACTCTCCAGAATGGTTTAGCAATTTAATTTTGCAGGAGAAAAAAGTTAATGATGCAAGAAAATGTTCACAATGTATTATTAAATGAAAAGAGCAGATTACAAAAGTACAGTATGCTCCCAGTGGCTTATATACATAGATATGTGGGATGACATAAATGAAAGTGCTTTTTCTCTGGGCGGTGGGCTTACGGGTTGACTTGTTTAGCTTTTCTCTGCGTGTTTATGCCCATGCACTTTTTAATGTCTTTCAATTTCTCTATAAAAGGCATTTATTACTTTTATAATTAGGAAAAAAACCTGCTGGAAGCATTTTTTTTCTCTTTAGTTTTGTTCCCACTATGCGTAATGGTAAGAAAAGAGCAAATAAAAAAATAGAGAATAAGTCCAGGTGCAGTGACTCACACCTGTGATCTCAGCACTTTGGGAGGTCAAGGTGGGAGAATGGCTTGAGGCCAGGAGTTCAAAACCATCCTGGTCAACATAGTGAGAGCCCATTTCTACAAAAAAAGAAAAGATAAAAAAGAAATTAAAAAGAAATAGAGAATAACAGACTTCATCATATAACCAGGACTCTTGATTGCCAAGTGTCAGAAACCCAATCAAATAAGCTTAATTGAAATTGCCCAGGCACAGCTGGACTAGAGGCTCAAAAAATGTTATTAAGGGTCTCAGGCCCTCCATCTCTCCTCTATGCCCATTCTCTTTGTTTGTTGCCTCTTTCCTCCTACAATAAGCAACTTCTTCCAAATGGCTAGGGAGAATAGTTACATTATCCTTAGGGATCGCAATCCCAGTGGACTAGAGAATCTCCCAGATTCCACATATCAAATCCCAGGAAAGACTAATATGCCCTGCTTGGATGATGTGCTCATATGTGAACGCAGGACAGGAAGGAGAGTATTCTGATTGGCCAGGGCTGGGTCACCTGCCTTCCTGGGGCAATGGGGAAACAGAGTGCAATAGCCTGTTGTTAGTCCCATGCTAAGGGTTCCCCATAATAAAGAAGGATTCCATAAATAGAAGGGAAATAGTGTACTAGCTAGACAAAAACAATAGTCTTCTACTCTGCTTGTTTTTAAAGTGTTGCTTTGCTAAATTATTCTTTGATATCAAATTTAGGTGTTTCTTAGTATTGCTCTAGTTTTAAACCTTAAAATTATTTCTCCCTTTTATAAAGAAAGCATCTACTTATAAATATTGAAATGACTTTACCTTTACTCAGTTGAGATTGCTTTACCTCATTTACTGGATCTTTAATCAATTCCAGATTATAGCCATTATATTGTATTCATTCTTTCTTCCTTTCTTGAGGCCAGGAATTTCATATGAAAATTTCCCTATGTTTATAACACAACAAAATCTTACAAGTTATCCCAAAACTTTTTGTCTAGAAAGAAAGAGTATATGCTCTTCTTCCTGTTTCAGTCAAGGTTTTAAGTGGCTTCTTCCTGTTTCAGTCAGGGTTTTAAGTGGCTTAAATGAAAAAGGAATTAAAGGCTGGTAGATAGCTCACAGACGCTCTGAGAGGGCTTGAGGACAACGCTTGGATGCTGGGGTGTCAGGAACAATGTCCAATTACTCTGCAGGAGCCACTACAACCAAAACACACTTGCTGCATGGTCAGCATCTGTACCATGACTTGCACAAATGCTGCTCAGTTCACATGGGGATTCTCAGGATCAGATGCCAGAGACCCTGGCACCGATGATCCTAAAGAGCCCCAACATCTTTGTTGCCAACCTTGCCGAAGGACAAATCCTACATGTCTCCTTTCTCCCATTGCTTGCTCACTTCTTAATGAAAGCCACACGCAAGTGCATCTGATTGGTAGAATCCAGGACACACACCTATGACTCCAAGGGAAGCTGGGAAAGAGAGTTTCCTGCTGCAACCTGGAGAAGTGGAACTCCTATGACAGGAAATTTTCCAAGCATTAAAAGAGCATTCAAGGGGTGCTGGGCAATCAGGAATGACCACAATAACAAGTGTCCACAATAAGCCCTAAAGGGGAGATTTCTCTCTGTTAGTGCTTCCTCTATGTTATAGTTGCAAAAAATACTCAAAAGATCAACTGAAAGGTGGAAGTGCTGACACCTATCAAGTACTGCAGAGTGTGTTACTTCATGGAGGAATATGTTACTGATACCAGAATAATGCAATTGTTTCTTATTTCTCTATATCCCAAATTCAGTAGGACTTAACCTGGAATCCCAACTTTAAGACAATAAAGGTACTCATACACATGAAAAGCATTTTGCACAAATCATTTACCAGTACCAAAATTCAACCATAATGCCAAAATCAGTTATATCTTAAAATCAGATTAATCTCTTGATCTTTTAATAAGTGAAATACTCTGACCACTTGAGTTTCAAGGAATAATTGTGCCTTTTACAGCTATTCTCATATTTACAAAATAGCATAATAATTCTAACTTTCAATATGATCACTTCCATTCCTTTATATAAATGCCAAGATTTACTCTTGTCTGCCAGGATGCATACTTATTTCTCTCTGTACCTGTTGACAGTGCAAATAATAAAACTTATTTTCTTCACTTTTCTGTGTCAATAGCAGTTGTATAAATCATGTGGGTCTTTGAATCTCTCACTAAAATATAGAAAATTGGCTTTATTTATCCCTTTTGTGTTAAACTGCTTTAAAATGTCTTTTTTGGTAGAATGTCTGCATTGCTTTGCTCATACTCCAGCTTTGGTGGCCATGCAGACACGGTTCACACTGCCACCTGGTGTGGCTGGGACAAACTTCCTTCAACTCTCTGGAAGCTACCAGAGCAGGGTGGACACACTGACCCAGCATTACTGAGTCATGCCACAGGCTGACTTTTCTTCTTGAAGATTTGCAGATCTACATAAAATGAGGAGAGAGGTTTGGATCAACAGCAAACACAAATTATTTTATACAGGAAGGGAAAATCGTGAGTCTTTAGCATTTTAATTCAGCAAATGTTTACTTAGGGCTCAATGAACTTAAAGTCTGTGTTTTGTGCCATCGATGACACAAGAATGAGGAAGGCACAATCCCTGCCCTAGAGTATCTAGTAATTAAAGGCAGAATATAACATGAGGTAAGCATGCAATATGCTTTAGAGGGGAAGAGATCACGAGAAATAACATAAAAGCAAACAAACAAACAAAACCCAAAAATAGACCTCTTAGGGGGAGTGGCATTTGGGATAACCTTAAAGGAAGTTTGGAACTTTGCAAGGGAATCGAGGAGGATGGGGAAAAATATATACCAATAATAATAAATTAAAGCCTCTAGTTTAAAAATGAATCTTATTTTATTTTTCTCTTATTATTTTATCAGCAAAGTATACATGAGAAAATTTATAATTTTCAGAGCCATTTTGTGATTAGGATTTGATTATTAGAATGGTGGAAGATACTTAATTTGTAATACTAACAATTAAATTTTTCTTTCCTTAAAAAGTAAATCATGAGGCCGGGCGCAGTGGCTCAAGCCTGTAATCCCAGCACTTTGGGAGGCCGAGGCAGGCAGATCACGAGGTCAGGCGATCGAGACCATCCTGGCTAACACTGTGAAACCCCGTCTCTACTAAAAAATACAAAAAACTAGCCGGGCGAGGTGGCGGGCGCCTGTAGTCCCAGCTACTCGGGAGACTGAGGCAGGAGAATAGCGTGAACTCGGGAGGCGGAGCTTGCAGTGAGCTGAGATCTGGCCACTGCACTCCCGCCCGGGCCACAGAATGAGACTCCGTCTCAAAAAAAAAAAAAAAAAGTGAATCATGAATGATAAAGTTTGTAGCAATTCTGCTACTAAGTTTTCTTCAAATCATTTTTGCCTCAAAAAAACAAAAGACAAAAAAACTCACCCAAATAACTTTTCCAAAATTTTATTAAGATAGGATGATGTATAATGTTAAATAAGTTATATTAAATATTCATATTATCATTATCCCATAATACCTATTACATTAATATATGTTACATATTCACAGGACATAAAAGAATAGTTGTTCACTTTTCAAGCTTTTTTTAAAAGATGTTCAGATAATCTATGTGACTGCTGATTCTTAGAAATTCAGCAAATCAACATCATCCTCCTTTTTATTCTTATGGTAAAATCAATGCTTTGATATTGTACTTTTTTCAGCATCTTCAATGGTGATTTCAATTATTTGAATTTTAGTCTAGACAGGGCTATCACGCACTCTTGAATTTAAATTTTGATTTTATCAAATATGTTCCTGGTATATTTTTCTTCGAATTCAGGGTATTGACATAAATTTTATAAATGTTCAATGTAATAAGAAAGCAATAACCTTTGAATTTTTATTAGAAGAGTCTTTGATATATATACTGCTGTGGTCTGAATGTTTGTCTTCCCAAAATACATATTTTGAAATCTTAAAGCCCAAGGTGATGGTATTAGCAGGTGGGGTCTTTGGAAGGTGATAAAGTCATAGGATGGAGCCCTCAGGAATGGGATTAGTGCCCTATCAAAAAGATCTGAGGGAGTTTGGCTGCTCTTTCCACCATGTGAGGACACAGCTGAAAGGTACAATCTGTGAACCAGAAAGCCCTTACAAGACACTGAATCAAGCAGTGCCTTGGACTTCCCAGCCTCCAGAACTAGGAGTAAAAAATTTCCATTGTTTATAAGCCATTCAGTTTATATTTGGTTATAGCAGCCTGAATGGACTAAAGCACATATACATTCATCTTGCAAAAATAATGATTTATATAAGTTGAATAATTACCTATGCAAAATGCTTTTTAAATATAAAACTCCATCAACCCATAACTTTATGTATTTATTTATTTTTGAGACAGAGTCTCACTGTGTCACCCAGACTGGAGTGCAGTGATGCCCTCACAGCTCACTACAGCCTCAACCTCACAGGCTCAAGGGATCCTCCTGCCTCAGCTACCCGAGTAACAGGGACTACAGGCACGCATCACAATGCCCGGCCAATTTTTGTTGTTTTGTTTTGTTTTGTTTTTGTAGAGACGGGATTTCACCATGTTGCCGAGGCTGGTCTCAAACTCCTTGGCTCAAGCTGTCTGTCCACCCTGGCCTCCCAAAGTGCTGGGATTACAGGTGGAGCCACTGCACCTAGCTCAACCCATAACTTTAAAAAAAGGTTTTCTTTTTTTATATTAACAAAATCTATTTAATTGTTAAAAGGATATGATCAAGCTTGTTTTACATAGTGTTAAGATTCTTTATCTTCATATCCTGAAGAATAAAAATGACATGAGGAGGAATGCGAAATCTCATTTTTAAATGTCATTTCTCCTTTGGTGCATTTCTAGAATATGAATAACCTTTATTTGATCTGGTTTTATGTATTTGCTTTTTTTCTTATTAGTAAAAATTCTAAAGGGCAAACAACATTGTATAAAATAATACTTATAATTTAGAGATTCATGCACAATTTAATATTGTAATATAAAATAACAGTTAATATTGCATCACAGTTCTCCAAGTATTTTCAAACCAAATTTTTATTATGAGTATAATCTTCTGGTCCTATGGTTTAATTATGCAGAACTTTGTAACAACTATTATAGTAGCAAAATATATGTGAAATGGGCTAGCACATTGCTTGATGGATAGCAAGTACCCAAGTACTTTTTGGACTGAGTACCCAAAAAAATGTAAGAAAGTCCTCTGCCCTATCTCTGGAAATTACATCTGCTGTTCCTAGTATTTTACTATTTTCTAGGAAGAAACTCAAACTTAAATTGCTCACTCAAGATTCACATGTGGCATGACTGGAGGGTCTGGGAAGTACATCATCAACAGTAACAGAGTTAAAACTTGTGAAGCAGGCTGGGTGTGGCGGCTCTCGCCTATAATCCCAGCACTTTGGGAGGCCAAAGTGGGAGGATCACTTGAGGTCAGGAGATTGAGACCAGCCTGGCCAATGTGGCGAAACTCCATCTCTACTAAAAATACAAAAAAAATTATCTGGGCGTGGTGCACGCGCCTGTAATTCCAGCTACTCAGGAGGCCGAGGCAGGAGAATCGCTTGCAGAGGCTGCAGTGAGCCGAGATTGTGCCATTGCACTCCAGCCTGGGTGACAGAGGGAGACTCATGCCTGTAATCCCAGCACTTTGGGAGGCCAAGGCAGGCAGATCACCTGAGGTCAGGAGTTTGTAACCAGCCTGGCCAATATGGAGAAATCCCATCTCTACTGAAAATACAAAAATTAGCTAGATGTGGTGATGGGCACCTGTAATCCCAGCTACCCGGGAGGTCGAGGCAGAACTGCTTGAACCTGGGAGGCGGAGGTTGCAGTGAGCCAAGATCCCATCACCACACTCCAGCCTGGGCAACAGAGTGAAACTCCATCTCAAAGAAAAACAAAAAACGTTGTAAAGCAGTTATGTGCACTCTAGCAGGTATGTGACCTCTACATATTTTGACTCAAGAGTCTTTTTCTAGAAAGATACTTAAAGGAGTGTTAAGGCAGTCCAGGCACTTGCCAAGGGCAAAGGGCCAACGTGAAAAGAGAAAGGAAATTTTGAGTATTGCTCTTAGTGCACTCTGTGTGTGGCTTGTGCCAAGATTCTGGTAAATGAATCCTAAATGAGAACAAATGTAAGCAGCTGAGAATCGGTTAAGGTAACATTAGTTAGCTGCTGTAACAGACTTCAAATGTTCAGCAACTTGTCACAGTAGAAATGTAATTTTTTAAAATTGTGGTAAAATACACATAACACAATGATACAATTTATCATTTTAATTATTTTCAAGTATACAGAAAATGTATTTTTTTTTTTTTTTTTTTGGAGACAGAGTCTCACTGTGTCGCCCAGGCTGGAATGCAGTGGTGTGATCTCAGCTCGCTGCAACCTCTGCCTCCTGGGTTCAAGCAATTATCCTGCCTCAGCACCTGAGTAGCTGGAATTACAGGCACACACTGCCACACCTGACTAATTTTTTGTATTTTAGTAGAGATGGGGTTTCCCTGTGTTGCCAAGGCTGGTCACAAACTCCTGAGCTCAGGCAATTCGCCCACCTCAGCCTCCCAAAGTCCTGGGATTATAGGCATGATCCACAGTGCCCAACCCAGAAAATGTATTTCTTGCTCCCAGAACAGTGCAAGGTGGATGTCCTGGCTCTTTCTGTCCCCTATTCTGACATTCCTTGAGGTATTAGACATGGCAGAAGAGGAAAAAGAGAATGTAAAGGAGACACACCCCACTTCTTAAACTCCTTGACCCCGAAATGAGACACATCAGCTCTGTTCACATGGGTGTGAGCTAGTCCTATGACTCCACTAAATGTAAAGGTGGGGTACAGGGGTTCTGAATGTTTTTAATGTGTGTGTGGCTACTTCTTGGCACTCATTCTACATAACGGAATTTTAGCAGACAGCTAGTCATCTCTGCAAAAAGCTTCTTCACTAAATTCTCCCTGCTCACTGGCAACACCAGAAAGCATGACTTTGGAGCCCAGGAGAAATATAAGACAAAAGACACAAAAAGCTCCTTTCCACTTCAGTAGAGAACTTACTGGTGCTTTGAAGTCTTTATCACATCAATGCCACTACCAGTGCCTGCATCAGCAGAGTGGAACACTAGCAACCTTTTCAACCAGAGATGCCAATACATGCAGCAAAGACATCAGATCTTCCACTTCCATACAAGACTTCCAGCAGTGCTACCTTCAGCAGATGAGAGAGAGCAGAGGCACTTTTTCTGGGAGTGGGAAGTTACAGCACCTTTGACAGGCACCAGCAGAGTCTCTATAGGTATCTGAGGTCAGCAGCAGGTCATCTGAGAAGGGGGAGATCCTGAAGGAGAGGAAAAATATGGCAAGCTTCTCACTGTACCTGAGAAGATGCTCTGTGTGACTGTTCATTTGTATGGACCCCTATGATTAACAGGAATTAGTTAGGAGTAAGGCTGTGATCATTTATTTTTTGTGTCAACTTGACTGGGACATGGAGTGCCCAGATATTTGGTTAAACATTATTCTGGGTGAATCTGTGAGGGTTTCTGGAAGAGTTAACATTTGAGTCGGCTGACTTA
This sequence comes from Piliocolobus tephrosceles, assembly GCF_002776525.5. NCBI lineage: Eukaryota > Metazoa > Chordata > Mammalia > Primates > Cercopithecidae > Piliocolobus > Piliocolobus tephrosceles. Next base: position 72,375,727 of record NC_045437.1, on the reverse strand, counting down.
GTCTCAGATTGCCCTTCCCAATGTAGGTGGGCTTCATCTGATCCTTTGGAGGCCTGAATAGAACAAAAGGGAGAATTCATTCTCTCTGCCTGTTTTCAAGCTGGAACATCAGTCTTCTCCTGCACTTGGACTGGATACCACAGGATCTCCTGGGTCTCCAGCTTGCAGATGGCAGATTGTAAAGTTTCTCAGCCTCTATAATTGCATGAACCAATGAGCCAATTCCTTATAATGCACACACGCGCACACACACACACACACACACACACAAATTCTGTTTCTCTAGAGAACAAAGGCTTTGTTGTCAGACTGTTGGGAATCAAACAAAAGAAATATTCCTGGGACCTCGGCTTTACTCCAAAGCTGCTATCAGCCTGAAACTGCATTTCTGCAAAACGATTTCCCTGGGAGAAAGATCAATGTCTGAGTAATGGAATAGCACGTGGGACGTATCTTAACTTACAGATCTAGGAGCCGCAGTAAGCCCTGGAACCCAGTCCCCACCTTCAATTACAGCAGCTTTGAGGCAGGCGATGAACATCTGCTCAAAGCTATGCTCTGGTTTGAATGTGTCCCTGAAGTTCAAGTGCTGAAAACTTAATCCCCACCCCCATGCAGCAGCGTTGCAGGTGGGGCCTAATAAGAAGTGATTAGGTTGTGAGGGATCTGCCCTCAGGAATGGATTGCTGTTGTTATTGCAGGTGTGCGTTATCAAGAGAGCAGCCTTGTTACAAAGGCGAGTTTGGCCCCCTCTTACTCTCTTTCACTCTCTTGCCCTTCCCCTTTCCACCATGGACTAATGCAGCAAGGCTTTCACTTAATGCCAGCCCCTTAATCTTGGACTTCCCAGTCTCCAGAACTGTAATAAATAAAATCATTTTCTTTATAAAATATCCAGGCTGTGGTATTCCGTTGCAGCAACACAAAATGGACTAAGATAAGCTATGGAAGGAAAAGATGAAAAGATAAACTATAGAAGGAAAACTGGCTCTCAGGATCACACACCCATCATGAATGAATTAGGATGAGGTGCTACTTAGAAGGTTAGGTGAAAAGCTGAGCTTCAGCAGGGTGGATTTGCTGGCCACTGAAAAGAAGAGAGGGAACTGGAATGAAGAGAGGTTGAGACTTCAAAAGCCCAGAACCCTGCAGACTTCCAATGTGCACAGCTGTCAGAACTGGACTCTACAATTGGAAGTCTGGAAGAGTGTCTTCGGGGTTTAGAGAGGAAATTTACTTCAACCTCCAGGGAACCAGCTATGAAGCTTGGAGTGTCTAGAGCAAAGTTATAGAGAGGCCTGATTGTGGTAGGGTGAACAACGCTAAAGCTTAGAGCCAGAGAGAATACTGCTCTTGCTAGAAGCTAGGACCCTAATTGACCTAGGGCAAAGTGGCTCTCTGGCCAGAAGCATCAATATCACATGGGAATGTGTTTGAAATGCACATTCTTGGGCCCAACTTCAAACCTGCTTAATCAGAAACTCCCACAATGAAGCCCAGCAACCCATGTCCTAGTAAACTGTCAAGGTGAGGAAAGAAAAAGAGGTTGATCTGAGGAATGTGAGCCTTTCCAAATTATTAGGCCCAGAGAGGCACTGAAATGAGACAGCAATCACACCCTACTCCCTTCTTTGAGCTATGCAGTCATCTCTTGAAACTGCTTGCTATTGCCACAAGTTGATAAAAATTAACCTAATGCCACACTGGACACTAAAACCAACACCCTATAGTTTAACAATGTCTAGCCAATCACTAATCAATGTTATTTCTGTAAACCAATGAGAATTCCTGACAGGTGACTTTGTATCAGCCCACTCCCTGCCCCCTCTTTCTGCCTTTAAAAATCTACTTGTAACTGCTACTAATTGGAGTACATATTTAGGACAACTTGCATCTATGCTCCCAGGTTGCAATCCTCAAACTTGGCCCAAATTAACTCTCTCTACTTACATTAATTTTGCTTTAGCTTCTTCCTTTTAGGTCAACACAGGTTATTTTGATGCACACTAGGGAACACAGGAGACCCAAGCAATGTTGGGTCAGGGAAAGTTTACATAGGGGAGGAAAATGGAGGGAAACACGTGGGGGTAAGAATAACCCATTCCCAGAAGGTAGAAGCTGAAAGAATGTTCTCAAAGGGACCATCTCTCAGACCTATCCATAAAACTAACTTGTATCAACTCCAGGTTATAGTAATATTAGTTTAGTTTGGCACCTACGTCAGACAAATAAGCTGATTCACAAACCAAAAGCTAGAGTCAGTATCTACCACCTCAGAACTCAGGAAATTGAAAATGGTGAATAATTACTATGAGGGTTTTTAACACTTCAGGAATTTTTGTAACTTGTACAAACTGGTTTTTAAACTCCAATCTAATTATCATAATTTATTTATGTTTTTAAAAAAATATTTCAATGAAGAGACAGTCTATTCTTCATTAGGAGTAAAGGAAAAAACAGGGACTCTGGGGGAAAGAAAATCCTAATACATGAACAGTCTCGGAAAAAGAAGAATTCTAAATAATAGTGATGGTCAGATATTTCTAGAAGAAAGCAAGTTAATTTTATGAAGACTCAAGACAGGAAAGGGACTTCCTTCTAAAAGATTGTTCAACAGAAGGCTGTGCTTCTGCAACATAAAATAGCATATTTCTTCATCAAAGTTAAAAATAAACATTTACATAAAATAGCACATTTCTTCATCAGAGTTCAACATAAAGATTTACAAATAAAAATGGACAAATGGATTATATCAAGTTAAAAAGCTTCTGCACAGCAAAGGAAATCATCAACAAAGTGAAGAGACAACCCACAGAATGGGAGAAAATATTTGCAAATTACCCCTCTGACAAGGTATTAATAACCAGAATATATAAGGAGCCCAAAAAACTCTATAGGAAAAAATCTAATAATATAATCAAAAATGGGCAAAAGATTTTAATAGACATCTCTCAAAAGAAGACATACAGATAGCAAACAGGTATATGAAGAGGTGCTCAACATCACTCATCATCAGAGAAATGCAAATCAAAACCACAACGAGATATCATCTCACTCCAGTTAAAATGGCTTATATCCAGAAGATAGAGAATAACAAATGCTGGCGAAGATGTGGAGAAAAGGGAAGCCTTGTACGCTGTTAGTGGGAATGTAAATTGGTACAACCACTATGGAGAAGAGTTTGGAAGTTCCTCAAAAAAACTAAAACTAGAGCTACCACATAATCCAGCAATCCCACTGCTGGGTATATACCTCAAATAAAGGAAATCAGTATATCAAAGATATATCTGCACTCCCATGTTTGTTGCAGCACTGCTCACCATAGCTGAGATTTGGAAGCAACCTAAGTATCCATCAACAGATGAATGGATAAGGGAAATGTGGTACATATACACAATGAAGTACTATTCAGCCAGAAAAAGGAATGAGATCCTACCATTTGCAACAACATGGATGGAACTGGAGATCATTATGCTAAGTGAAATAAGCCAGGCACAGAAAGACAAACATCACGTTCTCACTTATCTGTGGGATCTAAAAATCAAAACAATTGAACTTATGGGCATAGAGAGTAGAAGGATGGTTACCAGAGGCTGGGAAGGGTATTGAGGGGCTGGCAAGGGAGATGGGGACAGTTAATGAGTACAAAAAAATAGAAAGAATGAATAAGACCTACTATTTGATAGCACAACAGGGTGACTGTGGTCCACAATAACTTAATTGTACATTTAAAAATAACTAAAGGAGTATAATTGGATTGTTTGTAACACAAAAGATAAATGCTTGAGGGGATGGATACCCCATTCTCCGTGATGTGATTATTTCACATTGCATGCCTGTATCAAAACACCTCAAGCACCCCATAAATATATACACCTACTATGTACCCACAGAAATTAAAAATTTTTTAAAACTAAAGAAAAGTCAATAAGCCATCCTCCTACAGGGTTAACAAGAATTCTAGACAGAAATATAGTTATAATTATATTAATCAAGCTGCACTTTGGCCCACTTCCTTGTAACTGAAAGTCACTAGATACTGACCATTTGTATCCCCATTGTTCCTATTGATAGAATTGTTGACAGCAGAATTAAAAGCTTCTGTTTAAGGATTGCTTAAGAGATTTTTCAGATCCTGAGTTCCAGGGAAACAGTTCAAAGACCCTCACAGAGGAATAAGCATGAGAATACAGTTTCTTCATCTCCCTGTCCCATGACTTCACCTTGCACTCTTCAACAATCAATAATCTCCACACTTTGGCCCACTCCAAGACCTTTAAAAACCCTAGCCCCAAACTCCTGGGCAGATCGATTTGAGATTTCCTCCCATCTCCTCATTTGTCTGCCCTGTAATTGAATCTCTTTCTCTTCTGCAGCCCAGTGTCTCAGCATATTGACTTGCCAAATGCAATGGGCAATGATGGTCATTTACTTTAGCCATACTAATTCATCCTTTAACCAGTTTCATATATTGAGTGCTAATGGATGGATTCAGGGCCATTTAAATTGAGTTTTCCATTTCTTATCACCACACTTATTCCACTAAGACAAGTCACCTGAAGACCTTGCTAATGAAGATTAGTATCTCCATTAATCAGACTTAAAATAGACCCCAACTGGTGAGCTACAGGATGGAGACTGTGACCTAGGATCCCCAATCTCCTTTTACCTATCCTCCCACAGACTGTGAAATAGAGACATATTAAGACATACACAGGCTGTGTATAGGGAAACTAATATTTCAACTCACACAGTAACTTGTGTGAGATTGGGAGATACAGATGCTCCAAAGGGGCCAGGAGCACGGCAGCCACAGGATATGTCTCAGAGCAGAAAACACGTATCTGTTTCCCTCTAAGCTCGTCATGTCTGCTCCTCTCCTGCTACCTTCCCATCAATTCCCTAAGTTCAATACATTTTTTGTAGCCTCCTCTAAGTAAATAAGTGTATCACCACTCCTACCATATCATTATTTTTCTTTTTCATAGGCATTCAAGATAAAAATACAGGAAGCTTTTTTCTCATTTAGCATTATTCCTCCTGTTGGTTAAATCTACTAGCCTTGCAATAGTATGGTTTTCTACCATACTGCAAACAATGCTTGCAAACAATGTTTCAGCCCTATTATGCACTCATAATTGAGCTGACCTTGGAATTATAACATTTTCATTTTTCTGTAGGAAAATGCATTTCAAGTTACAAACAATAGATCTACAATTAAGCTTTGGGATATATTTATAGATGTGAGGTAGACTGATTGGCATGACCCCTTGCACACAAAAGGCAACTACAAAAAAACAATTAGAATGATGCTTTCGAAGACAGGAAACAAGTTCTTCCACAACATTTCAAATCTGCTTTAAAATACCAGATCTAGCCTCTCTTCCCTTCCCTCCATTAAAAAAAAGAGGGGGAAGAAAGGATAAAGGAAGGGTCGTAATTTAGAATTGCATAGATTCTGATTATTGAGCTGAATGACCCTGATCGGCAAACTCACCCTCAGAAGCCCTAAAGATCCAAGAATACAGCATCTGTATAGTACTCAAACTCAGTAATACTGTTCTCTGAAAAGCTAATTAATCCTGCCTCTCACAGCTAGTGCAGAGTGTTTTATCAGGAGAAAGAAATGCTAAGGTTAAGGAAGTTTTTATATGGCTAGAAGAGACTACTAGAGAGGTTTAAGAATGAGTGTTTATAATTAGGAAGAGCAGAAGGTTGATGATGAGGGCCAAGAAATGAACTCCCTTCTGCAATAACAGAGCCAGGCCTGTAGAATCCAGAGAATCAAAATACTCTGAATAAGCCCTTAGTCCACAGCAAAGCGGTGAACTGCCTCATATGTAGACCACTGTATCCATAATAACCATCATTTACTCTACATTTTTGCCTTATTGATAGGGTCTTTCTCCTTCTGCTCTGCCTCAGTTAAATGGCTCTCGGAGTGTAAAGAGGTTGTAAATAGACTGTGTATTCTAACTACAGAAGTTCTATTTGGGACCTGTATTGTGAGCCACTTGGTCAAAATTAATTTACCACGATCTTTTCACATCATCCCACTTGAACTCAGATTTCACCATCAAGTCACTTTTCTGCCTTAGAAAAACCAGGGCATTGTTTCCAGAAGGCCAGTGCTAAAAAGTTTACAGGGAACGGAAAGCTCTGGAGGCTTTTGCTTCTCTCAACTGTGGAGATTAAGTTATTATGTCAGCCACTTGTACCCTGGAGAAACAAAGTCCAGCCTGAGAGGCTATAACAAAGGCAGGTATATTTGAACTGATGAGTGGGTAAGATGAAAAAGAAGGGAAGATAATCTGTGAGTCTAGAAGTCTGGTAGAAAAGCAGATACGGGGCTAGCTTGTAAAGAATCGAGTCCTTAAAACAGAACTACCATTCAATTCAGCAATCCCATAGCTGGGTAAATATCCAAAAGAAAACAAATTGTTCTTCCAAAAAGACACCTGCACTCGTATGTTCATAAGAGCACTATTCAAAATAGCAAAGATATGGAATCAATCTAGGTGCCCATCAATGTTGGGTTGAATAAAGAAAATGTGGTACATCTACACCATGGAATACTACACAGCCATAAAAAAATAAAATCATGTCAGCGTGATAGGCTCATGTCTGTAATCCCAGGACTTTGGGAGGCCAAGATGGGAGAATCACTTGAGGCCAGGAGTTCAAGACCAGGCTGGACGACATAACAAATTCCATCTCTTAAAAAAAAAAAAAAAGAAATGAAAACGTGTCCTTTGCAGCAACATGGATGGAGTTGGAAGCCACTATCCTAAGCAAATTAACAGGTGAACAGAAAACCGAATACTTTGTGTTCTTACTTATAAGTGGGAGCTAAACATTGGGTGTTCATGGGTGTAAATATGCAACAATAGACACTGGTGGACTACTGGCAGGGTGGGGAGAAAGGGCTGAAAGACTATTGGGTACTATGCTCACTACCTGCATTATGGGATCATTCATATCCCAAACCCCAGCATCATGCAATGTACTCATGTAACAAACCTGCACATGTACCTCCTGAATCTAAAATTAAAGTTGAAATTATATTTTTTTAAAAAATCAAATTCTTAGGGAACATCACGGCAGCCTCTACCTAGATGTAGGCCCTAGTAAGGGCCCTGTCCCTAAAATCTGCACCCATCTCCACTCCCACTCCGGATCTCTCTCTCTCTCTCTCTCTCTCTCTCTCTCTCTCTCTCCAGATTTGCAACTCAAATAAAGCAAATATAGATCCCTCTTGGTCTAAATTCCTTCTTCATAAAATGAAAGTAACAGACTAGACTGTGGTTGCTACCCTGGACAAGAGTCATCAGTTTTAAAGATCCCTAGAGTGAGGAATGTTCTCTTAAAGTCCCAGCTAAACAAATAATAGGGTGAAGAGATAATACGGTGAATGATTTTTAAGTGAATCATGGATGACCTTAAAAAGAAACAGGTTTCAAATCAGTGCCCTAACACATGTCCAGCAAAAATAACATAGGTATCAACTCTTTCCACTAATATTATTATTATAAAATTATTTCCACTAATATATTATTCCACTAATAATTATATTAGTGGAAATTACTAGATGCTTTCCAACAGGTGCCTAAAGTCATCTTAACTTTATGCCTATATCTTAGGAAAGGCTGGATCCCAGGTCTTAAGAATCCAAATTCTATGTTCTTTCTACCTCACCTGGCTGCCTTACTTCAAAATTTTGCACAGTGCTTTCACATACATTACTTCTCAACAACTTTATATACCCATCTGCAGAGGTGTAGATGTGGTGTTAGTTAAAAGCCATAACAAATTGACCCTCAAATATAAGGACATTTTTAAAAATGATGCTTTCTCATACTACAGAACTAGCAGGGGAGTTATATTCCACATGGTCATGCAGCCCAACATAGTGGGAAAAGAGAAGACTTGGAGGAAGCATACCTAATGTCTTAAATCCCAGTTCAGGAAGTGGTACACTGCATTTCCACTCACACTCTATGGCTTCTGGTCTCACTTAATTGATAGGTAGGTGGAAAATGTAGTCTTGCTATGCAGCCATATGCTCAGCTTCAATTATTTTACTAGAGCAGGAGGGAACTGATATTGAGAGACAGAGAAAGAGAGGGAGACACAATAGATTTAGGTTCAGGTCCTGGTTTAGATATAGAGTTAGATTTTATATGTTCTAATACTTTCTCAATTTTAAAGAGATGAAACTCAAGCATATAAAGAATGTACACCTGTCCCAAAGTTTCCTACCTGATAAGTGGTACATCTGGGGACTCCAGCATAGTCCTTTTGGTGTTTGGTGGGGCTTGGTTTAGGAAAGCTCTGGATGCCATGCAATACCATGGAAGGCTTTTGGATAGGTGATGCAATCCAGTGGTATTTTAAGAAGATAGTTATCAGCAGTGTGAAGAGTGAGTTGTAGAAAGAAGAAATGAAGGTATACAATCAAGAAACAGTCCAAGCCAAATTCAGCAGTGGCTTAACCAAAAACGTTAGAGATGGAAAGAAGACAGGCACTAGAGGACGTTCAGAACTTGGGGCCCATGGAAGGGCCAAGACATGAGGGACCTCCATATTGTCAAACACAATAGTCACTTCACTAGCATTTTACTGAAGCCTCTGCTGGTTTTCCTCCCACTTCTCCAGCACCTCCTTCTCAGTCTCCTTTGCTGGCTCCTCCATTGCTACCCAACCTGTAAACATTAGAGGACATCAGGGTTCAGTTCCAAATCCTCTTCTCTACTCATTTTGCTCTCCCCCACTAGATTGTCTCATCTAGTTCTTTAGCTTTAAATTGCATCTGTATCAGTTGTCTGTTGTCATAATAAGTTTATGTAACAAACCACCCTAAACACAGTGATTTAAACAATCAATATTAATTGAGTTCATGTCTCTGTAGGCTGTCTGGGTGGTTCTTAGATTCACACACCTGTTGGGGAGTCAAATGGCTACAGGCTGACCTAGGATGGCCTTGGCTAGGATGACTGGGGCAACTTGGCTCCACTACATATGTCTTTCATCTTCCAGTAGGCTAGCCCAGGCATATTTTTCATGGTTGTAACAGAGAGCAAGAGCAAGCTAAGCCAAGCACATAAGTATTTTGAAACTTCTGCTTGCATCATACTTGTTAACATTCTATTGGTCATTAGCAGAGAAGAACTCCAAGTGAGCTTACATGGCACTGGACATCAATACCTGGAGAGATGTAGCATTGGAGCCATTTTTGCAATCCTCCACAAAATCTATATGCAAAAGCCACCCAGTTTATGTATCTAGGCAGCAACCTCTTTTCTGAGCTCTAGACATTAAGTTCAATTGTCTAACGGATACTCCACTTGGGTATTTCATGTTTAAAGAATGTTTAAAATTGAATTTTGATCTTCCCCTTTCAAAACCTGCTCCTCTTCCAGTGTTTTTCTCAATATCTGATGCTGCTATCCACTCAACAGCTCAAGCGAGAAACCTGAAACCTGAAGTCCTTAACACTTTTCTCTTCTTCATCTCAGATACAGTCCAAGTCCTATCACCAAGTCCCATCAATTATACCTCCAAAACATTCAGTTGGCCCCCATATCCTCAGGTTCCACATCAGTAGATTTAATCAACTATAGATCAAAATTACTCAAAAAAGTAAAAATTTTAAAGTAAAAAATAATACAAATAAAAAAACAATAAAATATAACAACCATTTATATACATATATTTATATTATGTTAGGTATTATAAGTAATCTAGAGATTATTTAAAGTATATGGGAGGATGTGTGTAGGTTATATGCAAATACTATACCATTTTATATAAGAGAATTGAGCATCCTTAATTTTGGTATTTACATTGGCAGGGTGGGGTGGGGAGGGGAAGACAGCGGGAGTGGTCCTGGAACCAATCCCTAGGAATAGCAAGTGACAACTGTATCTCATTTCTGTCTTCTCTCCGTCTCCTTTGCCACTCCTCTAGTTTAGGTTGTCCTCATCTCTCTCCTGAACATCTAAAATACATCCCATTGAACTTAAAATCTCAAATCCTTAACAAGTCCTGCATAGTTGGGCCCCCACCTCCATCTGCAGCCTCATCCTGTGCCACTTTCTCCTCACTAAGTTCCAGTCTTGCTGGTATTTGTTATTATCCAGATACCAGCCCTTTCTTACCTCAAGACCACGGCATGCTGTCCCCAACAGAACATCTTGAGTGATAAGAACATGGACTCCGACGCTGTTCTTACCAGCTGCGTGAACCTGGGCAAGCTGCATAACCTCTCCGTGCTTCAGTTTCTCTATCTGAAACATGAGGATAGGAATAGCACCTACGTTAATTTAATTCTCAGTGAGCGAATTCCTATCCTCATTTTTCAGATACAGAAACTGAAGTACAGAGACGTTATGCAGCTTGCCCAGGTTCACACAGCTGTTATGTATTCCTATGTGTGGTGGATTTGTTGGTTTGATACTGGTTTTTCCCATTAGACTCTTAGTTCCATGAGGGCAGACTGTGTTTTGCTCACCACTCTATCCCCAGCACCAACAAAAATTTGCTTTGCCTATGACAGATGTTAAATATCTGTTGAATGAATAAATAATTATGAAGGGTTCAAACTGGCAACCAAGTTATTATGGGTTTGTGGGGGCTTTAAATTCTCTCTCTCTTTCCCTCCCTCTCTAGGAACCTTGAGAAAAGATATCAGTTCTAAATTCATAACATCCAGACAAGATTCTGTCTCTTCCTCTCTACAGTTTTACAGGAGAATGGGGATTGCTGACTAAATGGTTTTCAATAAAAATCTCTCCTTCCCCAAAAGGAAGACAGAAAAGAGAAACTTGGAACCTACTGGCAGAAGGGCACCAGAAGAGTGATTCAGTATCAATTATAGTGTATGGGGTCACCAAAAGGCAATTCAATTTAAAAACAAATACTAGAACCAAGTATGAATTTGCAGCTATTAATAGGAATTTGTCCTATATAGTAAGCATGGGGAAAAAAGGTGGGAGAACAAACATAACTTATGCCAAAGAAACTTCTGGTGCTCTTTCTTATTTCATTGTTTGTAGAGGTCTGGTTCTGCCAACATGAGAGTGAGACCCAGGTTATGCCATTTTTATCTACAGAAAAAAGAAACCTTATCCTGGAGGTAACAGAAGGGAGCCTGAAGACTCACCCAGATCTCAGTATTTGTTCTTCAGATTGGAGAACCCCAGTCTGGGCTACTTAAGCACCTTTGCCATCTGGGTCCTTATACCTCTAGCCTATCTGTTGCCAATATAAGTTGAAAGACTCTATGTTTGTGTGTTAGGTGTTTTAGATGTATTAATTCTTTTAATCTCCTACCACCTTACTATGTGAGCAGTATTATCCAAGGTGACAGTGAGTAGATGGTAAAGCTATATTATAATTATGATCTTATTATAAGGTCAAAACTTCACCAGAAGGCTCTATCTTGAACTCTGACACATTTGAGATTAGTTAAAACTAGACTACCAATTTTGTTTTTTTGTTTGTTTGTTTTTTGAGACAGAGCCTCACTCTGTCACCAGGCAGGAGTTCAGTAGTGGAATCTTGGTTCACTGCAACCTCCACCTCCTGGGTTCAAGGGATTCTCCTGCCTCAGCCTTCGGAGTAGCTGGGACTACAGGCATAAGCCACCACACCCGGCTAAATTTTGTATTTTTAGTAGAGATGGAGTTTCACCATGTTGGCCAGTCTAGTCTCGAACTCCTGACCTCAGGTGATCTGCCGGCCTTGTCCTCCCAAAGTGTTGGGATTAAAGGCGTGAGCCAATGCATCCAGCCTAGACGAGCAATTTCTCAAAGCGTGGTCTGCAGACTCCTGCATCAGAATCACTGGCAGTGTGTATTAAAAATTCAGATTTCCTGACGGTGTCCACGACCGAAGAAATCAACACCTCCGGCCGGGCGTGGTGGCTCACGCCTGTAATCCCAGCACTTTGGGAGGCCGAGGCGGGCGGATCACCTGAGGTAAAGAGTTTGAGACCTTCCTGGCCAATATGATGAAACTCCATCTCTACTAAAAATACAAAAATTAGCCAGGCGTGGTGGCGGGCACCTGTAATCCCAGCTACTCGGGAGGCTGAGGGAGGAGGATCGCTTGAACCTGGGAGGCGGACGTTGCAGTGAGCCGAGATAGTGCCACTGCACACCAGCCTGGAGGACAGAGCGAGACTCCACCTCAAAAAATAAAAAAGAAAAAAAAAAGCACCTCCAAGTGATTATGTCGCAGGGGATCTGTGGCTGATGCAGATTTTTTTGTTTTTGTTTTTAATTTTTTATAGAGAAAGGGTCTCCCTGTGTTCCCCAGACTGGTCTCAAACTCCCGGACTCAAGCAATCCTCCCACTTTGGCCTCCCAAAGCGCTGGGATTACTGGCATGAGCCAGCACACCTGGCTCAGAATTTCGTATTGTTCTTATGCAGACGAAAGCATGAGGACTCATACCTAGGCTACCGGAATTGTTGAAAGCCAACAGCACACGGCATTAGCCAACTTCATCCCTGCTCAACAGCTTCTAACCAAATCAGCTCCCGTAGCCACTTAGCAGCCTGCAGCCGCTGAACAGAACTGAGCACGCGCAGTATTTAATTCCCTCTGTCGCTGGGTGGGGCTCCCTAGGACTCCGCCCCCTACCGACCGGTGGAGCCAGGGGACGGGGCTCTCCAAAGTAATTCCGGCTTCACGCGGCACCGGCCCAAAGCCCCGCCCGCAGCTCTCGGACCAATCAAACGGCAGATTGCTGAAACAAAGGACCAATGCACAGGGCTGTCCTTAATTCCTCCCTGCAGTTTGAAACTGTCAGGTTGCTCTCTGGGTAGCGGCTGTGCTTGCTGAGTCTGCACTTGCTGAGACTGCAGCTGCGACGCGGCTAGGAGGCGCAGAGCGAGGAGTCGGGATTTGGTCGCGAGCGGCGACGGTGGGTAGTAGCGCTCCGGGCACACCCTGATTCCCTGCATCCCTGGCGAAAGTAGTGGAGTGCGATTTAAAGTTCCCTGGCGCGGGCTTCCTGCCCCGGGGCTCTTCCCCACACACGGGTGATTCAGCTGTTGTGCTGGAAGGTCTCAAAGTTCCCCTCCGAGGCGTGCAGGAAGAGGAAGAGAGCAGGTGTGAGGGATGCTAAGCGGTTACTGTCATCAGAGGCTCCTGTCACTTAAAACGTTGAGAAAAAATAACCATGTATAAAGCTCTGTTGTGTTTATGTAAGATTTTTCTTTAAACAGGCTGGGTCGGAAGGTGATGGAAGAAAACTTCTGGCCTTTTGCTTACTGCAATGACTTTTCTCCTCTGCTTCTAGTCCCTGCCTTGGGGAGGGGCTGGCGCACCCCCTGTCCTTGCGTGCAGCTAGGCCTGATGAAGGGCACAGGGCACATCACCCTGCTGCTAGTCTGCATGTTAATTCGCTCTTCCTTTGACTCTTGGTGGTTCCATTTGAATTCCCAGACCCCTGTTTTCCTGTCAGCCTGGTAATTACCAAGATGTTATTTTATGTCTCTGGCAACAGAGAAGCTCACAAAAGTTTTGGTCTTGTTTTCTGATACCTTGGATTAGAAACTACTGAAAATGTAGTGAACTAATGTACATCTGCCACCCATTAAAGCAGTTTTCATTTTTCTCCTTCGTTTCTGAACCTAGAAACAGGAAAATGCTACTGTTCTAGAGTTTCAAATAACTCATACTTTGTTGGCATACAGCAAGGCAGGTGGGAGATAGCATATTTTCCAAAAGTGCAGTGGGTTTTTTTGTGTCTGCAGTGTCCGTATTAAGAAACAGTTTTTGAGATCTGACCGTACTTAACTAGCTCCTTTTTAAAATAATCAGCACCACCCCACTCCCCACCCGTGTTACCTGCCTGGTCTCAAATCCTGAAGAAAGAAGTGAATAAAAATATAAATAGAGCTGAGATCCGGCCACTGCACTCCAGCCCGGGCGACAGAGCCAGACTCCGTCTCAAAAAAAAAAAAATATATATATATATATATATATAAATAGACCAAGTTATCCCAGTGGTAGATTTGAAGTCAGTGAAGCAGCCATTCTTTGCTGCAGATACATGCTCTTATTTTATCCTCCCTAATTGGCTTAACTAAAGACAGTCATGCTGAGATTTAGTTTACTTAGCATGTGTATGCACAGTGATACTCACTGGAAAAAGTTGAACTTTCCTTTCCACAATCTAGTTCCAGCCTGTGTTTCCATTCTATTTTTGCACTTTTCCCTGTATCTTACTTTTCTACTTCAATTTCCTCATCTCTCATTTATTTTTCAGCCCACTGTAACTGTAACTGAGACCTGAAATTGTTTTACTTTACACTGAAATTGTTCAAGCAAATGTCACAGCAACCTCCTAATCGCCAAATTCTATCCATTCCTCATGGTTCTTTGGCATCTAACTCTATTCTCTTTTCAAAGTTTCTCAAAGTTGTGATGCTGCTCCCATAGTTCTAATGTTCTGACTTTGCTGACTCTTCTTTGCTGACTGTTCTCTTGCCCTTTAGATGTTAGTGGTTCTGGCTTTAACCCTCTTCTCATTCACAGTCGTAGTCCTCAACTTTATTAGGGCTATAGTCCCCTCTGAACACATATTTAAAGCTAAAGATCTTCTTTCTAGAAAAATACACATTTGCATTTATGATAAAAATATTACATACAAGTTGGGTGTAGGGACCTGATATGCTTAGGTTTTGTGTCCCCACTCAAATCTCATCCTCAATTGTAATCTCCACATGTAGTAGAAGGGAAGTGATTGGATTATAAGGGTGATTTCTCCCATGCTATTCTCATGATAGTGAATTCTCACGAGATCTGATTGTTTTATAAATGGAGATCTGATTGTTTTACAAATGGTAGTTTTTCCTGGACTCTCTGACTTACTCTCTTGCCTGCCACCATCTAAGATATGCCTGCTTCCCCTTCTACCATGTTTAAGTTTCCTGAGGCCTCCCCAGACATGCGAAACTATCAGTCAATTAAAATTCTTTTCTTTATAAATTACCCAGTTTGGGGCAGTTTTTTGGGAATTTTTATGTGTTTTTTTTTTTTTTTTTTTTTTTTTTTTTGAGACAGAGCCTCACACTATCACCCAGGCTGGAGAGCAGTGGTGCGATCTCAGCTCACTGCAAGCTCCGCCTCCTGTGTTCACGCCATTCTCCTGCCTCGGCCTCCTGAGTAGCTGGGACTACAGGTGCCCACCATGCCTGGCTAATTTTTTGTATTTTTAGTAGAGATGGGGTTTCATCATGTTAGCCAGGATGGTCTTGATCTCCTGACCTCGTAATCTGCCCTCCTCAGCCTTCCAAAGTGCTGGGATTGCAGGCGTGAGCCACCGCACCTGACCTGGGCAGTTCTTTTTAGCAGTGTGAAAACGTACTAATACAGGACCTCAGGATAAGAGCTTTTTCTCACACTCCTTTTTTGTAGGCAACCTCATCCATTCCCTTTTTTAAGCAGTTCCCGTTATGCCAATGATTCCTCAAACTGGATCTCCAACTTATACCTTCCAATGCGGGGCTCCCACAATGCTTAACTCCAGGAAACACCATTCACAGTGTAGCCATTGTGAATGGCAGGCCTTGGAGTGGTGCACTGCATAGCCAGTGTGACCACAGACTGCAAACTTGCAGCTTTACCCTGGTGCCTCAGAGGCAACCTCACACCCAACTCACCTGATACGGAACTCATTGTCCTTCCTTGCAACCTGCTCATCTTCCTACCTTCCTTGCCTTGGTGAGTGGCACTATCCATCTAGTTACCCAAACCAGAAATCTGGAAGCCACCAACAGTTATTTTTAACCCCTTGATCTATTGATCATTTTCTCTTTCCATCACCATAACACAGCTGTGTTGTAGTCATACCCTCCATCCCCTTCCCATTGCTATTTCGTAGACTTAGATCATCATTTATCTCCTTAATTACTATCAAAGAGAGCATTTATGTCTTAGACTACTGCAGTCAGCTCTCAATTGATCTCTTTTCTTTTCTTTTCATTTCATTTCTTTCTCGGAGCCTCACTCTGTCACCCAGGCTGGAGTGCAGTGGTGTGATCTCAGCTCACTGCAACCTCCACCCCCAGGGTTCTAGCTATTCTCCTGCTTCAGCTTCCCAAGTAACTGGGATTACAGGCACCTGCCACCATACTCGGCTAATTGTTTTGTATTTTTAGTAGAGACAGAGTTTCGCCATATTGGCCAGGCTGGTCTCGAACTCCTGACCTCAGGTGATCCACCCACCTCGGCCTCCCAAAGTGCTAGGATTACAAGCGTGAGCCACCGCGCCCGGCCTGATCTCTCTTTCTTAATATCCAAATTCATCCTCAGTGCTGCTGGAATGATCTTTCTGATCATGTAACTTTTAAAAAATATTTCAATAACTTGCCTAAAATAAACACCCAGATTTTTAATATGACAAATCTTGACCTTCCGTGATCTGGCTGCTCCTTACTTTTTGTTTCATCCTTAGCTAATCCTTGCTTTGCACCCATTGCTCTGGCCTTACCAAACTGCTTGCTATTCCTGGCATACATGTCCATGACTCTGTGTCTTTGCTTACATTGCTATACTGCCTAGAATATCTTCAACTGTGTTTATGCCTTTTATCCATCTTTCAGGATGAGACCTTCTCATCTTTCAGATCTCAGCACCTGGGTCATCTTCTCTAAAAACTTTCTCTGACTCCTTTCCTGCTTATTTACAGTCATGAAATCTTACTCCATGAAAAATAGCGACTCCTACCTCTCTACTTTGTATCTGTTATTTTAGGGTCTATCAGCAGTTTATTCAGCAGTCGGTCACTTATATAATATACATGCCTGGCCCTCTCTACAGATTGTAAACTCCTTAAGAATAAGGACTTCATTTTACATCCCTCACCAATGTCTTACATATTACTGATATTCAGATAGTTCGAATAGTCATTATTTGTTCTTTAAATAGTTTGGTTACTTGTTACTAAAAGTACTTTTAATAATTTTTTGATTCGGACTTTCAACAAATTATGCATGTATTTGATTCTGTTGTTCTGTATAAGCTCACTTTTCTTAAAATAATATTTCCAAAGGTAAGTTTCCCAAGAAGGGAATTTGCACAAATTGTTTGTTCTCTCTTGTCTGTATCTTAGAGGAAAGTACACAGCACCCAGGTTGTCACACATTGCTCAAGAACAGTGATCACAATCTCTTATGCTCAACAGGCCCCACTGGGGATTTTTCTGAAGATCCTCTATTTTTCTTTAACCTTTCATGTATTCTCATCTCCCTGACTACATTATAAACTCACTAATATTGGGACTGGGTCTTCAATTATTTTTTGCCCAGTGATTTTTGCCTGTAGGTATTCAATATGTTGAATGAATGATTTTAACATATCACATGAAGATTGCAGATTTGGATACTGTTGCACTTATATATATCTGGAAAGGATTTTATCCTAAATATCAAGGAAAAAAGCTAAAGTTAGCTTCTACTGTTTTAGAGCATTTGTGCAGAATGTCATCAGATGAGGAGAAATACTCACTTCCAGTTGTGCAAAATGACTCCAGTCCAGGCAGTTCTGTCTCTTCGAATCTTCAGGTAGGAAAAAATTTCTAAATTTATCATGATTTTTTTTATTTTAAACAAATGAATGTAAGGGAAAAGTAGGATTTTAAAAAAATTTTTTCATTCAATTTGCAAGGGAGTTTTTCAATTTATAATATCAAACTTTAGGAATTACTGTACATATTTTAGGAGTTACTTTACATTGTTTTAACTTTTCAGAAAATATTGATGAACTCTTCAAACACTGTACAAAGGCTTCAACCAACACAGAGGCGAAGCCAAAATATTCAAGAAACATTTTTTTCTTTAAATTTTTTTCATTTTAGCTACCTCTCATGAATGTTACTTTCACTTTTAATGCAAATTAATACAATATCAAACCATCCAAAGTTCTAGAGCTCAAGATTCCCTTGTGTTCTACTTGCTGAGGTTTGGTCTCTGTTGTCACGACATTCAGTACAATCTGCTGCCCAGGCCCTGTACGTTGATAGATAAAATGAAATGGGTCAGTTGACTACAGAAGATGTGGTATTTGCATGAAATGTTTTAAATTTCTCTTATTTCTAAATATTTCATCATCAAAAATATGGATTTAGATTTCTAGAGTAGAGTTTAAATGAGAGAATAAAGACATGGTATATCTTAAATTTTACAGTTATATTACTCAAGAGGAAAGGCTGTTTATGCCTAAGCATACGAAATTGTTGTTGATTCTGTACAATATGAGAAAAGCTTTAGGAAAATATTTTATGAAACAAATTTTCTCCTTTAATTGAAATTATGGATTTCAAAATGGGAAAGGTATTGGGAAAATATCTGAATATTTACTAGGATAAAAGTAGTCTGGAGTTGTGGCAGAGCTTTTGTACTCTATCTAGCCTTCCCTTTTGATGGTACCTCTCCCATGTAGTCCTCTCTTCAGGTGACAGTACTTCCTTCACTCTTCATCGCTCTCTGATTGAAACTTGAAGATAGAACTGATTAACTCATTTATACTAAAATGTAAACACCTCGTGAGCGCTCACATTGTCATTTTGTCAAGAGACAAAGCTTTAAATCAAAAGAATAAATCTCGAGTGGAATTTTAGAGAGATGGAAGAAGAACCTGCCAGAAATTATTTTGTGTTATTGGTTACCCACCTATAATGTAAGCCCAATTGAGAGTCTATTACTTTCAACTAATATTCCTCCTGGTTCTTGGACTGAAGTTGAAATCCTCTCCATATTCCCTGTACATACATTGTTATTACTTTGGGTTTCACTACTGGAAACACTTCAAAATATAAATACAAAAAATAATCTTAAAAATAACATAAAATACATATTTTTCGTATGTAGTAAATATGTAAATCCAAACATTTAATACAAAAGCCACTCATAAATTAATATTCCTCTTAAGGGACTTTTTTGTTACTCTGTCTGTTATGCGAATGCTTCATAAGCCAGAAGGTGGCAAATGCTGAGGGATGGGCAGCATCCATAGTGCTTATACACTGAAAATTTCCTCTAACCACAGCTCCTATCAGCCAAGTTGCTCTGACTCTAATGGTTGAGGCATGGGTGGAGCTATATTTCAGGGTCATATCAATTCAGCTCTTGGGGGTTGGGGAGGAGGGCAAAATTACAAGTTTTGAATGTTAACACAGGTTATGTTTGGCAATTAAGAAAGGCAATATTATTTATTTTGATTCTTAATTTTGAATTCTTATTTTTAAATAACTCATTTGGCCTGTATCTACATATATGAAACTCTAAAATAGTCATTTAAATAACTGATTTTTCAAAATGTTTTTCTTAAAATAAGTTGGAATATATGATCATGGAATACTATTGACATATAATTATTTATTTCCCCTGTAAGCCATAGCAATTGTGGTAAATATATGAAATATATGAATATGTATGAAATATATGATTTGAAATATATGTTTGGATCTTTTTTTTCCTTCTCTTATCCAGAACAGAAGTCAGACTAGGGAAGCCACAAGTGAAAGCCACTGACTTCCACTTCTCCCTCCGTTCCCACAGGCTGGAGGTGGTAATAGGCTAACTCTGAGCAGAGCTGACTTGGCTAAATCTAGTTGTAACTGACACCACAGCAGGGACATTATAAAAAGCTTATGAACCTCACAATGTAAGATCACCATCATATTAATCTGCTCAGGCTACCATAACAAAATACCGTAAATTCATAGGCTTAAACAGCAGGCATTTTTCTTCTCACAGTTCTGGATCACAGCCCAGTAGAGTCAGTTTCCAGTGAGGGCTCTCTTTGTGGATTGCAGGCAGGTGCCTTCTTGCTGTGTCTTCACATGGCCTTTCCTCAGTACAGTATGTGCAGGTGGGAGGAGAGAGAACACAAGCTTCCTGGTGTCTCTTCTAAGGAGTATATTAATGCTATCAGGGCCCCGGCCGATGGCCTTATTTAACCTTAATTACTTTCTTGGAGGCCTCATCTCCAAATACAACCACACTGGCTGTTAGGGCTTCAGCATATTAATTTTGAGGGTACACAAACATTCAGAGTCCATAACTCCATAACAGCCACACTTTTATATATTCTTAGCCAAAATCAAAAGTTTATTTTGGCTGTTTGGGAAGTATAATAGTGCTTTAACAGAAACCAAGTAAGGGTGGCTTAAGTGGGTTCCTTACAGTTTGATTCTCTCTCTCGTAAATTCTGAGCTGATACATAGTCCTGAGATCATCTGAGGACCCAATCCCTTCTCTCTTGTTGCTGTGCCATGAGCTGTTGACCGTGTTTGCATTGTCAGGTACTGGTGCACTGACAGTGCACCACCTCTAGCCTATGGGAAGAGGGGACTAGAAGGAAGCAGCTTCCTTTTTAAGGACTTCACCTAAAGTTGTATGCATCATTTCCATTCGAATCCCATAGACCAGGTCTCTTGGCCACACCTAGCTGCAGAGGAGGCTGGAAAATGTAGCTGGATGGCCATTTGCCCAAATCAAACCCTGGGGCTTTATTAAGTTAAAGAAATTAAAAAGCAATGGATGCTGCTGGATTAGTCACAGTCTCTATGCACTTGAAATTTTATGTATTAGTTTAATAGAACCAACTCACACATTCAGGTTTACAGGAACTAGTAAATATCTTGTGTATGGCCCCAATTTATCTAACTCTTTGGGAATTTCCTTTTGATAATTGGAAAACCAATATGCTTTGGGAAGTGTGTTTTTTTTAACTTAAGGATATTTAAATCTGTTTAAATAATCATAGTTAATTTTGTCAATGTAAAAATTAAATGTTGGTGCTCGCTTCAGCAGCACATATACTAAAATTGGAGCCGCACAGAGATTAGCATGGTCCCTGTGCAAGGAGGACACACAAATTTGTGAAATGTTCTATAATTTTTTAATATTTTTTTAAGTTTTATAATATAAATCAATGTTGTATTGTGATATCCTAAATGATTTGTTTCCTATTAAGAGCCTTCCATCTCGGTGATAACCATTATGTAAAATACTGATTTTTATTTGCTACTAGGAAATGTAAGTTTAAAACTCAGACAGATGTTTGTTCTCATGAAGGTGACATCACTAACAAAAATGATTGATTATAGCAATATGAAGGAGATTCTGGTTGAATTTTCTAAAGATTTTCTCTTTGGAATATCTGTCTCTTCCTCTTCTGTTGTTAGCCTTAAAGTATATAAAAATCAGTATTTGCTATACCTAACGTTTACTGCATGTAAGTATCTATGTTAAATACATGAATCAGGCTGGGTGCGGTGGCTCACACCTGTAATCCTAGCACTTTGGGAGTCCAAGGCTACAGATCAAGAGGTCAGGAGTTCGAGACCAGACTGACCAACATGGTGAAACCCCATCTCTACTAAAAGTACAAAAATTAGGCAGGCATGGTGGTACAAACCTGTAATCCCAGCTACCCAGGAGGCTGAGGTAGGAGAATTGCTTGAACCTGGGAGGCGGAGGTTTCAGTGAGCCAAGACCATGCCACTGCACTCCAGCTTGTGCAACAGAGCAAGACTCCATCTCAAAAAAACAACAAAGAAAAAAGAAACAATGTAAATTAAGGTAGAAGCACAAACCAGGTCACTCTGGTACATGTAATTGACATAAAAGCTATCAGTTTTCAGTATATAAAAGCATAAACCTTTTTTAAAACAATTTTACTTAAAATTCCAATATAAAAAAACAGATGAAAACAAAACTACAGTAGTGTAGATTTATTTTGTAAATTCAAATAAATACGTGACATTTATTTCTCACAAAGTCAGTTAATAAAAACAGTTAAGCTGCCTTGATAAATGTACATTTGAAATTGGGGGGTAATAGAAGGCCATTGTGGTTTTATAAGCTTAAGTATCCAATTTGCTTCTATATTTTGTTTGGGTTACATAATTTTTTTTTAATTCTGAAAATGGTATCTTATGTCCCATCTTCAATTAAAGTGATCTGACATCTAAAATTAAGTGATAGAACACTTTTGATTCAGTGTTGAGTCACTCACAGAATCTTATCACCTCTGCAGACTTTGTTGTTGTTTCCCCAGAGACAGGATCTTGCTCTGTCACCCAGGCTGGGGTGCAGTGGTGCCATCTTGTCTCACTGCAGCCTCCAGTTCCTAGGCTTAAGTGGTCCTCCTGCCTCAGCCTCCTGAGTAGCTGGAACTACAGGCACACACCACCACACCTGGCAAATTTTTGTAAAAAATTTTTTGTAGAGATGAGATCTCGCTTTGTTGCTCAGGCTTCAAGCCATCCTCCTGCCTCAGCCTCTCAAAGTGCTGAGTTTACAGGCATGAGTCACTGCACCCTGCCCTCTTCAAACTGTTAATCATAAATGTGAAAATCACACAAGAAGCACTCAAAGAACTCAAGCTTGGAATAAGTGCTAAAACTTTGTAATACAATAAGCATGTGACTCTATTATGGTAATTAAATTCCTTAAAAACAAATTCAGTTGAATATAACATTGTAACTGTTACACTACATTATTGATTATTGGCCTCTCTTAGGAAGAATATGAAGAGCTGCTTCGTTATGCTATAGTGACTCCAAATATTGAACCCAGTGCTTCACAGTCATCTCATCCTAAGGGAGAATTGGTGCCGGATGTCAGAATTTCTGCAATTCATGATATTCTTCATAGTCAAGGTTATATATATTTTTCAAGATATCTCTTAATTTAACATATTACTGAGTTTATTAATGATCCTGACAGGATTGTGAAAATGCCTGTCCAGATCAGTGATTCTTCTCGACCATTTGTGTGTATTATTATCATCTAGGGGAGCTTTTTACAGTTTAATATATTATTCCTGACTCTCATATGATGGCTTGATTTTTCTTTGAACTTCATTTGACTCTTACTTTTATGAAGAATAATAAAGTTGAAGCAACACTATGGCAACTACATGGCTTTTAGGTATGTTGTATCTCAGTACTTGTTCCAACAGTTTTATGCCAGGATTAACTTGAAAACTAAATGCCCAAGCCTAAAATTAAAGATGGTAGCCCTGAGAGTCTCTTAAATTACTTTATGAACCTCATGCTAGTGCTTTATCAGCGGTATTTATATGGGCATGGAGGACTGTTTGAATAATTATCACAAAAGGTGAACCTATCTGTGGACCATGTCAGCAACAGAACTGAAAGCCACTACAAACCAGGATGTGTGTTGATAGATGAGTGAAAGGTGGAGAAAAGAGGATAAAGTTCCTTTAACCTCCATTCCTTATTCAAGTGAAGACAACATCCCAAACTCTAAATAAATGTTCTTTCAAAGGGCACAGAAAGCCTTCCTAAAACAGTCCTGATAAGAAAGTTATCACACTATAGGCATAACTCCAAGGATCCCTGTCCTTGAAGGCACATGATATAGCCTACTCAGAGGCCAAAGGCTCCTGGGCTTCTGCTAAGTCATAGCTCTAGTGTCTGTTGTCTCTCACTGTCTGTAGACATGGATTTTTCACTGCTCCTCGGTCTTTGGCCTATTGCAGGGGAACAACAAATGGGACCACAGGATGAGAGCCTTAAAATATAGGCCAGGCAGTGGCTCATGCTTGTAATGCTAGTACTTTGAGAGACTGAGGCAGGAGGATCACTTGAGCCCAGGAGTTTGAGACAAGCCTAGGCAACATAGCAAGACCCTATCTCTACAAAAAATTAGCCGGGCAGAGCAGCCTATCGTCCCAGCACCTCAGGAGGCTGGGGTGGGAGGATTGCCTGAGCTCAGGAGTTCAAAGCTGCAGTGTGCCATGATTATGCCACTGCACTTCAGCCGGGGCAGCAGAGCAAGACTCTGTTTAAAAAAAAAAAAAAGGAAAGAAAGAAAAAACTTTCGAGATGCTGTAGTCAACAGTTCAAGGTAATCACCTGGGATTTAACACCATTGTTCTTTTCTCTTATGTAAAATAGCATTTATTTATTCTCTGCCATTTCCAAAAAGGATTTGAGATTGAAACACATAATATGTAGTAAGTTTAGGTATTCTTTAGTCATCTTGAGATTCACAAGTAGACTTTGTTGAAGTCTTCTATGTAAATTCATCATCCCACATTCTCTTTATTCTTGGTATCTCAGCTGCTTGATACAAGGCATGATATGTGGAAATTGACAACATATGTATAAGCCTCTAACAGTCATTCTTGAGAGGTTTTTCCCAGTTTCCTTTTTGCCATCTGTTGACTACAGGTTCCTGAAGTGGAAGCCAGGAAGTCCTTGTTTTGGGGGAGCCAGTGCCACCTTAGTTTGATTGTGGCTAGTGAAAAGCAGTGGGCCTCTGGAAATACCCAGTGTCATAAGAGAGTAGATCCTTTCCCAAGTTCTAATGCCATTTACCCACTTACTCTCTTAGTGTGAATTGAATGCTATAGTAGACTACATTATCTCTCATCTATATTTGGTGTGTAAGTTGGAGCTTATCAATAATATAGTAAGTCTTTTTCTAGTCTCAGATTTTTATCTCTTCTTGTTCTTTGTTTTAGTGTTCCTATATCCCCGGCATGTTGTATTTTGTTTGTTCTAAAATCTTTTTTATGTACTGCTACATTATTAAATTACGTGTGATTAGACATTTTATTTAAGAGTGGTTCCGTTTAATTTTAAAAAGCTTTCCTTTTGGCAGGAAATAACTCTGAAGTAAGAGAAACTGCAATAGAAGTTGGAAAAGGATGTGATTTCAATATTTCAAGTCATTCAAAGACAGATGGTATTAATTTTCTTTAGCTTATTTGTATTAATATACAATATTTTGTGGTTTGATGAATAATATCTATGTAGTAAGAGGAATAATTTCAGCATATTACTTTTTGGCAGGATTTTAAAATGCTATTGTCACCAATTTAAGTGATAATATTTAAAATAATTTTATAAAATTCCAAAATAGTACAACTAAGGTCAATGCATTATAGTGTGTAGTATCCTTTCTTAAAATTTCTAAGTTAGAGGGCAAGTCTTTTAAAAGATTTAATGACATATTATATAGTTTGACCAATTCAAGTTTTTATGTTAATCAATGCACTGTTTCCCAATTTTCAGGTATTTGCGTACCAATGTAAGAATTTTCATTCTGTCTTTATGCCACCTGTTCTATAATTTAGTGTTTTTCTTTAAAAGTCTGCTTTGTCTTTGTTAAAAGGAAAGATGAGCAAATCTTAAAGAGACTTTTTGGGGGGGTTGTTTTTTGTTTTTGTTATTTTGTTTTGTTTTTGAGACAGGATGTGTCACCCAGGCTAGAGTGTAGGGCTCCCTGCAGCCTCAACCTGCTTGGCTCAAGTGATCCTCCTGCCTCAGCGCCCCCTCCCTCAGTAGCTGGGACTGCAGGCACATGCCACCACACCCAGCTAATTTTTAAATTTTCTGTAGCGCTGGAATCTCACTATGTTGCCCAGGCTGATCTCAAATTCCTAAGATCGAGTGATCCACTTGCCTTGGCCTCCCAAAGTGCTGGAATTATAGGCATGAGCCACCATGCCTGGCTTTAAAGAGCTTTTAAAAGCACACTAGAACTGGACTGAACTTTTTTCTTGACAGTCAGAATAATTAAAATAATTAAAATGTAATATTGTGGAATATTTTTCTATTTAATGTTATTTAATGTGGTAACAGTTTTTGCCACCACATAAGTAATGCCTGTATCCCTTAGTTTCCTCACTTGTAAGTAGAAGTCTTAGGCACTATAATCTCTGACAGCCCTTCCAAGTTCTGAAGTTACATGATTTGATTTCTTAAAAGGTGAGTGTTGAGGTATTTTTAAATTGAAAAGCAGAGTCTATTGCTTTCTTTGTGAGTACAGATCTAGTTGGCAAAATCAAGTAAAAGAGAATATTTATGTACATTGTCATTCCACCTGTTCTTTGGGTTTCTTCACCATCCTCAGAACATGCAGGTAGCGTTTCATAGTGTGACTAGCCCAGACCTTGTGTTGTTTTTTATACCAAACACACATCTTAAGGAATTATTTTCCCTTTTGCAAAGAAGTCTTTACATAAGCAGAATATGTTTGCAAAAAAATTAAAATCTTACAAATTTTAAAAAAGAATTCTTGAAATACTTACTTTTAAGTAACAAGTTTTCTATCATAGATTCATCTTTCATTCAATAAGAAGAAAGCTCTTCCATCTCTGTTATTAGGATGCTCGTAGCAAATGTGAGGTATGTGACAAGTGATGACAGTCTCTAATTCCGGCATAAATATGTGAGAAAATATTAACTTTTCTTTCTCAGTACTTTTTTTTTTTTTTTTTTGAGGCAGAGTCTCGCTCTGTCACCCAGGCTAGAGTGCAGTGGCATGGTCTCAGCTCACTGCAACCTCAGCCTCCCAGGTTCAAGCAATTCTCCTGCCTCAACCTCCCAAGTAGCTGGGACTATAGGCACATGCTACCACGCCCAGCTAATTTTTTGTATTTTTAGTAGAGATGGGGGTTTCACCATGTTGGCCAGGCTGGTCTTGAACTCCCGACCTCGTGATTCGCCCACCTCGGCCTCCCAAAGTGCTGGGATTACAGGCATGAGCCACCGCGCTCAGCCTTTCAGTGCTCTTTTAGAAATAGATACCAGTTCTCTTTAGGGCCCTGACTCTCCCCCACCTCCCTGTATATGGATAGGGGATGAGCATTTTATATATATGCACATACATATAGAGATGTGTATATTTCTCACCTATATATTGAAGCCTAACAGGGTACTTTCAACAGAGTATCTGCAAAACTAAATTATGAGTCTCTTTCTACTTATATTGTTTAATTTTAATGGGTTTTTTTTGTGGGGGTGGGGTTTGGGTTTTTTTGGAAACAGAGTCTCACTCTGTCACCAGGCTGGAGTGCAGTGGCATGATCTCAGCTCACTGCAACCTCCGCCTCCTGGGTTCACGCCATTCTCCTACCTCAGCTTCCCAAGTAGCTGGGACTACAGGCATGTGCCACCACGCCCAGCTAATTTTTGTATTTTTAGTAGAGATGGGATTTCACCATGTTGGCCAGGATGGTCTCAATCTCTGGACCTCGTGATCCGCCCACCTTGGCCTCCCAAAGTGCTGAGATTACAGGCATGAGCCACCACGCCCAGCCAAACTTTAATAGTATTAAAACCAATCCCAGTGTTAAATTTATGGAGTAATATTGACCTATATACAACCACACTGACCTTGGTCAATTACTTAACTCTTTCTGAACCTCAGTTCCTCATCAGTAAAATGGAGATAATAATACCTATTTTTTAGGGTAGCATGTGTTATGAGAACTAATCTTTATAATGTTTTTGTTACAGAAACAGAAAGCACTTCATTAATGGTGATGTAATACAGATGATGATAGTTTCAGCTGAGCCTGGACCTGAATATATGAAGGATCCTTATTTGGGATAGAGGTCATTTGCTGGGGGAGAAGAGATTGGGAGTATAGGAGGTTATCTCATGCCAGTCGGTGCTAAATCAGTGACAGTACTGAAATTAAAAATAGATTAAGGTAGACCTGAAAGGTAGTTTCTCTGCATTTCTCTCAGCCTCCATAGGTAGCAGACATCTTTTAGCCTTCCAACATGGTTCCTTACCAACTTGAGTTATTTTCAATTTGGCTTAACAGCTACAACTTTTCTTTTATTCTAGAGTCATCACCGGTGTTATCGCCGAGGAAGCCTTCTCATCCGGTCATGGATTTTTTCAGTTCACATCTTTTAGCTGACTCTTCCTCACCAGCAACAAATTCTAGTCATACAGATGCCCATGAAATACTTGTGGGCGATTTTCTTGTTTCTGATGAAAATCTTCAGAAGATGGAAAATGTACTTGATGTTTGGAGTTCAGGTCTTAAGGTACAGCAGTTGTTCAATTACGATGGTTTAATATGTAATGTAATAGTTTTACTCTCGTTTATACTGTTTTGTTTTTTTGAGTTAAACTTTTTAAAAATATTTTGTTTCGTGAGATCAGTTCAGTGTCTTAAGTCTTGCTTCTCAATCTTTAATGTATTTATGAATCATAGGGGGAGCCTGTTAAGCTGCAGCTTCATATGCAGTAAACTTTTTTTTTTGACGTTTTTTTTTTTTTTTGACTCTTGTTTGTTTGATTTTACTTTAAGTTCTGGGATACATGTGCTGAACATGCAGGTTTGTTACATAGGTATACATGTGCCATGGTGGTTTGCTGCACCTATCAACCAGCCATCTAGGTTTTGAGCCCCGCATGCATTAGGTATTTGTCCTAATGCTCCCCCTCCCCTTGCCCCCCATCCCCTGACAGGCCCCGGTGTGTGATGTTCCCCTCCCTGTGTCCATGTGTTCTCATTTCTGTGAAGCTCCCAGGTGATGCTACTGCTTCAGCAACTGTACTTTGAGTTGCCAGGTTTTAAGTGGTTGCTGGAACAGTTCTACATGCTCCACAGAATTTTGCAGATACTTTGAATGGTCAGCCTGTGTGTAACTGAGACATACTGAGCCTTTACCATCTCATAGTTAGGACTAATGGAAATGTCTCCTTTTATGTGATACAAAAGATCAATTTTTAGCAATGGATATTCATTTTATAGCCATTCCTATAGCAACCATGATGTAGAAGTGATAAATCTATAAAAGTTGATTTTTATTTTGATACTACTGGCCTTTAAGTAAAAGAAAGTATTGCAGAAATGGCAAGTGGGTTTTTTGTTTGCTTTTTGGTTTTTGGGTTTTTTTTTTTTTTTTGCTATTATTAAAAAACTGGAGAAAATGACAGTTTTTCTGAAACATATAATTTGAGGAAACTAAGTTGTGTATTCACATATATAGAGAAATTATGGCCATATGAGTTCTGTGGCATTTATATTTTTCCCTCATTTGGAACCTTGAATTCTAGAAATAATTCTTCAGCGTAGTGTTACCATTTTCCCCCTGGAACGGGTTTCACACTTTATAATAGTGTAAGTCAGTTGGAGTATTGTACCACCAACCATTTAAATTGTGTTTAGTTAATATGTTGTCCAGTTTTTTTAATAACAAATTATTATTTGGTCTTTTTATTTATGCCCGTCAGTAGGGTGGCAGAACTTAGCAGTCCATTATACAGATAATAATCTGTGATAAATGGCTTGGGAAAAAAAGTATCCATGGTTTCCTCCATCACCCATTTCTAAATAACTTCTGAGTCAATATGGCTTAGCCTATGCCATTATTCTGTGTTTCCCTTTATTCCTGATCCATCTTCACATGGACATTTAATCCTTGAATAAACAAAGGAACATAGTGAATGAGGCCTGAAATTTTTTTGAAATGACAACAAGATTTCATACAAAATTACTTAAAATAGGAAAAAATTAGCTTCCCTAGTATGATGACTGTGAACTACACAGACCTGTAACTGTTGAACTTACATGTTTTTCATTAGTGTGTTCCAATTGTTTTAATGGCTTTGTGTTGATTACTTGTTCTGGTTTTTTTAATGTTTCTTAATTTCGGTGTAGTTTTAAGAAGTGGTGTTAATGAACAAACTACTTAGTTGTCACTATATTAATTTTTCAGACAAACATCATATCTGAGCTAAGTAAATGGAGACTTAATTTTATTGACTGGCACCGAATGGAAATGAGAAAAGAGAAAGAAAAACATGCAGCACATTTAAAACAACTGTGTAATCAGATCAATGACTTGAAGGAGCTGCAAAAAACCTTTGAAATCTCCATTGGGAGGAAAGATGAGGTCTTCTTTTTTATATTTTTTTTTTAATTGAGATTCAGTAAATGTCTTGCTAAATAATAAATCCTAAGAAATGATTACCTCATACAAGATAGTTTCTATCAGAAACTGACAGAAAAATTCGTGGCCATCTGATTTATTGTTCCTGTTAAACATACCAGCGTAATATCATTTTACCCTCACCATTGACTTCAGTGTTCTTGATGTTTTAAGAGTGTTTGCTTTGTAAACCATATTAAAACAGCACCTTGTAGCCCATAAATATATGAAACTATTATGATTTGTCAATTTAAATTTTTTTTTAAAAGAGTATGTGCTAAATGTAATTACACTAGTTTTTTTCTTTCTAATCCTTTCTTCCTAACTAACCCTAAGAGAACATGAAGGAATCAGCATTTTCTACATTTTAAACCATCCTTTCAGGGGTCATTTTAAGCATCTCAAATTCTTTTTTTCTCTCTCTCTCTTTTTGAAACGGGGTCTTGCTATGTTGCCCAGACTGGAGAACAGTGGCTATTCGTAGGCATAATGGTAGCTCACTGCAACCTCAAACTCCTGGGCTCAAGTGATCCTCCTGCCTCAGCCCCTGCCAGGGACTGCAGGTGCATGCCACCAAGCCTGGGTTTAAGCATCTCAAATTCTATCAGTGATGGGTGTGTTTTCATTAATGAAGTCTTTCTTCATTTTATTGATAAACACAGAAAACATCTTTTATTTCACTTTCCTTTAGCTTCTTAAGAATTTGAGGGTAATTCAAGTCTGTGCTAATTTTTTGCCTCCTGACACAGTACCTGGAACAAAGCAGATGGGCAACAAATCTGTGCCCTGCTATAAATGGATGTCTGGATGGGCATCCACTTATGGATAGGAGAGTGGTGGTGTTCAGAAGAGGAGGACTTGGGCAGACACCTCAGCTGCTTGTCTGCAGAAGCAGCACTTAAGTGTTTTCATGAATTAAAGATTATAATTTTTTTAAACATATCTTGATTTCGTATAAAGTTGAACGTTTTATAGAGTTTGTTTTTTTTGAAACAATGGATTTTAATGTCAGTCATTTTCTTTGTTATACTCAAAATTCTGTTCTATGGTTTTGAAATATTTTAAGTTTAATTTTTTTTATTTTGAAGTATCACAAAGAATGTAGATATCATATGTTCAGTTTATGAGAATGAGTAAAGTGGATAGACGGGTTCTACCATTCATCTTAACACATAGAATATTTCCAGTATCTTAGAATGTATGCCCTTTTCCTCTTTGGAAATTATTTAAAGAACAGGTATAAATATCTCTTGGTAAATGTGCCCAATTTACAAAATCTCTTTCTAATGTGACTATTTTTAGAAATTTATTTCAGTTATTCAGTTCTTTTATAAGAGAGAATATTATCTTAGGATTTTAAAGCCTTCTGAATTTTAAGAACAAGAGTAATATCACTGAAGAAGTACATCTACATATAACATATTAGTAACAAATATAAAATGTTATATATAACATGTTATTAATAGTTACATGTAGAACATGTTATTAATAGTTATATAACATATAACTAATAAGCAAATAATATAACTATTATTTGCTTTTATAGGTTTGTTTAATCCAGAAAATCATTGAACAGTTTTTGAGGAACTTCTATATCCAAGGTAGTAGTAGGGACCAGAAAGATATTTAAATATCTAAATATTCTGGCTCCTGCCCTCAAATCTAGCGAATGAAGACATGGTGTATATAGAAGAACTTTCAAATGTATAATTGTTTACCTGAATTGAATGTCAGTAGCTAATTTGCATATACATAAACTCTTTATTGGTGATTACCCTATACACATAATGAAGATTTCTTTCTTTTGTTCCCTTTCATTAGTTGATATCTAGTATATTCATGTGAGAAAGTTTTATTGTCTTTTTAAAGATAATAATAAGGTTAACTGAATGAATATAGTAGTGATCCATACCTATCCTCTCTAGCATTTTTTGATGTATGAGAAAATCACTTTACCTACTGCTGTTATTGTAATATCACAATAATTGGGTTAATTGCTGTTTTCACAGGTGATTTCTAGCTTGTCTCATGCCATAGGCAAGCAAAAGGAAAAGATAGAGTTGATGAGAACATTCTTCCACTGGCGAATCGGCCATGTCAGAGCCAGACAGGACGTAAGTGTCAAAGCAGAAGACAGCTGGTGGATATTAGACTTCTGAATTCAGAAGCACTCAGGATCACTTATTATAGTTGTTTTCTAATAAGTCAAAATGAATTTGTGATTTAATATTCCTCTTATTTCAAAGGAATTTGATTTTGATGTAGTTTGGAAAAAATACATTTTAGGTCTTACAGACATATAATATATATTACAATAGATACATCATTTCCTGCTTCATAGTGGGTTAATAAGGATTGTTCCTAAATTGTAAATGCCCTAGTAATAGAACCCCTCAGATGAGGTTTTTGGAGAAAAAAATTACCTTTAATATATCAAATGCTTCCTATATTGTTTCTACTTTTAAAATGCCTGAATACAACTTATTCGTAAAGAGGCTTTACTATATTTATACGTTAAATCACAATATAAATGTTTGTTATATAGACTTGCATTAGAGTGAGAGTCAGAGAAAGCCATACCTGTATAGCTTTTTTAAAGTTATCCTTAGCTTGTAATATATCATTTAAACTTGAACATCTTTTAAGTAAGAGCTGAGTTGGAATATCAGTAAATAGTGAACTGAAAGAGAATAATAAATTGTTGTATCAGAAGTGGAAAAGTATGAGAGTATATCCCCCAAGAAGATAGAGTTTAGAGACACATGAGTATAGAAGATGAATATATAATATATATATATATATATATATGTTTTCCGTGTATATTCATGTGAGCTATGGAGTAATCTCTGTGTATTTAGTTTCCAAGAGATTAGTGTTTTAGGAAAAAGCTGGTATAGGTTGAGTATCCTTTATCCAAAATCTTTGAGGCCAGGAGAATTTGGATTTTAGGTTATGTTTCATATCACACCTTATACACAAAATTCATTTATGTTTCATATTTTTTCACCTTCTACATATAGTTTAAGGTAATTGTATACAATATTTTTAATAATTTTATGCATGAAACAAAGTTTGTGTTAAGTACTTCCATGTGGAATTTTTCACTTGTTGTGTCCTGCTAGCACTCAGAAAGTTTGATTTTTGGATTAGGGATGCTCAACCTACTTTATCCTGGAATAAGATTTCTCCTTTAAGTATACTTTCTGGTTTTTTTCTTTTTTTTTTTTAAATCCCAACAGATTAAATCTACATTAAGTAAGCTGGTTAAAATGAATATTTATACTCTATTTTGAAACTTATCAAGTAAAATAATGAGAATGCATACTTATTTTTAAATGTTAGCCAGAATAGTTGAGGCTACTGTTACTTTTTGGATAGTTTTTCAAACTTAAGAAATTGAGAATTGGAACTACTTCTTCAAAAGAATTTAAATTCATTGATGAAAGAAAAATAGCATATGTTCTTATTTGGATTAGCACCATGTGTGATGGCAGGGTTTATACATTAATCTTGCTTGTGGTGGCCATCAAACTGAAGAGAAAGCAGTGTCATCTGAAGCCAGAGCCACCACCTTTTCCTTCCTTCTAGCCACTCTGTTATTCTCCTGGTCCTGCTAAATTCATAAGTAAGATAGCAAGTGGTAATTTGCTCATTTTCTTTCATTTGATTGTATTCTTTTTCTCTAACTTGATTAGTTGCGCAAAGCAATGATGTAATGGATAGAACTCAGTCTCTGGAGTCAGGCAAGTCTGGCTTTACTCATCCTCTTTGTGTGACTTCCATAGGTTACTTAACCTCTCTAAACGTGTTCTCCTATGTGCAAGATGAGAATAGTATGATTACACAGGATTAAATAATGTATGTACACTTACCACCATGTTATGTTTATTAATACTACCAATATATTTATCAGCCCACTGTTTTTGAAGTTATATTTTACTTTTATTTAGGTTTATGAAGGTAAACTAGCTGACCAGTACTACCAGAGAACTTTACTGAAGAAAGTCTGGAAAGGCTGGCATTCCATAGTCCAAAAGCAGTGGAAAGACGTGGTGGAAAGAGCTTGTCAAGCAAGAGCTGAAGAAGTTTGTGTCCAGATCTCCAATGATTATGAAGCCAAAGTTGCTATGGTAAGCATCTTTTTTCCTGCTTTTCACTTTCTTCTAATACAGTAAAAAGGTAGGTAGACTCACTATTAATTAATAGACTCCTTCTTTTGATCTTTAATCAAGAATGAAGACAAAAAAATGAAAATGTTTATTCTTGTGTTAATTTAATGTTTATTGTATATTCTTACATGGTTGATGTAAGTAGTTGTATAGAAATTGAAATTATTGGTTGGGCGCGGTGGCTCATGCCTGTAGCCCCGACACTTTGGGAGGCTGAGGCGGGCGGATCACCTGAGTCAGGAGTTTGAGACGAGCCTGGTCAACATGGTGAAACCCCATCTCTACTAAAAAAAAAAGAAAAATTAGCTGGGTGTGGTGGTGCATGCCTATAATCCCAGCTACTCCGGAGGCTGAGGAAGGGGAATCGCTTGTACCTGGGAGGCAGAAGTTGCAGTGAGCCGAGGTCATGCCATTGTACTCTAGCCTGGGTATTGAGAGCAAAAATCCATCTCAAAAAAGAATAATAAGAAATTGAAATTATTTTTTCCCACTGACTTGTAATAATAAAATTAACATTTGTTTTCATGAGAAAACATTTGGAATTCAAATGAAATAAAAACCATTCTAAAGAATGCAATAGGCCTCTTGAAGTTAAATATTAAAATGAAAAAATGGCTCATCATTACAGCATTAAATTCTTAAGATTAAAAATAAATCCATAATACAGATACTTTTCTGCAATTCAATATGACCTGCAAAAAATGCAGTCCCTTGAGCTTTGGCCTATGGGAAAAGTGTTGTATGTAGGGTCACTCTGCACTTCAAATACTGAAGGTAACATTTATTTTATAAAAATTCTGTTAATATTGCAGGCATGTAGTTTTTTGTGTGTTTTTTGTTTGTTTGTTTTTTGTTTTTTTTCCTGAAAGGGCTATCTGTGGCTCTTAATGTATTTTGTTTAACATCCTACATAAGTTTTACAGTAAAAAATAGCATATCTTTTTGTAAAATGAAAATACATCAGCAATCTTCAATGGGACTGGGTAAAATTCCCCTTGTTTGAGCCTTGATTTTAAGGTTAGGAATGAAAGCAATTTGTTGATGGAGATAATAGAGGTAATATGTACCTTTTAAAATAAATTGCACATAGCAGAAGAGGTAAGTGGCAAACTTTTTAATATTTCACATGAGAATAATTTCAGAGTATATATCTATTTTTTGACAGTATTCTTCCTAGTATCTCAAATTGTTTTGTTTTTTTAAATATTCTTACTTTAGTTATCTGGAGCTTTGGAAAATGCAAAAGCTGAAATTCAAAGAATGCAACATGAAAAAGAGCACTTTGAAGATTCCATGAAAAAAGCTTTCATGAGGGGTGTATGTGCATTAAATCTTGAAGCCATGACTATATTTCAAAACAGAAATGATACAGGTTAGTATTTCATTGAAGATTCTCTGCCTACTTTCAAAAAAGGATTTGAGATTTTGGTGACTGATATGGTCTACAGTATTAATAATCTGCAGTAGGTATGTTTCATTGAGGTGCAGCTATTCTTAATTCAGTGGTGTCATATCCAGCCTTAAATCTGCCATGAAAATGAGCTCAGTCATGTTTACTTATAGTATCTTAGATCTGATCAAGTAAACTGTCACTCCTAAGTATTTAAGCTAAATGTTTAATATTTTAATGTATAACATTTTAAATCTCTTTTTACTAAGAATTTTAATGCCCTTTTAAGTACAAAATTTAGAATTTTGTCTTTTCTTAAGTAGCCAAGTATCTTGGACTGTTTTGGTAAGTAGTTATCTAGTCATGGTTTCTCATTTTAAAAATTCCTAATCTTCCAGTTTAAGAAAGGCCTCAACTAAGCTCATTGCAGCAAATGTAAATATAGGCCTATCTAGAGAAGTAATTTTGTTTTTTTTTAAATCCACATATTGTTTGACATAGGAGTGGTTTGTGTAGTAGATTTGTCAGCATGGCGTAGAAAAGCCCATAAGTGGACTCCTTTGCCACCAATTTATTCAGGGGCCTGTTTTCCTCATTGGGCCTTAGATTTCTTCTCTGAGCAAAGGAGATAACATAAACCTTCCTTACCTGCTTCCTAGGGGCTTCTTGTGGGATGCAGTAAAACATCTGAAAGCACTTTAAAAGACAAAATGCACTTTAATGTGTAAGATGATAGTCATGATATAATTATTATAGTTTTAATTCAAGTCAACCTCTCAGGATTTTGTAAATCATTAACATGATTTCAATCCAATGAATAACTTCTCTGTGCTTGTGATGCCCTTATTTTAAAACATCAACAAACATTTATTATTTAAAGCATGTATATTGTGGATAGGAGTAAGTTTAGGCAAATTGCTTTCTGTCTGAAGTGGTTGTGGTTTGTGGTCCGTATTTAATTTAGAAACTGAGAATCATGGAATCTCAAGGCTGAATAGTTTATCTTGGTAATATCTAGGTGAGTACTTGATTTTTCCAATAAATGGTCTTTTATTTGAGTATCAGTGTTGAAAACAAACTCACCACCTTCAATGATAGAATAGTCTGTTTCAGTTCTAAGTATTTGCAAGTTGTATGTCGCAAATTGAGAAATGTAATTGTTTACTTGGGAGAAATATGGGTTTCACAAGTAAAGTGACAAATTCCTATTAGAACTTCTTACATTAAATTACAAGAAACCTGTTTCTTGTAACCTACTTAAAAAGATTTTGAATTGATTTAGGAGTGTTTCCCACCTTAATAAATTTACCATCTTAAAATTTAAATTGAAATACAGCTGTGTCTCCTAAAGGCCAATATCCCTAAGAGGATTTGAAGAAAATGTCTTCTGCTAATTACACAACATGATTTGTTTTGCTCCTGTTATTTTTAAAACAATGGATGAGAAAGATGACAAGAATGGTAAAACATGCATTAGCAATAATGTTGGTAGAGCTACCAAAGGCAAAAAGTTCAGTATAATTCAGTGGATCTGCTTTGTGATATTAGGTTTTATGACATTTTAATGACACCTTTTTTTTTTAATTCTCATAAGAAAAAAATTACTTCTGGCCCTCTTCTATTAAAACAATTGTTTTTTATAGGCCGGGTGTGGTGGCTGACACCTGTAATCCCAGACTTTGGGAGGCCGAGGCGGGTGGATCACAAGGTCAGGAGATCGAGACCATCCTGTCTAACACGGTGAAACCCCGTCTCTACTAAAAATACAAAAAATTAGCCGGACGTGGTGGTGGGCGCCTGTAGTCCCAGCTACTCGGGAGGCTGAGGCAGGAGAATGGCATGAACCCAGGAGGTGGGGTTATAGTGAGCCGAGATCATGCCACTGCACTCCAGCCTGGGTGACAGAGCAAGACTCCATCTCAAAAAAAAAAAGGTTTTTATAATGCAGTTTTTAATAATGCAAAGTTCCTAATACACCTGTCTTGTTAGAGCAAAATAAATATTTGGTTTTTTATTCATACGTATTCTTTGCTGTCTGTAATTTGCAGTGCCTCTCATGTTGTGCAGTAATTTTAAAAGCAATTTTAGGCACAGTAAAAAAAATACTTGACAACTGAAAAGTTTATTCCAGCTAAAATGAGATTAATTATTAAACTTAAGAGTTGTCTGATAAACAGGAACCGCATAAATCAGCCTATATTAGCAAGAGTTGGTCACCTGCCTCTCTTCCCTGACCTTCACACTCTTTCTACATCTCATAATGTTTCTACGTCTCGTAATGTTTGCCACCATCTAAAGGTGGACACTCAGAATCTCTACCAAAACGTGTTAAAACTCAGTGTGTGTTTTGTTTTCAAATTAGCAGTGTTTTATATTGAATTAGTCCCTTTCATCAGAGGAGTTCAAATGATCTAGATAGGCACTATAATCATTGTTAAACTTCTTAAATAAGGTAACTAATACTCTACAAATTTTCTATACAGGTAGGTCTAAGGAAAGGACTTATGTAGAGGCCCAAATTTCTGGATGGAAAGAGAACTGCGTAGAAACCATTTAAACATAGGACTTACATAATGCCCTCTGTTCAGATGTTCTGAAACAGCTCATTGACTGAATTTCTAAACCCTCACCACACTGTTTGGTACCACACAGATACAGTCTTAAGCAGAAACTAACCAAATTGTAATACTGGAGAGAAAACATCTAATATTGGAAGAAACCCTTTGTACTAGCCTCTGGAATTTGACATTATTGGCTCCTTAGATCAAGATTAAGGTTCAGTTTTGAGGGAAGGTTACTGATTGGGGTGTCATTACAAATCAGTTAGGTGCACAAATATGCTCTTGATTTATGATTTATATAATTTATCTGCAAGAACCCATTTCTTTTACAATGTAAAAAGTGAAGATTTTAGTTTTATTGATTTATTTTTGTTTTCTGACAACTCAAGGACAAAAATAAATTATTAGGATAGACGCAATACATGAAAATTAGGGAGTATAGTGATATCAGAAAGTGATTCTAAAGATGGATTCCAGGTCATTTCGGCCATTTATCAGGATATTTA
Organism: Piliocolobus tephrosceles; assembly: GCF_002776525.5. Classification (NCBI taxonomy): domain Eukaryota; kingdom Metazoa; phylum Chordata; class Mammalia; order Primates; family Cercopithecidae; genus Piliocolobus; species Piliocolobus tephrosceles. Next base: position 72,337,371 of record NC_045437.1, on the reverse strand, counting down.
TATGAACTAATACAAAGGAACCTAGATCTCTGGGCTCACTGTGATCATATTTTTGTGAGAGTTGTGATGGCAATATACTCTACTTATTTAAGGTCCCAGCTGAGTACATAATTTATTTTCATCCTTTATTTAAGAGCAAATGATCCATTCGCTTTCGCATGTGGAAGGAAGTAGTCTGAAGTTTTTAGTGGTTAATGCTGACAAACTGTATTAACTGAACATTGTATCTAATATACTATAAACAAACATCTAAATTTTTGTTAGGACCTAACTTTAGCCAGTATGTGTTTTCCTTGTTTGGAAGATAATAGTAGTCCTAACCTGGAAGAATTTGAATGGAATTAATTTGTGACTTACAGGGGTAGACTCCACGAATAATAAAAAGGAAGAGTATGGTCCTGGTGTTCAAGGAAAAGAACATTCTGCTCATTTGGATCCTTCAGCTCCTCCGATGCCCTTACCGGTTGCATCACCACTGCTGCCATCCCCGCCAGCTGCAGTCGGAGGAACCAGCGCAACTGCCGTTCCCTCTGCTGCTTCGATGACTTCTACCAGGGCTGCTTCTGCATCTTCTGCTCATGTTCCTGTTTCTGTTCTTGGTGCAGGATCTGCAGCTACTGCTGCATCAGAAGAAATGGTTAGTACAGTTCATAGAGGTCCCACCTTATGAAAAGGGCGGCCGGACGCAGTGGCTCATGCCTGTAATCCCAGCACTTTGGGAGGCCGAGGAGGGCGGATCACAAGGTCAGGAGATCGAGACCATCCTGGCTAACACAGTGAAACCCCGTCTCTACTAATAATACAAACAATTAGCCGGGTGCGGTGTCGGGTGCCTGTAGTCCCAGCTGCTGGGGAGGCTGAGGCAGGAGAGTGGCATGAACCCTGTAGGCAGAGCTTGTGGTGGACCGAGATCACACCACTGCTCTCCAGCCTGGGCAACAGAGCGAGAATCCGTCTCAAAAAAAAAAAAAAAAAACTTGTTTGTAAATTTAATATTTTGAACTCATAAAATATTTTCCTATGGAGGAAAAAAAATCTGTGTGGTATTTAGGCAAAGTCACTGAAAATATTTAATACACAAAGTGACTAGAACATTAAATTGTAATGAAAATACCTGAAAGTGCTGTCATAGTAGTGATAATTAAGACAAATAACTTTTTTATATTTTTCAAAAATTATGTAGGAAAAGTAGATTTAATTTGAGAAAGAGTTGATGACAGATTTTACATTTGAAGAACACTAGTGGGTGTTTTCAAAGGTCTGGGAGGTTAATGTATGTTTAATTTTATATTTTCTATTCAGCGAACAGCTTTCCTTTTTTCTAAATGCAGATATATCACTAACACTGCTCTGTAGTAACTCCATCTTAATCGAGTTTTAATTTGTAATCTGGAATTGGAATGGAGATAGGAATAGTTTTTCCTAGAATCAGTCAGCTACTATTAGAGAAGTGCCAAGAGGATAGTGTTAAATGGGGATGGAAGATTTGTGTGAGAACTTGCCTGAAGTGAAATTGATCAAGCTGTTAATATGGTAAGATGCCGGGCATGTTGGCTCACACTTGTAATCCCAGTACTTTGAGAGGCTAAGGTGAAAGGTTTGCTTGAGGCCAGAAGTTTGAGACCAGACTGGGCAATATAGCGAGACCTCATCTTTACAAAAAGGTAGAAAATTAGGCATGGTGCTGTGCACTTGTACTCCCAGCTACTCAGGAGGCTGAGGCAGGAGGATCACTTGAGCCCGAGAGTTCAAGGTTACTATGAGTTATGACTGCACCACTGCACTCCAGCCTGGACAACGAGCGAGACCCTGTCTCTAAAAATATTTTTTTTAACTGGAGTTTCAGATGAAGCACATCGTGGCTCTAACTTCTTAGCCGCCTGTTGTTAAACTTGTATTCTACAAACCATGTTTCTCAAGTAAGGGCAGAGTACAGATGCAAGCCAAGCTTATCAGACTCACGTGTGCAGAGCTAGCAGTGATTAGTTATTTATGTACATATGTATGTATGTATGTATGTATTTTTAAAAAGCCAAGCACGGTGGCTCACGCCTGTAATCCCAACACTTTGGGAGGCCGAGGAGGGTGGATCACGAGGTCAGGAGTTCAAGACCACCCTTCCCAAGATAATGAAATCCTGTCTCTACTAAAAATACAAAAAATTAGACAGGCATGGTGGTGGGCGCCTATAATCCCAGCTACTTGGGCGGCTGAGGCATAGAATTGCTTGAGCCAGGGAGGCAGAGGTTGCAGTGAGCCAAGATCATGCCACTGCACTCCAGCCTGGGCGACAGAGCGAGACTGTCTCAAAAAACAAAACAAAACACTGTTAACTTCTCTCCTGCTGTGGTGTGGATCTGGCATAAAGGCATGTATAGTTTTACAGAGCTCCTGAGATGATTCTGATTTGCTTGACTTCCTCTTCTCCCCAACTCCTAACCACTTACGTAAGAGGCAAGAAGAGGGAGAGTAAGTTTTAGGTCTTAAAGTTCCCTTGGCTGGCCATTAGAGGGAGCCATTGCTCTGGACGGCTGTCTGTAGCTAAAGGAGGTGTTGAGACAGACAAGTAAGTGGTCACCTTTAGTATTCTACCAGATTTGAATTTTTACCTTTGGAGAGCTACTAACTTTGGCAGAGAATACATTGAGACCAGTTATTTACCAAATATTGACACAAAGAGGTTGAAGAATAGCACATGGCTAAGAGAAATTTGTGTGGTGGAGCTTTGACTTAGAAATAAGACACTGGCCGAGCGTAGTGGCTCACGCCTGTAATCCCAGCACCCTGGGAGGCCGAGGTATGGGGATCATGAGGTCAGGAGATCGAGGCCATCCTGGCCAACATGGTGAAACCCTGTCGCTACAAAAATACAAAAAAGTTAGCCGGGCTTGGTAGCCTGTGCCTGTAATCGGGAGGCTGAGGTGGAAGAATCACTTGAACCCTGGAGGCAGAGGTTGCAGTGAGCCAATATCGTGCCGTTGCACTCCAGCCTGGGTGATGGAGCAAGACTCAGTCACAAAAAAAAAATAAATAAATAAAACACTAAAATTCAAATCTGACATATTTTTCAGCTATGTTTGTTTTCCATGATTACACATTTTGAAGTGTGATCCTGCACAGATGACCTCATTTAAACACTCATTCACTGTGTTTATGTTCTGGTTTCTCATTCATCTTGCATATGCAGTTAACACATGCAGAGCTAGATTTTTCAAAATTCTCTTCCTAAAATGTGACTTCATGGGTACATCTGCATTTATATGTAAACCTGAATATATATAGGAAGAACTAAATGAATGAGTTTGCTTAGCACCCTTTTTATTGCTAACTTTTTGAATAATCTGGTCATCGGAGATAGTGTTAAAGTCGTTGAAACCTGAAAACCATAATATTCTGTAGACAGCCCTTCCCCATCTGCCCCACCCCACTATATCCACTTCTTCAAACACAGGTACATACTCCATTTCTGTCATATAAGTAAGTGGCCTTTAGGGCCAGGGAGAAAAAGAGAATCGCAATTAAATCTCTCTCTAAGTATAATCTTAGTTTTCTTCCTTCCTTATGTAATTAAAATACTCAGATTCACCTCAAATAAGTGTTTTTGTTTTTAAAAGAAACTTAATAACAAAAGTAGGAATAAATCCAGTAAGTAGTTGACTAACTTACTGTGAAACCGTCATTGTTGGGAATAGGAAAAGAAGAGAGAGATCTGCAATCCTGGCTTGGTTATCTTTCTTTTCATTTTAACCACAGAGGCTTCCTATGAACATTCAAAATTTGTTTCAGTTTTTCTTGATATTTCCAGTAGCTAAAAGGAGCTAGGTGTAGAAAGTACAGAGAATTGGCAAACAAATAACTGGAGAAAGGAAGATTACGACGCTAATAAAGTAATATCTTCATACTTAAAATGATTTTCTTTAATGCAGACATCCTCAGTATGTTAAAGACAATATCAGAATTTCATGGTGGAAACCATTTTTCAAAAAAGGCTAGACAGTTATACGAGCAAGTGTATTGCAGTTCATAAAGTTGAACAGTAGATGGCATTTTATTCTTTTTCTAACTCCGATTGGAATAATTGAGGGGAAATATTTTTCATTGAATTTTAAAGCTGTTTGGTAAAGACCTTTAGTAAAATTTCTCTCTAACTTTCCTCTTCATTTGAATAGAAAGTGAAAGGGTGTCATTAGGGAGTTAGTACTGCTTTCTCCATTTTATCAATGAAGAAATTGAGACTTAGAAAGGATGCAGCTTCCTTAGGGACACAGTTAGTAACTGAGTTGGAATTCAGACTTTGACAATCTGATTTAGACCTCTTACTCTTAAGCAATAATCTATACTGTCTCTCTGTCAAATATTAAGGTGTAAATACTGTTTTTAATGTCATTTCCTTTTTTTTTTTTTTTTTTTTTTGAGACAGAGCCTCACTCTGTCGCCCAGGCTGGAGTGCAGTGGCGCGATCTAGGCTCACTGCAAGCTCCACCTCCTGGGTTCCCGCCATTCTCCTGGCTCAGCCTCCGGAGTAGCCGGGACTACAGGTGGCCACCACCACGCCTGGCTAATTGTTTGTATTTTTAGTAGAGATGGGGTTTCACCATGTTAGCAGAGATGATCTCGATCTCCTGACCTCGTGATCCGCCCGCCTCAGCCTCCGAAAGTGCTGGGATTACAGGCGTGAGCCACCGTGCCCAGCCTGTCATTTTCTTGTTTTCTTACTCCTTTAAATTTTGTTGCTTATGTGGATGTGGCTTAAAATGCTAGAATTTTTATTTTTATAGCATTTTTTAAAGTCGGCTGATAAATTTAATGAACTCCAAAATGCCTGGTACCAGTAAGCGGTCATTTAATTTGCAGAGAATGATACATACCTAATACATTATTGTATCTTAAAACATAAATATGTATTAATTTGCTAGTTTTTAATGTGGAGCCAAATTGAATGTGGGGTCAAAGATTGTAATTTTCATCTTTTTTTTAATATAAACTGCACCCAATATATTTTCTGTGATCTCCAGTTACAGTTTCTGTAAAGCATGAACCTAACAAAACTTTCTGAACAATCTGATTATAGAAGCCTTCTAGGTTTTTCTTTCCTCCCCCTGATTTAGTAGCAACTTTTTTCTAATAATTTATCTTTATGAATTATTTCTAAAATGTTCTTATACATTTTCAAAACTCTTTTTTATCAATTTATACAATTTTTAATACCTTAAATAAACATTAACAAGTACGAATGGCAAACCATCTGAAAACAAGGAGTCGACAGTAAACATGCATTTAAGACAACTTCTGTTTAATTCAAATGAGCACATAGAGATTTCTTTTAGAAGTCATTTTATTTACAGGAGTATATATTTTCAAATTATTGGAGGCATTCTAAAGCAATTCTGAGCTGAGTCGAATGAAACTTGTCATCTATGAGCAATTTTCCCACTACTCTAATTTTCTTTAGCCCTGATTTCTCTAGTTTTTCATTCACACCTGAAGCTCTAGAAGAGAATCACGGCTACTGAGAGGACACCCCTCAAATGTGATTGGGCAGGAGGAAAGTTACAAACTCAGTTGTACTTCATTTTCCACATTTTGGCAAAGAATATTCCTGCCAGCAATTAGTTTTATAATTTAAAATAGCATTTAAGCATCTTTAGGAGTTTGTAAAATATTTTTTGTCCCTTATTGTAATAAGTAATAAGATAAAGTTCCCCTCAGGCCAGAAGCGTGAATTTAGTCCATAAAAACATATTTGTAAATATTTTTAAATCTGAGATTTAGTTTATCAAATTCCTAATATCCGTAGAAGTTTATGGTTTAACAAGCCAAATCATTTTTACAAGGACTATAGTGAGAAACAGTCTTCTAAATCCCTCTCCCTAACTCTGTTAGCTATTTCTTCTGTTTCCATTTTTTCCTAAATAATATGTTTATATCATTATTTCTACATGTATTAATTTCAAACATCTGTTAACTTATTACAGATAAAAAGGACTTGGCCTCCTTATGCCACCTTATTCCTTCTCTCTCTCTTCACTTTCCTCATCCTCCCTGTATGTAAATATTTAGTTACAGATATTCCAATTTCAGATTAAATCATTTATGATGACTAATATAGCTAAGCCATGAATGTATACTATGACTACATTTCCTTTCTGGTATAATGTTTTGTTTTAGAATTAATTGCTTCATTTTTATCTTCGGTTTTCTCTCCAACTATAGTGAATTATTTCCAAACTCTCCAGGGATTACGGAACCCTACTGAATGCTGTTTTCTGTAGGGTCTTCCAAAAACATCAATACTCCGTCATTTTAATTATCCCAGAGACATCCCTCCTGAAGCCCACTCTCTTCCCATTTCAATATATAGCTGTGACTCTGTGTAGCTAGATACAGAATCTAGCTACACACAGAATATGGAGAATCACAGATGAACTATGATAATCGGGAAAAGATTGATACTTAATAAATGCCTTTGGAAAAACTGTTTAGAGAAAAAATGAATTTAGATTAATACTTCACACTGAAATTTCGAATGTTTTAATAAGTTAAGCCAAAATAAGTAAATGTTATGAAAGTATAACTACCTCCGCTGTCCAAAGCTGATTTTGGTTTCATCATGGAAGCAAGAGGAAATTAATGACAGGATTAACCACAACTTAAAAAAATGGATATGCATTGAAAATTAAGAAAAATAAATGAAATGAGGAAATTGTTTACACTTTTAGATAAGTATCTATAATTATTAAATGAGTTTACTATTCATCAGGAACTATTTTTAAAAATTTAAATATTAATATCCTTTCCATTCTTAGCAAATAAGATGGATAGTTGACAAAATGGAATACAAATATGAAACATTAATAAGGAACCACAAATTGAATAGTAGATTTCACCTCAGACTTAAACGAGCAGGTGTGTAATTGACAGTGCAAAAATAGTCCACTTATGTGTTATTCCTGCTGTAAATATTTTTCTGGAGTATCATCCAGCAGTAAGCAACAAAAGCTATAAAAGCTGATAATACTTTTTGATATGATCATTCCATTGTTTGCAATATATTATACAGAAGTAACTCAAAAGAGGATTTTTCTTTTGCAAAATGTGCTAAATGTAATAGAAAAAGAAAGACAAAGTAGTTTGTTGATATAAAAACCATCTCATTAAGAACTATAGCAGGTCTCTGTATTATCTCATGAAAAAAAGTATATTGATAAAATGAGAAGGAAAAAAGGCAGAACACAGAAGTATATGTGTAATGATAATATTAATTATGCTTAAGGGTCAAAAAGTCCATAAAACAGATTAATGGTTGCCGGGGCTTAAGGATGGTTGGGGAAGGAACGGAGAGATGGGTATGACTGTCAAGGGTGGCCCGAGGGAGATCTTCGTGGTGATGAGTATTCTGTATCTTGATTGAGTGATAGTTAATGGGAACTTAGGTGATGAAATGACAGAGGTCTATATACAGGCATTATGTCATGTTGAGCTTCCTGGTTTTGACTTTGTTATATTCTGATTGTGTCAGATGTAACCATAGCAGGAAACTGGGTGAAGAGCACACAGTACTTTTCAATATGATCCCTGTGTCTTCCTGTGAATCTATCATTATTTCAAAATAAAAAGTTGGTGTTTTAAGTTTCTAAAATCTTATAAAATTGTTGGCATACTCAGGTTAAAGGGATATTTTGGGGTGTTCAGTTTTATGCTTTGCATGTTGTCTTGTGATTTTGTTTGTTTTTTTCCATGTTAAAGTTGGTTGAGCGTACAATTATTTTAAGTGCCTGTGTATTTTCTTCATAATTTATGGAATCAAATTAATAGAAATTTTGCTGTGGATTTTCTGCCACCTCGTTACTTCTTTTATTATTATTTTTTCTTCTTAGTATGTCCCAAGAGTTGTAACCTCTGCACAACAGAAAGCAGGAAGAACTATTACAGCCCGCATCACAGGAAGATGTGATTTTGCTTCAAAAAATAGAATTAGCAGCGGTTTAGCTATAATGGGAGTGTCTCCTCCCATGAGCTCAGTTGTTGTGGAAAAACATCATCCAGTCACAGTGGTGAGTCCACATTTGATGACCTTTTGTCAAAAAGTCTTTTTCCTGAGAGTTCACAGACTAGTAAACACTTACATAACATGTTGAGAAGATAAAAATTTATGATGACTGGTACTTGTTCTGCCTTTTCCTGATACATTTTTTTTGTTTGTTTGTTTGTTTTTATACTTGTATTTCTCAAACCTGCTATAAATCTACCTTTCTGCTATTGGGAAATTAATTTCAGAAACATCGTTTCTTCCAAACTGTAAAAGTTACAAAATACTAAAAGTAATCCAGTGTGTTTGTGGTCAAAAGAGTAAAATATGTAAAGGATTTATTATCAGTTTAAAAAGAGACAATAATTGTTCACTCACTGGTTCAAACAATTCTCCTGCCTCAGCCTCCCGAGTGGGTGGGACTCCAGGTGCCTGCCACCACAGCCAGCTAATTTCAGGGATTGATTTTAAAAGAGAATGCCCACTCTTTCCTTGCCTAACGCAGCCATGGCTCGTGGTCCCAAGAAGCATCTGAAGTGGGTAGCAGCTCCAAAGCATTGGATGCTGGATAAATTGAGCGGTGTGTTTGCTCCTCGTCCATCCACCAGTCCCCACAAGTTGAGAGAGTGTCTCCCCCTCATCATTTTCCTAAGGAATAGACTTAAGTATGCCCTGACAGGAGATGAAGTAAAAAAGATTTGCATGCAGCGGTTCATTAAGATCGATGGCAAGGTCCGAACTGATATAACCTACCCTGCTGGATTCATGGATGTCATCAGCATTGACAAGACGGGAGAGAATTTCCATCTGATCTGACACCAAGAGTCGCTTTACTATACGTCGTATTACACCCGAGGAGGCCAAGTACAAGTTATGCAGAGTGAGAAAGATCTTTGTGGGCACAAAAGGAATCCCTCATCTGGTGACTCGTGATACCTGCACCATCCGCTACCCCGATCCCCTCATCAAGGTGAATGATACCATTCAGATTGATTTGGAGACTGGCAAGATTACTGATTTCGTGAAGTTCGACACTGGTAACCTGTGTATGGTGACTGGAGGTGCTAACCTGGGAAGAATTGGTGTGATCACCAACAGAGAGAGGCACCCTGGATCTTTTGACGTGGTTCACATGAAAGATGCCAATGGCAACAGCTTTGCCACTCGACTTTCCAACATTTTTGTTATTGGCAAGGGCAACAAACCGTGAATTTCTCTTCCCCGAGGAAAGGGTATCCGCCTCACCATTGCTGAAGAGAGAGACAAAAGACTGGCGGCCAAACAGAGCAGTGGGTGAAATGAGTCCCTGGGTGACATGTCAGACCTTTGTACATAATTAAAAATATTGTGGCAGGAAGAAAAAAAAAGAGAGAATGCCCTCTATGAATTCTCAGCATTGGACAACATTCCTGTGTACTTACTAAGTATTAGCAAAAACAAAAGTACATGGAATGATTTTAAATCCTTTTTTCCTGAGTACTAGCTGGTCACTAGATGATTAAATGAAGACAAGCTGGATCGATGTGAACTGATCTTCAGGTGAAGTGGGACCTTAGCGAGGTGGAATGCTAGAGATAGAAGCACCAAGTCCAGATAGACACATGGAGATGACGGAGGATTTATTTTAGGATTATCTTAGGTTTCATGTTTCATAAGTTGGACAGACTCTGAAAGTTCATAGAAGACTTTTCTATATATTTTTGAATATGGAAGACAAGTTACCAAAAATGAGAAGAAATGAATGCATTTCTGTTTTTTCAGATGTAGAAAATGTATAGAGATGGTGAGAGACTGTCCGTTTGTGAGGTAAAGAAGGCGTAAAGAGAGCACATACGTGTTTATTTTTTATTAGACAACCTTTTGTTTTGTAATAGTAAGAATTTATATTTTACAGAAGACAAATCAAAGAACTAAACATTTAGAACCCTTGTTTTTGATACTTATCTCCCATGCTGCCCTCCCTTTATTCAGTATGTGCATTTCTTCCCCACTAACTGCATATGAATCGGATAGCCATCAGCTTCCTGGATTATGTGACAGACACAGTGGCAGTCATCTGTACTGCATTTGTTTTTACCCTGGGAGTCAAGATCTAAATCTACCAGAAATAGTTTTTACTAAAAAACCAAGGATGCGATTTGTGACACCGTAGCCTCTTCTGCTGGATAGTTGCATGCTTCTAAGGCCACTTCATTCTCTGTCATATTTTGTGTATCATAATTTCAGTGGCTTCTTTATTTCTCCAGTTCCTCTTGCCCATCCTCCCCAAAGAGAAAGCCTTTTCAGTAGGCTCAGATTAGGTGACTGGCAACTAAAATTTCCTGTCTGTTGCAAGAGTATCTCTTATTTATAATGGTTATCCAGTTTTTTATGTACAAAGAAACATTTTTATAAGATATTTTAAGAAAATAGGTTATTTTTCTTTTTCTTTAAAAAGGAGTTCTGTTCTTTTTAAAACAGAATCTGACAGGATCTTTTGTTTTTAAGAGGTTTCATTCTTTTTTTTAAGCAAAAACTACAGCTTGGAGTTTTTTAAATACATAGTGAATGTTTTGACCAAATATATATAGTTTTACTTAAAGTATTTTAACGATGAGTTTTCTAAGTGGAAGATCCTAATAGAAATTGGCATGTCCTAGTCAGTGGCGTGGACTAATAACTTACCTTGATAACAAATCCCACTGCTGGCTACTGAGAAGCTTTATCAGGTTTAATAGGGAAAAGCCTTGTACTGATACATATTGTTCATATGTTTACATGTAATGTGTACTTGTGTACGTAGTGTGTACTTACATGTATTACATGCATATTATGTGTGTGGACTGAGTCTCGTGTGTCCTGACTTTAATGATTCAGTGCTCATGTCTGAGGTGTTCCTTTGAGCTCCGAGATGATGTGCATAAAACTTTTAGTCTGCTCCCAGGTGAACCAGGTTAAATATGAGGGCTCTGGTTTAAAGCAAGGACCAGACTGCATCCTGAGGGCTTCCCTCTGCCCCTGGGATTGGTTTCCACAGTCAAGTAGAGAGATGGAAGTTGGATCGAATGAGGGGAGGGCTCAGGGCTGACCCCTCTTCCAATTACCACAGTTTCTGTCTGTATACAAAGCCTCTGTACACATTACAAGATTCCACTTGGCCCTGTTGGAGGAATGGCTCCCATGGCTTTCTTAATGATCTTTGTGGATATAGCTCTGATATTACATTGTGGGTGTTGAACATGTCAGTCAGACTGGGTAGGGGTTCCTTACAGAGAAAGGCCTCGTCTGATTTAACAGCTGCTTCACTCCCTCATTGCTTCTCTCCACTGGATCTTAACAGCTGTTTGTTGGGTTAAATTATAGATGATAGATGATGAAATGATACATATTATACATAATCTTGTAGTATTATTAAAGCAGATTTTTGTCTTTTCAGCAAACCATTCCTCAAGCAACTGCAGCAAAATATCCCCGGACCATTCATCCTGAAAGTAGTACCTCAGCTTCCAGATCACTTGGAACCAGATCAGCTCACACCCCGTCTCTCACAAGCGTTCATTCCATAAAAGTGGTTGACTAAAGTGAATATGTCCATAGTGGGGTCTTTTAATCCCTCTGGTCTTACCAAAGGTTAGAAGTCTTTTGTTTTTAACTTTTCCATATTGTTAGAACATCATGGATACATCACGTTCATCTGTTCAAAATTAACAAGAGACTTTTTCAAACTCTACCATGCTTTGTAACTATATGTAGAAATTATTTTAATGTTATTTTTTATTTAAGCAATTAAGTAAAACTTTTTTAAATTAAAAAAGAAACTGGACTTTATTTTTTTAATATGTTTAGCCTGAGGAAACTCCATACTGCTTTTCAAAATAACTGTATAAATTTACATTCCTTCCAACAGTGTGCAGAGATTCCCTTTTCTCCACATCCTCTTTAGCATTTGTCATCTTTTGTCTTTTTGATAACAGCCATTTTAAAGTACATGAGGGGTTATTGTGGTTTAATTAGAATTTCTGGGGGGCGGAGCAAGATGGCCGAATAGGAACAGCTTCAGTCTCCATCTCCCAGCGCGAGCGACACAGAAGACCGGTGATTTCTGCATTTTCAACTGAGGTACTGGGGTCATCTCACTCGGGAGTGCCGGACAATCGGTGCTGGTCAGCTGCTGCAGCCCGACCAGCGAGAGCTGAAGCAGGGCGAGGCATCGCCTCACCTGGGAAGCACGAGGGGGAAGGGAGTCCCTTTTCCTAGCCAGGGGAACTGAGACACACAACACCTGGAAAATCGG
>NC_045437.1:72317414-72324969 GCF_002776525.5 Piliocolobus tephrosceles | reverse complement strand
TGCAGTCTTATCTGAAGCCCACTCTCACTGTGTCTTTTTTTTTTTTTTGAGACAGAGTCTTGCTCTGTTTCACTCTGTTGCCCGGGCTAGAGTACAGTGGTGCAATCTCGGCTCACTGCAACCTCCACCTCCTGGGTTCAAGCAATCCTCCTGTCTCAGCCCCTACTAGTAGCTGGGATTATAGGCATATACCACCAAGCCTAGCTAATTTTTTTTTTTATTTTTTTGGTATATTTAGTAAAGACAGTGCTTTGCCTTGTTGGCCAGGCTGGTCTCGAACTCCTGACTTCAGGTGATCCACTTGCCTCAGCTTCCCAAAGTGCTGGGATTACAGGTATGAGCCACTGCACCCAGCCTATGTCTTTTTCTTTTCTTTTCTTTTCTTTCCTTCCTTCCTTCCTTCCTTCCTTCCTTCCTTCCTTCCTTCCTTCCTTCCTTCCTTCCTTCCTTCTTTCTTTCTTTCTTTCTTCTTTTTTTTTTTTTTGAGACAGGGTCTCACTCTGTCGCCCAGGCTGGAGTACGGTGGCACGATCTCGGCTCACTGCAACTTCTTCCTCCCTAGTTCAAGCAATTCTCCTGTCTCAGCCTCCTAAGTAGCTGGGACTACAGGCGCCTACCGGCACGCCTGGCTAATTTTTGTATTTTTAGTAGGGACGGGGTTTAACCATGTTGGTCAGGCTAGTCTCGAACTCCTGACCTCAGGTGATCCACCCGCCTCGGCCTCCCAAAATGCTGGGATTACAGGCGCGAGCCACCATGCCCGACCACTGTGTCTTTTTCTTTAATAAATAGTCTGTTATTTGTGCTTGCTCTCCTTTCATTCTTTGTGGCTGGCTCCTTTTTATTCTCACAGTTCTTCCTACAGGAGGCCATGTTAGCCCACCCTGTTCAAAACAAGGCCTCTTTTGTATCCTCTCACTTAATCACCTCAGTTTGCAGTTATATACTTGGGTTTCCAGTCTGCCCAGGGCACAATAATTGTCTTTTCATTGATGATTTTTTTTTTCCTGTCACTGAAACTGCCCCTGGGGCTCTGGGCCTCTGAGACCTTTTAATGGGACTTCTGGTTGGTGCTGGGGGGAATTGGGGCCCTCGCATGCTTCTGTGGTGTTGGGACAGGTGTGGTTTTTAAAACTCTGATGGAAAATAAATTCTCATCATGCACTGTAGGTCAGGCAGGTCTCTGAAGCCTCTAGCAGAGCCTGTGTGAAAGGGGCACCACTGAAAAGCAGTCAGCTCTTTCCTCCTGCTTCCTCCCGTCCCTTCTTTCCCCCCTCTCCCCACCTTCATTCCTCCCTTGATTCTCTCTCCCTCCTTCCTTTCCCTGTAGAGGTTCAACTTTCCACTCACTGGGGAATTCTTGGCTTGTGTGCATAGGAGAGGCCCCCGGTACTTTTATGTTGCTTAATGTTTGGCCCAAAGAAAACACCCACAGCCAGGCCACTCTCTCCTGGCTACAGTTCTCAGGGATGTGGAGGCAGGAACACTTCAGTTCCTGCTCCCCCGTGTAGGGCACCCCTGCCCTCCCTTCTTGGGTGCCTGGTGCCTGAGTGTAGATGTCAGGTCCATTCATCACATGTGGATGGAGCACTTGCCCTGTGAGGTGCTGTGCCAGGTCCTGAGGCCAGATGAGAAACATAGACATAGTCCTGACCCTCAGGGCCTGCAAAGCCTGGGGAGGAAGCAGGCATCCTACCTTGGAGGCTGAGAAGGGCTAGTGGGCTCTGAAAGCACAGGAAAGGGGCAGTCTGGGGTGGCTTCCTGGAATAGGTGTGGTCTAAGCCAGGTCTCCATATAAGGACATTCTAGGCAAAGAGAACAGCAAGCACAAAGTGAGGGTGCCAGCAGCGCAGAGTGTGCAGAGAAGTGATTGGAAGCTGCTGGACTCTAAAGGTTAAGACTGGTGTAAAGAGAGGTGAGGAGGCTGGGTGGGCCGTGCAGGGAGTCTTGACTGTCCCAAAAGATGGGGAGCCCCTAAGAGGTAGAAAGCAGAGGCATGGGGTGGTCAAGTTACATAGGTGGGTCATTGGAGGCAGCTTCCAGGACAGATTGAGAGGACAAGCCTGGAGCAGAGTGAATAAGTTAGGAAGAGATGCATTGAGCGGCCTGGATTATGGTGATGAAATGGACAGAGAGAAGGGGGTTTAAGAAACATTTCTGAAGCAAATTGGTTTGAGATTCCTTTGGGGTCCTCCAGAGAGTAGTGGCTAGGAATGGAGACATGGACCGCAAGGAGGACAGGCAAGCCCATCCCCTGTCACTCTCCAGAGGGGCCACAAGGGAAGGAAGAGCCATGGGTGCAGCCTGGTAGGGCATGGCCAGAGCTGCTCACTGTGACCCTCATTCAAGGATGCCCTGAAGGAGTTGTGGAAGGAGGGAGAGCCTTCCCAGAGGTCCAGAGCAGCACAGGAGCGGGTTGAGGAGTCAGGAGCAGGGCTGCCAGTAGCAGTGAGGGGGCAACAGGCTGCTGGGCTGAAGGGAGCAGGAGCCAGGTCCCAGTGGCAGGTGTGCTGCAGGCCTCAGCCCTGTCTCTGCTGACCTCCCTTCTCACACGTCCCCAACCTTGGTACACTGGACTATGTGCTGCTTTTCCTTTTGTTTTTGTTTTTTTTTTTTCCTTTTTTGTAGAGACAGGATCTCACTGTGTTGCCCAGGCTGGTCTCGAACCCCTGGCTTCAAGTGATCCTCCTGCCTCAACCTCCCAAAATGCTGGGATTACAGGCGTGAGCCACCCCACTGGCCTGCATTTTCCTTCTCTTGTCGCCTCTCACATTTCTTGCAGTTTATCTTGTCAGAGTGAGCTGTGCCTTGCTCCAGCCTTGGCCACCTATTGCGGGGGAAAGTATACCTTGCTAGGAGACCAGGAGAAAGGGCCCAGTACTGCCTGCTGCCCTCAGAAGCCAACTCTTCTCAAGCATTCGTAGAGGCACTGAGATTTGGTCAAAGATGGTAGAGAAGAGGCCTCCCAGGTTCCTGGGCTCCCTCTCCCGCTTCCACTCCCCTCCCTGATCAGCCTGGGGTGGGCTTGGGAGGGATGAAGCCAGACGCTGCAGCTGCACGGTGGGAAGGCTCTGGCTCTCAGAGCAGCCTGGACCACGGAGCAGCTTTCCTAACCCTGGCCTGTTTTCCTTCCTGATTTACCAGAGCAGCCTGGGAGCATCCCAGGCCCCGAGTGTGCCTCCTGCAAAAGAGTGTTTTCTCCCTACTTCAAAAAGGAGCCAGTGTACCAGCTGCCCTGTGGCCACCTCCTGTGCCGACCCTGCCTGGGTGAGAAGCAACGCTCCCTGCCTATGACGTGCACAGCCTGCCAGCGGCTGGTTGCTAGCCAGGACGTGCTGCGGGTCCACTTCTGAGTGACTGGCCTCCACTGGAGGAGACCCATCGCTGGGAGGAGCTGAGGGGGAACAGGAGCAGGGCCACCGCACCCCTGAGGTCTGGCCAGGCCCCAGGCACAGAGCTGCCTGCTCCCTCCCGGGGCTCTTCTTCATCACCTCACAGTATAGCACACTGCTGCGCTGGTGGCAATAGGGCAACAAAGCCATAGGCCGGAGGGCGGGGGGGTGTCCCTGCCTCCCCGCCACGCCCCCTGCCTGAGCCCAGGGCCTGCTGGAGCCAGCCCCACCCTAGGCAGGAAGATGCCTGCTAAGGGCCCCCTATGCAGTTCGCATACCCCCCTATCCAGCAGGGCACTGTGGGTGGCTCACCCTAGATTGTGGCCCAGATCTCAGGAGTCTCTGCCTTCAGGGTCATCCAAAGTGGACCTTGGGGGCAGTGGGGGTGTCTGTGGAACGCATGACTCAGCCCCCCAACTGGCAGCCTTAATAAAGCGATGGTTGACGTCTGCTGTGGGCTTCCTCCTGGTGGACTGCCTGTCTGTGTCGTTACACTCCTGTCACCCACCTACACCCACACAAGTGGAGCTCACAGGGTAGCTGTGTGCAGTCACTGCAGCCCGTCAGGCTGTCATTGCTGTCGACGGCCTGAACGGACACAAACTGGACTTTTCAGATCTGTCCCCTGCGTGGGGACTCAGAACCCAGGTTTGCAGGTGGGCATACGTGGTGGGAGGGTGAAGGGCTCCCTCTGGCCGGTGCCAGCCGTGCTCAGTTGGCTCCTGAAACTGCTCCCTGAGGGGGAGCGCAGCGTTTCCGTGTGCGGCCGGTTTCAGGAAAAATACTTGTTTATAGGCTGCATCCTTTTTTCAGCCCAACATTTAACTTTATGGAGTCCCCAAGGGAAAATACATCCATATCCCTGCGACTTGGTACTCTTATCAGATTCCAGCCACTAGAAGAACCTCAGTGAGAAAACACACCCACCTTTCCCTGTTCCCTTCTACGCACGTTTGGGAAGGAGCTGCCTAGGGATGCTTTGTAAGGCTGTATTTTACCCTTGAGCTTAGCCGCAGGTCCTGTGAACAGGCCGTGGCTGCGCTGCGCATTCTTTTCCTTTAGGCTGTCCAAGGCTCTAGTCCACACCCAAGACTTTAGAGATCTGGGTTTGGGGTTAGGTTGCCTTTTTTTTTTTTTTTTTTCAATTGAGATAGGTTCAGTCTCTGTTGCCCAAGCTTGAGGGCAGTGGTGCAGTCATAACTTATTGCAGCCTTGAACTCCTGGGCTTAAGGAATCCTCCCACCTCAGCCTCCCAGGTAGCAGGAACTATAGGCATGTACCACCATGCCCAGCTAATTTTCTTATTTTTTGTAGAGACAGGGTCTTGCTACGTTGTCCATACTGGTCTCAAACTCGTGGGCTCAAGTGATCCTCCCAAAGTGCTGAGATTGCAGGTATGAGCCACTTCACCTAGCCAAGCCTGCATTTTCTTTTGAGTTCCTACATCACTTGTCCACAAAGATGGCTTCAGAGAGGTGGTCACATCCTTCCCTCTGCTTCCCATTGGCACTGGCCTTGATGCAGCCCTCACATGAGATTTGAGGGTCTGCATGAATGGCCTGTGCTGCCCTGGCTGGCGAGGCTCCTGTGTGCCCCTGGCTTTCTGGGTCTGTGCCTCTCCAGAATCTTGCCTTACCCTCTGGTGTGCTTGTGTTCTTAGAAAAGCCCCAGCATGGCTGGGCACGGTGGCTCATGCCTATAATCCCAGCACTTTGGGAGGCCAAGGTGGGTGGATCACTTGAGGTCAGGAGTTCGAGACCAGCCTGGCCAACATGGCAAAACCCCATCTCTACTAAAAATACAAAAATTAGCTGGGCGTGGTGGTGTGTGCCTGTAATCCCAGCTGCTCGGGGGGCTGAGGCACAAGAATCACTTGAACCCAGGAGGCAGAGGTTGCAGTGAGCTGAGATGGTGCCACTGCACTCCAGCCTGGATGATAGAGTGAGACTCCTCTCAAAAAAAAGAAAAAAGCCCCAGCATGTAGCAAAAGCATTTCTTGGTGAGTGTGGGGGCTGGTGATTCCCACCTTCCACCTGTCATGGTCTCAGGGAACAGCCTACTTCCCACCAGCATCTTGACACCCACAGTGTACTCTAGCTGCTGGGAACCCATCTCTCTGGGAGAAATCCTGTCCACCCAACCCCAAGAGCCCTAGCGTGCAGTCAGCGTCAGCACAGCGCTCCCAGTTGAGGGCCGGGCTGCCTCCCCTTAAACAGCTGTGTTGGAGGTACTGCCCAGACCACCTGCAGGGCCCTGGGGATCTGCATTTCTAACAGTCTCCTGCCCCCAAGACTGCTCTGGTAGAAAACCCAGCCTAGGAGCCCCTGGAATGGCAGGCCCTGTCCTAGGTACAGGTGGAGCCATGCCCAGGAGTTGCGTTCGTTTTTCTTATTTGAAAGACTTCCCCCAAAAGGAAGTGGTCTTTTCACTACCCTTGCCAGAAACATGCCAAGCACCACTGGGCTCTGTTTCTGTCCCCTAGAAAATGGGAATAAGATTTCTCTTGCTGTCACCTGGCTCTGTAGGCAGTGTATTTCTCACTAGAGCCTGGACCCAGGCACAGAACAGAGTAAACATGCAGAGTTTAGGTCCACGGACGGAGAAGACTCAGGATCCCAGAGCCTTGCTGTGGCCCTGCTGCCCTCCAGAGACCTTCCACCCCCTCCATGACCACAGGGTCCACAGGCACATGTCTCTTCCCCTTCCTGTGACATTGACTCGATGGCCCTCTGAACGCAGGTCAGGGCCATGGTACCCCTGTGGTTTGGTGGGGGCAAAGGGGCCCAGGCAGCACCAGTCTCCAAATCTCCTCCCAAGGTGCAAAGGTCTACCCTGTGACTCTGCCTGTGGCCATTCTCTGTCCTCACTTGCAGTGGCTGGCTCTCCAGTTGCCCTTCCAGCCCCTGAGTAGGTGGAAGAGAGGTTGGCGTCAGAAAAGAAGTAGATGAACCAAATGGCCAGAAAGAAGAACAGCTGCTCACAACGTTCCCTCTTCTTGCAGCTGGGCTGCGAGGCCCCGAAGCATCTGGGGCATGGGGCTTTGTAGCTTTTCCCAGCCCCACACCTGCCCGGCTTCCCCGCTAGCTCTCCAGCTTGAGGCCTCCCAGTGGCTGGGCACTTTTCCATTCCCCAGGAGATGGGCCTTCTGACGCTGGGTTGCTGTAAGTAGGTCTGCAGACAAAGAGTCCTGCCCTGGAGGAAACCGCTTTGCCTGCCTGGCCTCCTGCCTGTGGTATTGTGACATTGTGAGGCTGGGCTGGCTGCCATTGTGATGGCCACTGGGGTGGGAAGCCTCTTCAGGCTGGTTTCTCCCCCAGGGCTCCTGTGGGCCTTTGTTGAGCAGGTCCTGGCTTCAGAGCTGGCCCCTCCTGGGGTAGGCCTGCTGTCACCTCACCTGGCTGCTCAGCGTGCTTGCCAGTGCAGGGTCTTTCCTTCCAGTTCTGAATTGGAAGGGGCGTGGCTGGGTTGGAAATTAGTGAAAACTGCACTGTCCACTAGAGTAGCCCCTAGCCACAGTGGCTATTCAATTAAAAGTAAATGAAATTTTAAACTCAGTTCATTACTCACACCACCCACATTTAAAGTGCTTGATAGTCACATGAGGTTAGTGGCTACTGGGTTTTAGCCATAATCCCAAAAGGCACAGTCCCAAAGGCCATAACCCCGAATGTTGAAATCCCTAAAGATCAAAATCCTAAAGTATAAAATCCCTGATGTCTAATTGAATCCCAAACCATAAATGACAGATTTGTAATTAGGTACAATCAAGTCTTCTTACATTTGAACTTTTGAGATTGTGATTTTTAGGATTTCAGACTTCAGGGATTTTGATCTTTTGGGATTTCAACATTCAGGATTATGGTGATTGGGATCCTGTTTGGGGGGTTAGGATCAGCACAGGTGGGTCCTATATTGGACAGCACAGATATAGACCATTTCCACCATCACCGAAAGTTCTCCTGGACAGTGCTGGGTCAAAATAAGAGCTTGTTCCCCTTCCCTCTTATGAACTGTCACCTGAGAGTGGAGGAAAGCCCCCCCTCCATGGGGGCAGGAGGACAGAACAATGGGGTACAAAATCAGACAGTTTTTGTTTTCAGTACATTGAAATGTACCCCATTTCAGGCACCTCTCTGCAAGGGAGGGTGTGCATTACAGCTGGT
>NC_045437.1:72281303-72317014 GCF_002776525.5 Piliocolobus tephrosceles | reverse complement strand
ACCAGCTGTAATGCACACCCTCCCTTGCAGAGAGGTGCCTGAAATGGCTCTGTCTGTGCCAAGAGGTGTGACAAGATCTCCAGCGTGGCACAGGACTAAGGGGAGGACATAGGAGGAAGACTTGGAATGGTCAAGTTTATTCCATCAGGGTTTTCACCAATAATAGGATAATGCTACCCTTAACCCAGCTATCAAGTGACCACCACACAAACATCTTGACGTTTTCCCTTCCAATGTTTTTCTGTAAAGAAAAAAATATTTATAGGTATATAGTGTGTGAGGCTGTTGCCTGCTATTTCTAACACTATCTCATGGACATTTGCCTTTGTCGTTAGATACTCTTCTACAAAGCTCATTTGTAGGCCGGGCGCGGTGGCTCGTGCCTGTAATCCCAGCACTTTGGGTGGCCAAGGCAGGCGGATCACCTGAGGTCAGGAGTTCGAGACCAGCCTGGCCAACATGATGAAACCCCGTCTCTACTAAAAATACAAAAATTAGCCGGCGTGGTGGTGGGTGCCTGTAATCCCAGCTACTCAGGAGGCTGAAGTGGGAGAATCACTTGAACCCAGGAGGCAGAGGTTGCAGTGAGCCAAGATGGCACCACTGTACTCCAGCCTGGGCGACAGAGCACAACTGTCTAAAACAAACAAACAAACAAATTCAGATTCAGTAAGGACAAAGACTGATGGATGTGACTGCCTTAAAAAAAAAAAAATCCGCTGTGCATAGTGGCTCACACCTGTACTTCCAGCTCTTTGGGAGGCCAAGGAGGGAGGATCACTTGAGCCTAGGAGTTTGAGACTAGCCTGGGCAACACAGGGAGACCCTGTCTCTACAAAAAATACAAAAATTAGCTGGGCATGGTGGTGCGTGCCTGTAGTCCCAGCCACTCAGGAGGCCAAGGCAGGAGAATCGCTTGAGCTTGGGAAGCAGAGGTTGCAGTGAACCGAGATCATGCCACTGCACTCCAGTCTGTGCGACAGAGGGAGACCCTGTCTCAAAACAAACCAGAAACCTCTTACATGGCAAAATTCATTAGCACGTAAAAATAAAAATTACAAGCTGGGAAAATATATTTGCAACCTATATTAAATGGTTAATATCCATAACATATAGCTTCTAAAAATAACAGATTCACAAGGAAATACAAATGACTTTAAAACATGTAAACAATGTCCAGTCTCGCTCATAATACGAGGAAATGAAGAGGACCATGAAATGCCACTTCTTGCTTAGCAGACTGGCGGAAATCTCCACGTCTGGTCACAATCTGTAGGTGAGACTTTGGGTTAACGGGGGCTGCCATATACTACTGCTGAAAACACAAAGGATAGTCTTTGGCGGGGAATGTGGCAATATCTTGGCAAGTCACGTATGCATGTACCCTTCTACCAGCCATCCTACATCTAGGATTCTCGTCCAAAGATCCCCTGGAAAAATATGAAAAGAATTCTAGCCCCGCCAGCAGGCAGCCTGGGCACCCAGAACTGATCTTTACAGGACTGAGGAGCCATGCCGCCCTCCGTGGAGGCGCCAGCTGTGTTCAGCCTATGGGCCCAGAAGCAAGTGCTTTACACATGCACGATTTTATCAAGGAGATTATGGAGACCTTGGAGGCCATCCATGCATGTTAAAAACTTTTGCATTCAAAAGTGTTAATAAAAGTTTATATATTGAATAAGCAATGTCCTAGGCATTGCACTAAATGCCTGTGTATTATCTTATTTAATCCCCACTTGGAGTTAGGATGAAACAGAGGCTCAGACCACAAGGCGCTCCTCTGATTGCCTACACGACCTACAGAAGTGTCTTCACTTGGTTCCAAATCCACTGTGCAATCCAGAGCCAGAGGCACAACAGAGTCTAATTATGGAATAACAACCTCATGACCAGGCTCCAGCACAGCCTTTGAAATTCAGTATAACACCTCTAGGCACAAAAATAAAAGATGCTCCCCCCATAAAGGCTCAGCAGAGTTAGTCACATGTAAATATACGAATCTCCTGGTTGAAATGTGAATGGAAAAGTACTCGTCGTGTGCAGTTCCCGGGAGAGGAGGCACAGACGGGCTCAGGAATGGCCCTATCTGCGACTCAGGGCACTGGGTACTAGGATCCTGTTGAGGTGCGCTGCCTCTTTCCAGAGACCCCAGTGTGGGATACATGTGGCCAAAGAAGATCCAATTTGAAAAAGAAACTAAACTGGGTGTTGGGAAACCTTGTGAGAGTCGGTAACCAAAGGAGGCCTGCGTGGTCCTGGCGGAGTGGGAAGGTGTGAGGGGCAGACAGTGGAACAGGCCCAGGAAGAGGTCAGGAAGCAGAGGCGGGAGTCGGGAGCAAAGCTGGGCAGAGGCCTACAATGTCCTCTAAACTGCTGGAGAGAACTGGGCTTGAAAAGGGAGGGGACAGGGAATCAGCATAGGGAGACAGAGGCACAGGCTGGCCTCCCCTTCCCATGATTCTTGATGCCCTTCCCTTGGGCCCAGGGCCCAGACACCGGCTCTGACTCAGCGGATGAAATGCAACCCCATGGCTCATTAATTAGGAAGCCTGTAATTAGCCTGTCTCAGAAACCAGGAGCCTCCAGAGAGAGCCCCTCTCACCTGCCTTCCTCCCTCCCGCCCAAAAGATGACATCAAGCTGGGGAGGTCCGGCTCCTGGGACTGAGGAGGGGAAAGCAGAGTGTGAGCAATAGGGGGAATGAAATACCAGGCACGCGTGCATGCATGCGACAGCCTCGGCGAATTGACCTTCAGTCATGAGATGATGGAAATGATGCTAAGTGGTCTAAACACTAAATGTTTCCTCTACTGAAGAAACCCCAGGGCAGGCTTGGGCGTGGCCCAGGTGGGTCTACAACACCCACAAAGCTGCGAGCCCCTGCAACTAAGTGTGAGAGGGAAACCGCTTCTGTGGCCAGAATGTGGTTGGCACTCGGTGTGACTCGGCAGTACTGCTTAGACGGCTGCTTTTAGCTGCCTCCCTCACGGATTCCCTGCAGCTCCTTTAGCACTTTTCTCTTCAACCTTGGATTTTTCCACCTTGGAAAAATCTGTTCCAAAGCTTAGTCTCCTTTCCTCCTGGCTTCATACCACTGTGATTATTTGAAATTATCGGCTGCCAATTATTTGGCCCACTTTCCCAGCCAAAAGTGGGCTCTGTTCCTTCTCTGACCTTGGACAGGCTTGTGGCTGCTTCAACCTATAAAGCATGGCAACACTGACCTTCTGTGATTTCTGAGGCTATCATAAAATGCCACGTCACTCTGCCCTTGTTTTCTGGAGACTGACTCTTCATCGAAGCCCTGAGCAGCCATTCAATGGCTTCAAGAGTGAATCCAGGCTGGGCACAGTGGCTCATGCCTGTAATCCCAACACTTTGTGAGGTCAAGACAGGTGGATCACCTGAGGTCAGGAGTTCGAGACCAGCCTGTCCAACATGGTGAAACCCCATCTCTACTAAAAATACAAAAATTAGCTGGGTGAGGTGGTGGGTGCCTAATCCCAGCTACTCGGGAGACCGAGACAGGAGAATTGCTTGAACCCAGGAGGCGGAGGTTACAGTGAGCTGAGATCTCGCCACTGCACTCCAGCAAGACCCTGTCTCAAAAAAAAAAAAAAGATTGAATCCACCTCACAGGAAAGCAGACAGTCCAGGCAAGAGCGCCCCAACTGAGCTGAGCCTTCGGGCAACTCCCGCCCAAGTGCCCAGGCATGTGAGTGAAGAAGGCCCAGGTGATTTCAGCTTGTAGCCCTCCCTTCCTTCCTGTGGAAGCCCCAGACATTGTGGAACAGATAAAAGGTGTTCATTGTGACCTTCAGAACCTGTGAGCATAATAAAATGGCGGTGGGTTGATGCCACTGCATTTTGAGTGGTTTGTTACACAGCAACAGTAACGGAAACAACCACAAAATCCTAGATAATTGCTACAACAGGGCTGGGGAAGGACGGAGAAACCAGGAGGCAAAGCCAGGATCCTCCTTAGCCAAGAGGGACTGCAAATGCCCCTGTGCTGACAATTCGTACCCTTCACTGCTACTGGGCCCGGGCAGGCAGGCAGAGGACACACCAACTTGACTGGTCATTTACCCAAGACCCAGGGTTGGGCCCATGGTGGGTCCTGGGGACATAGTGACCAAAAGGACCACTCTCTAGTAGGACAGAAAGAGAGGGAAACACGTGAATAAAGCATGTCTAGGGCTCCACATTGACCTGAAGGAGGAGGAGGAGGAGGTTAGTTTTGCTAAGGTTAGGGGTGGGGGCAGGAAAGATGAGACTCAGGTTCTGATTATCAGAAGATATTTCAGTGGGCCAGGTGTGGTGGCTCATGCCTGTAATCCCAC
This sequence comes from Piliocolobus tephrosceles, assembly GCF_002776525.5. Classification (NCBI taxonomy): domain Eukaryota; kingdom Metazoa; phylum Chordata; class Mammalia; order Primates; family Cercopithecidae; genus Piliocolobus; species Piliocolobus tephrosceles. Next base: position 72,312,672 of record NC_045437.1, on the reverse strand, counting down.
TTTGGGAGGCCAAAGTGAGAGGATCGTTTGAGCCCAGGAGTTCAAGACCAGCATGGGTAACGTAATTAGCTGGGCATGGTGGCACACGTCTGTAGTCCCAGCTATTCAGGAGGCTGAGGTGGGAGGATCGCTTGAGCCCAGGAGGTGAAGGCTGCAGTGAGCTGTGTTTGTGCCACTGCCCTCTAGCCTGGGAAACAGAGTGAGATCCTGTCTAAAAGAAAAGAAAAGATCTCAGTGGATTTGTAGGGGTGAGGGGTGCTTAGCTTTACGGCATTTATTTCCCTTCCTACTATCATCCTGGGTTCCTTTCAAGGCACTACCCTTTCTCCATTGCATTCACTCTGAAGGAGCTTTATTCAGACACTTGAGGATGGGCATCATCCAACCTAATCCAAAAAGCCAGTCCCTCCCTGGAGTAAGCATCTGAGCAGAGGGATCAGGAGGAAGGCACCTGCCTCGGCCTCCCAAAGTATTGGGATTACAGGTGTGAGCCAACGTGCTGGGCAGGAAATCCTTTTTAAAACATTCTAAGGAACCCAGCTTGTTTGGAGGAGAATAAAGATATGGATTAATCTTAAATATTGCTTAAACTACTGAAATAATAGAAATAAGATTTAAAAATAATCCATTTTAAGACAAGAAAGAAGGAAAAAGAAGTGAAAGGGTGTCCTAGTAAATGGAAAACAGAAGCAATGAAGCCGGAAGTTTGAGACCAGCCTGGGCAACATATGAGAACGTGTCGCTACAAAAAAATTTTTTAAAAATTAGCTGGTGGCAGGCTGGGTGCAGTGGTTCACACCTGTAATCCCAGCACTTTGGGACGCCAAGGCGGGCAGATCGTGACGTCAGAAGATTGAGACCATCCTGGCTAACATGATGAAACCCTGTTTCTACTAAAAATTCAAAAAATTAGCTGGGCATGGTGGTGGGCGCCTGTAGTCCCAGCTACTCAAGAGGCTGGGGCAGGAGAATGGCATGAACCCGGGAGGCGGAGCTTGCAGTGAGCCGAGATCGTGCCAGTGCACTCCAGCCTGGGTGACAGAGCGAGACTCCGTCTCAAAAAACAAACAAACAAAAGAATTAGCTGGTGACCAGGGGCGGTGGCTAATGCACTTTGGGAAGCTGAGGTGGGCAGATCACAAGGTCAGGAGTTCGAGACCAGCTTGGCCAATATGGAGAAACCCCATCTCTACTAAAACTACAAAAATTAGCCAGGGCCGGGCGCGGTGGCTCATGCCTGTAATCCCAGCACTTTGGGAGGCTGTGGCGGGCAGATCACGAGGTCAGGAGATCGAGACCATCCTGGCTAACATGGTGAAACCCCGTCTCTACTAAAAATACAAAAAATTAGGCAGGCGTGGTGGCGGGCGCCTGTAGTCCCAGCTACTTGGGAGGCTGAGGCAGGAGAATCGCTTGAACCTGGGAGGTGGAGGTTGCAGTGAGCCGAGATCATGCCACTGTGCTCCAGCCTGGGCAACAGAGCGAGACTCTGTCTCAAAAAAAAAAGTAGCTGGCATAGGCCAGGTGTGGTGGCTCATGCTTGTAATCCCAGCACTTTGGGAGGCTGAGGTGGGTAGATCACCTGACATCAGGAATTCAGTCTGACCAATATAGAGATACAAAATTAGCCAGGCGTGGTTGGCGCATGCCTGTAATCCCAGCTACTCGGGAGGCCGAGGCAGGAGAATCGTTTGAACCCGGGAGGCAGAGGTTGCGGTGAGCCGAGATCGTGCCATTACACTCCAGCCTGGGCAACAAGAGAAAAGTCCGTCTCAATAATAATAATAGTAATAATAATAATAATAACAACAACAACAACAAGCTGGCAGGGTGGGTTGGGCTTGTAGTCCCAGCTACTTGGGAATCTGAGGTAGGAGGATAGTTTGATGACCGCGCCACTGCACTCTAGCCTGAGTGACAGAGCTAGACCCTGTCTCAACAATAACAAAAAGAAAACAGAAGCTAAATGTTTGCAAATGAATCCAAGTACATGGGCAACCACCATCAATGTTAACAGATTAAATTTACCTTGTTAAAAAAGGAGCTCTCAGGTTGAATAAAAAATAAAATATTTGCCGGGCATGGTGGCTTATACGTGTAATTCCAGCACTTCGAGAGGCCAACACCAGATAATTCCTTGAGGCTAGGAATTTGAGACTAGCCTGAGCAACATAATAAGATCCCATCTCCACAAAAACATAAAAAATAAAAATTAGCTGGTCGTGGTGGTTGGTACCTATAGTCCCAGCTACTAGGGAGGCTGAGGCAAGAGGATCAGTTGAACCCAGGAGTTTGAGGCTGCACTCCAGCCTGGGCAACAGAGCAAGACCCTGTCTCTAAAATACACACATGCCTGTAATCCCAGCACTTTAGGAGCCATGGTGGGTGGATCACTTAAGGTCAGGAGTTCAAGACCAGCCTGGCCAACATGGTGAACATGGCCATCTCTACTAAAAAATACAAAAAAAAAAAAAAAAAAAAAGAAAAGAAAGAAGATAAAATGTAATAAAGGTGTAAATCAATGATACAAACCCTATAGAGATTCAACACAACCAGAAGTTGGTTCTTTAAAAAATCACATAAAAGGAACCAGGCACAGTGGCTCACGCCTGTAATTCCAGAACTTTGGGAGGCTGAGACAGGTGGATCATATGAGGTCAGGAGTTCAAGACCGACCTAGCCAACATGGTGAAACCCCATCTCTACTAAAAATAAAAAAATTAGCCGGGCAGTAGTGGCACGTGCTTGCAGTCCCAGTTATTCAGGACGCTGAAGCAGAAGAATCGCTTGAACCCAGGAGGTGGAGGTTGCGTGAGCTGAGACAGCACCACTGCACTCCAGTCTGGGCAACAAAGTGAGACCCTGTCTCAAAAGAAAAAAAAAAGTCACATAAAAAGCACCAACAGAGAAGACCCGGCAGCACTGCCTGGAATTGGCGTACCTTTGGGGGCTGAGGACAACGGTGTGGCACTCAGGGGGTGTAGACAAAAGTGAGAGTTAGCAGGGCCAGACCTGCAGGCCTCTTGGACATGTCTGGGCATTGTCCAGAGGGTAGTGGAAAGCCACAGACTGGTTTTGAGCAGGAAGTGGCATGGTCAGTCAGGGAGGCAGAATGGGAAGGCTCTGAAGATAACCTGGGGCGGAGCCCAGGCATGTGAAGCAGGCCAAGGCGCTGGGAGGCCAGGAGCAGGCTGGGGCAGGGAGCTTGGGAACCCGGGGTAATAGGCTTCTTGCTCAGTACCTCTGCCTGGCTTAGCTGTGTGGTCCTGGGCCACGGGGTCTCTCTGTGCTACAGGGTCCTCACAGGTGAAGTGACCTGCACAAGTCTACAAATACTTTCCAGCCTGGGGCCAGGGGCAAATACCCGCTGACTGACTCAGCAGCCAGTCCCGTCCCTCCTCTTCCTCACCAACAGCACCACATTTTGTCAGGGGCCTATGAGCACACCTAGTCTTAGGGGTGAGCCTTGGCTGGCCCAACCCAAAGAAGGCAGCGGGCTGGTGGTGCTTGCCCTGCCTGGAGGGATTTAGGGGTGGGGGCTCTGGGCAGGTTTCTCCTCCCTAAGAACAGAGAGGCTCAGAAGAGGGAACCCATTTTGTGGCTGTCCCCTTGCCACGAGGAAGGACACTCAGACATGTGGAGGGTACCAGACAGGAGTGAGGAAGTCCCAGATGCCATCCCTGAACTTCCAGCCACCTCCCAACTTGAATCATAGTAAATTACAAAGGTTCTTGGGGTTTAGTCACTGCTATTTTGTTTAGTTTATATTTTATTTTATTTTTTTTATAAGACAGGGTCTGACTGTGTCACCCAGGCTGAAGTGTAGTGGCATGATCATAACTCATTTCAGCTTCTGGTTCCTGGGCTCCAGCGATCATCCTGCCTCTGCCTTGCGAGTAGTTGGGACCACAAGCATGCACCCCCATGCCCAATCTTTTTTTTTCCCCCTCTTCAAAGATGGGTTCTGGATGTGTCACCCAGCCTGGAGTGCAGTGGTTATTCACAGGCAGGATCCCACAACTGATTAGCACAGGAGTTTTCACCTGCTCCATTTCCGATCTGAGTGGGTTCACCCCTCCTTAGGCAACCTGGTGGTCCCCTTGCACCCGAGAGGCCACCATGCTGATGCTGAACTTAGTGTGGACGCCAGCTAGGCATAGCCCACTACAGCACAGGCAGGAGTGCAGTAGCATGATCATGGCTCACTGCAGCCTCTGCCTCCTGGGCTCAAGCATCCTCCTGCCTCAGCCTCGGGAGTAGCTGGGATTCCAGCACCTGGCTCTGCTAAGGTTTTGAGGCAGTAGCGTGGTGAAGGGCACAGACCCTGGAGCCTGAGTTTGAATCCCAGATCTGCTGTTTATTACCTGTGCGTCCTTGGGCAAGTTATTCAACCTCTCTGTCCCTCAGTTCCTGTCTGCAAATAGAGATAAAAATACTTCCTCCTTCACAGGGTTTATGTGATTCAAGGAGGAAAATAAATGTAAAAGGCTTAAAACAGTGCTGGCACACACTTCGATTTTTTTTTTTCTCGAGATGGAGTTTCATTCTTGTTGCCCAGGCTGGAGTGCAGTGGCGCAAACTTGGCTCACTGCAACCACCGCCTCCCCGGCTCAAGCGATTCTCCTGCCTCAGCCTCCCGAGTAGCTGGGATTGCAGGCGCCCGCCACCACTGCCGGCTAATTTTTGTATTTTTAGTAGAGACGGGGTTTCACCATGTTGGCCAGGCTGGTCTTGAACTCCTGAGCTCAGGTGATCCACCCCGGCCTGCCAAAGTGCTGGGATTACAGGCGTGAACCACCGCGCCCGGCCCCACGCTCCGTGTTTTTATTGCCTGTGGTTTAGCATGTTTATAGCCCGCGCGTCCTGTATGACGTCCTTACCACACACACAAGCGCGCACACGCACACACACAGTTGGGTTCTCTCTTCCACATCCCTGCACAAACTGTTGATCCCGCCAGGTATGTCCTTCCCGTCTCCTTTTCCGGGGAATTTCAGTCCCCAGTCCACAAGCAACAAGTACATCCCGGGGAAGCCTTCCCTGCGCGGCGGCCTAGCCTTCCCACTCGCCCCAGAAACCCTCCGCCGGACCGCGCGCCCCAGGTTGGAGAGGTGAGGTGCGGTCTCTCTGGACGGAGGTGGAACCCTCAATTGGCGGCCTAGGGCGAGGCTCACACGTGGCCCCCCGGACCGCCACGCGCCTGGCAGCGCGGCCTCTCTGCGCGCGTTTCCTCCACCGGCGAGCGGTACCGCTGAGCCTGGGGCCTGGGGCCTGGGGTCTGGGGCTCAGACGGGGCCCTGTCAGGCAGGCAGAAGGGCGAGCGTGGAAGCCGGGGCCGCCTCCGCCGCAGCCCCCTCCGCTGCCGCCTGGATCGGCCGCTTCCCCCGCCCGGCCGCCCGGCTGATGGCGCTAAGTGATTCCGGGCGCCGCGCTCCGGGGTGGCGCCGACCAGCGGGGCCCTGGGGGCCCGCCGGAGCCGCACTCATGTCGCTCTTAGCAGTCTGTGCACAGCGCGCCTCATTAGGGGCCGCCAGGCCGAGGGGGGCGTGCGCGCAGCGCTGCGCCTCTCAATTTGTGCTCGACCCTGGCCCCCGAGCTTCCGCGCCCTCGGGTCCCCGAGGCCCGCGCTGTTTCCTGTCTCTCCTGGTGACTTCACTCTTCATCTCAGCACCCGCGGGTGTCTGGCTGCGTGGGGGCTGGGAATGCGGACAGGCCTAGCTCTTCCCTAAGTCTAGCAAAGGGAACGTCTCTGGGACCCCAGGGCCGCAGTCATTGTCCCCAGCGGGTGCGGCAGGCCAGGTCACTTGGAACCTGGAGCTGGGGTTGAGCGTCTCTAGATGCGAATCTACACGTCTTGCTGCCGTACAGGTTTTCCATATAGAAACGAGTTTGTCAAAAATATTTTTCCTCGTTTATTTTGCCTTTTACTTAGGTTATTTTTCCAAGTAAGAATTTTTATTGTCTTTTCATTTCTGATTTCTTTTAAGCTTAATGTAATCCCCTTTAGAGATATGATAAATATTGAGACCTGGCTTCCCGCATCCCCTCCCCGCCCCCCGCCCCCTGGCCCCCGTCAGCTATTTTTTTTGTTTTGTTTTGTTTTTTGAGACAGAGTCTCACTCTGTCGCCCAGGCTGGAGTGCAGTGGCGCAATCTCGGCTCACTGCAACCTCTGCCTCCCAGGTTCAAGTGATTCTCCTGCCTCAACCTCCCAAGCAGCTGAGACTACAGGCGCCCGCCACCATGCTCAGCTCATTTTTTTTGTATTTTTGGTAGAGACAGGGTTTCACCATGTTGGCCAGGATGGTCTTGAACTCCTGACCTCGTGATCTGCCCGCCTCGGCCTCCCAAAGTGCTGGTATTACAGGCGTGAGCCACTGCGCCCGTCTTGTCAGCTGATTTTATTCTATTTAGCTCTTCAGTCCAGCTGAGATGTGCTTTGGTCTGCAAAGAGCTGAAGGTAGTGTCTGTAAAGAGCAGAAGGCCTCCTCCGCCCTCCTTTTTCACTTGGCCCTACAGTGGATCCATTTTAGTTCCATACCTGCCCCCCTCAGGCCCAGCATTTTTCTCAGAGGTTTCTCATCCCTACTCAATGTATCCTTTTTGATTCAGTTCAGTAAGCAGGTCTTGGGCTTCTACATCTTTGGTTCGCTCTTGTTCCCCTCTTCATAGTTTACAGAGCATTTGTGTGGGTTCTCAAAAATACTACTGGAGGCCAGGCACAGTGGCTCACACCTGTAATCCCAGCACTTGGGAGGCGGAGGGAGGCGGATCACTTGAGGTCAGGAGTTCCAGACCAGCCTGACCAACATGGTAAAACCCCATTTCTACTAAAAACACAAAAATTAGCCAAGTATGGTGGTGAGCGCCTGTAATCCCAGCTACTAGGGAGGCTGAGGCACGAGAATCACTTGAACCTGGGAGGCAGACGTTGCAGTGAGCCAACAGGTGAAAAGACAGAAAGCTGGATTTACTGCTACCAGCAGTGTTCATTTGAAAATGAGGCCAGATAGGCACGGTGGCTCATGCCTGTAATCCCGGCACTTTGGGAGGTCAAGGTGGGCACATCACTTGGGTTCAGGAGTTTGAGACCAGTCTAGGGAAAGTGGTGAAATCTTGTCTCCACAAAAACAAAAATTAGCTGGGCATGGTGCTGTGGTCCCAGCTACTCGGGAGACTGAGGTGGGAGGATCACTTAAGCCCCGGAGGTAGAGGTTGCAGTGAGCCACGATCGCACCACTGCACTCCAGCCTGGGTGACAGAGCAAGACTCTGTCTCAAAAAAAAAAAAAAAAAAAGAACATGAAGTCAATGGCTGGGCACAGTGGCTCACGCCTGTAATCCCAGCACTTTGGGAGGCCAAGGTGGGAGGATTACTTGGGACCAGGAGTTTGAGACTAGTCTGGGCTGGGCAACACAGTGAGACCCTCATCTCTACAAAAAAAATTTAAAAAGGAAAAAAGATAGAAAGAAAATGAGGCCATGCCCTCTCTGGCAGTAGTAGAGATGTTCTGTGGTACATACAGCAGGGGAATAAGAAACAGAAGGTGTGGGCGGGGCAGATGCTCTGCTAAGATTAGTTAACTGTTACTTCTTCTCAGAAAAGGTGGTCTAATGGTAAGGAAGTACTTTATAGAACATGCTGACATTTGGGGTTTAATCTGGAAGCCTGCAACGTTTTATTATGTAAGGATTGCAGAAATCTTAACCCTTTATAGCACCCTCATCTGATTCCCTTAAGACCTCAGTGGGACAGGAAGTGGAGTTAGTACTTCAAGTAAATAACCTTGGGAACAGGTGTGACTTGCCCTGGGTCACACAGAACTCACCGGAGAGCTGAAGCTGATACTCAGAGCTTCCCTTCCTTCTTTCCATGATTTATTGAATACCCTCTACCTGGAGTGGGGTTACTCTACTGAGCATGAAAGGTAGAGTCCTTCCTTTCTGCCCTGGTGTTTCATTTTAAAGGGGTTACAGGCATACACACACAAAAAGACAGACACACACAAAAAATGAATTGTGAATTGCAGTAGGTGCTATGAAATTCATCAACATAGTCCCAGACAGAAGATAAAAGAGATGGGGGATGCTCTAGATAGGGCAATCAGGGGAGCCTCCTCTTAAGAGATGCCATTGAAGCCAATCAAATGAATCCTGGGGAGGGTGCGGGTAGAGAAATCTTCCAGGACACGGAAACAGCAGGATCTCAGATCCCAAAGCAGCAGTTGGAGTTGAGATTGATTTCAGAGGTAGAACTAAGCAAGAGTGAGGGAAAGAAGGCCCAGGGTGAGTCTCAGGTTCTGGGAGGAGCAGCTGGTTAGATGGTGGTGTGATCTCAGAGGTGGGAACCCTGGAAGAGAGCAGGGAAACAGCTGAGAATCTGGAGTTGCGTGTTGACCTCGTTAAGTTGGAGAAGTCTATTGGATATCCAAGGGGAGGTGTCACCGGGCAGTTGTAACTATAAGTCTGGCGCTTTGGGGAGAGGCCCAGGATGGAAATATCAATTTGTGAATTATTAGCTTGTAGTAAGTATATAAAATTGTGGGATCACCCAGGAAGAGAAGAGAAGGGACACAGGACTGATTCCTGGGATGCTCCAACATTTAGAAGTCAAGGTCAAAGAGGAAGAGCCAGAAAAGGAGGCTGAGAGAGAACATCCGGTGTAACAGAAGGAAAACCAAGAGAGTGTAGCATCACTGGAACCAAACAAAGTGTGTTTCAGAAAAGGATAAGCGTGGCTGGGCGCGGTGGCTCATGCCTGTAATCCCAGCACTTTCGGAGGCCGAGGCGGGCAGATCACGAGGTCAAGAGATCGAGACCATCCTGGCTAACACAGTGAAACCCCGTCTCTACTAAAAATGCAAAAAATTAGCCGGGCGTGGCGGCGGGCGCCTGTAGTCCCAGCTACTTGGGAGGCTGAGCCAGGAGAATGGCATGAACCTGGGAGGCGGAGCTTGCAGTGAGCGGAGATCGTGCCACTGCACTCCATCCTGGGCAACAGAGCAAGACTCCATCTCTGGGGGAAAAAAAAAGGATAAGTGTTCACCCATGTCAAATGCTGCTAGGAGATCGTGTAAAATAAGGCCATAGACACGACTACCACATTTTTCAGTATGGAGGTAGTTTAAGACCTTGACAACAGGAGTTTTAATGGGCTGGTTTGGGCAGAAGCCCAGGTGGAGGGAGCTGACGAATAAATGTTGATTTCTGGATAAATGGCAGGTGGCGTGAGACCCCATCTCTAAAAACAAAAACAAAAACAAAAAGGGCAGGTGGACCACAAGTGAAAAACCAAGATGATCACTAACTCCAAGGAATACAAAAAGTTGTTCACAGATGAAAGATCATCATAATATACTACATGGCTTAGCTCAGAGGGCATAATTGCAATCTAACTTGTAATACTCATCTGTCATGACATCATCATATCTAGAAAATGGTGGATGAGGGGTATACGTCAGGGGAGCGGGGAGGAACTGGTGAAGGAACTGACTCCTTTCTTTTGAAAGGAAAAATGAATCAGGATCATGAGCTGAGATGTAGGAGATGAAAGGACCGAGAAGATGTAAAAAGTAGGTTGGGAAAGGAAACCTGTAAGGGACATGTAGAAGGGTGTGTGGTGTCTGGGGGTCCGTGTGACATATGGAGTGATGTGCTGGAAATGCTGCCAGTCAGCACAGTATAGAGACATTTCCCAGTCAGTGGAGGTTTCGAGAAGGTAGGTCCAGGGAGAAAGGGGCCTTGGTGTGGGAGGCCAGTCTTAGAATGAAGATCCTGGTAGACAGATCTGGTCAGCACAGAGGTCCTCACCTGTCCCATGGCTTGGGCCCTTCAGTCAGTCTGGCCTCATCCGTTTTCAGTTGTTGACTCAACCCCCTGCAGTGAAGAAGGGGTAAGGTGCTGGGCCAAGGCACCTTAGCCAGGCCTCCAGCCTCCCTCCTCCTCAGCTAGCCTCACAACCCACGGAGTCTCAACGGGGCAAGGGCCTCAGATCAAGCTTGTTTCCAGGCCATGAGTAGAATGAAAATGTCCCTCCTAGACTAATCCAGGAAGCTGCTCTCTCTGGAAATATCTCCTAGCTCTTAACAAGAATAATGGCAGTGGCCAGGCATGGTGGTTTACACCTGTAATCCCAGCACTTTGGGAGGCTGATTAGGGTGGATCACCTGAGGCCAGGAGTTTGAGACCAGCCTGGCCAACATGGTGAAACCCTGTCTCTATTAAAAATACAAAAATTAACTAGGCGTGGAGATGGGTGCCTGTAATCCCAGCTTCTCAGGAGGCTGAGGCAGGAGAATCACTTGAACCCAGGAGGCAGAGGTTGCAGTGAGCCAAGATCGCATCACTGCACTCCAGCCTGGGTGATAACAGCAAAACTCCATCTCAAAAAACAAAACAAAACAAACAAACAAAAAAGAATAACGGCATTAATAATGCAATACTGCTGTTCATCAACTTTACAATGGTGCAGGCACTTTTCTCTTTCCCTCCTTTCCCTTCCCCTCCCCTTCCCTCCCCTCCCCTCCCCTCCCCTTTCTTTCTTGATGGAGTCTCGCTCTGTCACCCAGGCTGGAGTGCAGTGGCATGACCTCGGCTCACTGCAAGCTCTGCCTCCTGGGTCCACGCCATTCTCCTGCCTCAGCCTCCCGAGTACCTGGGACTACAGGCGCCCGCCAACACGCCCGGCTAATTTTTTGTATTTTAGTAGAGACGGGGTTTCACCGTGTTAGCCAGGATGGTCTCGATCTCCTGACCTCGTGATCCGCCCGTCTCGGCCTCCCAAAGTGCTGGGATTACAGGCTTGAGCCACCGCGCCCGGCCGTTTTTTTTTGTATTTTTGGTAGAGACAGAGTTTCACTGTGTTAGCCAGGATGGTCTTGATCTCCTGACCTCGTGATCAGCCCGCCTCGGCCTCCCAAAGTGCTAGGACTACAGGCGTGAGCCACCGTGCCCAGCCAGGTGCAGGCACTTTTCTAAAGCTACCTTTTCTTTTGAAACAGGGTCTCACTCTCACCCAAGCTGGAGTGCAGTGGCTCAGGCATGGCTCACTGCAGCCTGGGCTCTAGCGATTCTCCCACCTCAGCCTCCCAAGTAGCTGGGACCACAGGCATGTGCCACCACACCTGGCCAATTTTTAAATTATCTGTCGTGATGACGTCTCTCTATGTTGCCCAGTCTGGTCTCTCGAACTCCTGGGCTCAAGTGATCCTTCTGCCTTTGCCTCTCAAAGTGCTGGGATTACAGGCGTGAGCCACCGTGCCCAGCCTTAAAGCTATTTTTCTTTTTTCATTTAAAATGTATTTATAGGCCAGGCGCAGTGGCTCACACCTGTAATCCCAGCACTTTGGGAGGCCAAGGCAGGAGGATCACAAGGTCAGGTTTGAGACCAGCCTGGCCAACATGGCGAAACCCCATCTTTACTAAAAATACAAAAAAAAGTAGCCAGGCGTGGTGGTGGGTGCCTGTAATTCCAGCTACTCGGGAGGCCAAGGCAAGAGAATCGCTTTAACCCAGGAGTCGGAGGTTGCAGTGAGCTGAGATCACGCCACTGCACTCCAGTCTGGGCGACAGAACGGGACTTCGAAAAAAAAAATTATTTATTTATTTATTTAAAATTAGAGGTGGGGCCGAGCACAGTGGCTCATGCCTGTAATCCCAGCACTTTAGGAGACCAAGGCCGGTGGATCACTTGAAGCCAGGAGTTTGAGATCAGACTGGCCAATATGTTGAAACCCCATTTCTACTAAAAATACAAAAATTAACCTGGCGTGGTGACGCATGCCTGTAATCCCAGCTACTTGGGAGACGAAGACAGAATTGCTTGAACCCGGGAGGTGGAGGTTGCACTGAGCTGAGGTTGCGCCACTGCACTCCAGCCTGGGTTGACAGAGTAAGACTCTGTCTCAAAAAAAATAAATAAATTAGAGATGCGGTCTTGCTATGTGTTGCCAAGACTGGTCTCGACCTCCTGTCTGGGTCTCTCAAGTAGCTGGGATTACAGGCATGAGCTGCCATGCCTGGCTCTAAAGCTTTTGTATAATAAATTATTTATTTCAGTCCTCACAATGACCCTAGGAGGTGGGTACCACGATTTTCCTTACTTCACACCGGCAGAAAGTAAGGCACAGACAAGTTCAGTGAGCTGCCCAAGCCATGAAGTTTCAAGCAGCAGAGTCCAGACCCTGAGCCGAGCTACCGGGAGCCAGTGTTGCTGCAACAACAACTGCCCAGTGTTGCCTCTCAAAGGGTCCTTGCAGTCCCTGAGGGGTCATTCCTGAAAAGGCCGATGTCATGGCCTGAGTACAGGCGGCCCCTCCTGGGATGCTGGCCTCCTCCCTGCCCTTGGTGGAGACGGGGCTGCTGTGTCCTCTGGAGCTTCCTCACAGCATCCGGCTGCACCCCGGAGAGGAGGCCAAGAGCCTGTGGCAACTGCAAGAGCTGGGGGCTGCGCACAGCTTGAGAGGCAGGGGGTGCCCGGCCTGAGCCCCAGACCAGCAGGGCACTCTGGTGGCCCAGGGAGAGAGGCCATGTCCTCTTTAGACCTGCCACCTTGGGATTAGGGACAAAAAGTGGCTTTCTCAGGCTGGGTCTGTTTAGCTATGCCTCCTCCTGCACCTTCCCCCAGACCCAGAACCCCCGGCCCCTCTCCCACCCCAGGTCTGAGACGGTACCTGCCCTGATTCCCACATACTAAGGTCCTGGCAGGCGTAGGAATTGGGACAAACAGTTGTCAGGTTCCCTGGGGCTCTCTCCACCTTTGAACCTTACTTGGCGTGGAGTTCTTGTTCCCCATAGTAGCTCCCCTGACTCATGTTTCTACCTGGGAGGGGGTGGTAGGTCATGTGCCAAATGTGTCCCCAAGGCCCCGTTTCAGGGCCTGAGTCCCCATTCCCTGCTCTATGGGGGTGCAGGGGTGTCATGTCTTGCACTTTCCCCAGCAGTCTGCCACCCCTCTACCCCGTAAGAACAAGTCCTTCTCATTCTGTGTCCTTTGACTCCACAACCGACCGCAGCTGCCTTGTTCACAAGGCAGGGATTCCTGTTTCTGGTGCAGCCAGTACAAAGCCCCTGTCCTCGCCACTCTGGGCTTGTGCTGTTCTTGGTCCCTTATCTTGTTGTCACAGGGCTAACCCTCCCCACACACCTGGCTGTCCCTTGCCCCACAGCTCCTAGCACCTGGCTGTCCCCTGCCCCACAGCTCCTAGGCCAGGGCCTGTCCCTGCCCCTAACACCCAGCCCCTCGGTTCCTCTTACCCTCTTCTTGGACCCTAAGCCCTTTCTGGGTAACCAGAAAGCTCAGAGACGGTCTCCAGGTGACCCCCAGTCTGTTCCTCTCCCTGAATCCAGAGCATTTCAGTCACAGTAGAGGCAATTGCTGTCATTCCGCGGCCCATGACAGCCTGGCGGCCCGCACCCCTCCCCCATGATCCCCTGCACAGACAGGCCCACGTGTGTCCCTAGATGCCTGAATCACTGCTGACGGCTGGGGACCTGGCCACCGTGGGCTCCTGGGGAGCCACTGGGGAGGGGGCGGTGGCTGCATCTCGCCTCCAGGGGAACACCTGCGGACATAAATAGGCAGCCAGCAGAGGCAGCAGCACAGAGCCACCAAGCAGCGCTGCATACGGGTTCCACCTGTGTGCACCAGGATGCCCGACACCATGCTGCCCGCCTGCTTCCTCGGCCTACTGGCCTTCTCCTCCGCATGCTACTTCCAGAACTGCCCGAGGGGCGGCAAGAGGGCCATGTCCGACCTGGAGCTGAGACAGGTACTTCCCACCGCAGGCCCTCTCAGGGCTGCCACAGCGGGCAGTGCTCACACCCTGGGTCAGCGGCTAGGAAAGAGGGAAGTCATGGGTGGTGGTGGCCTTTAGGGGAAGTGTGGGGGAGGAAGAGAGAGGCATGGCATGGCTGGGCAGAGGAGCCAATGGGGTGGGCCAGAGGAAACCAGGCTTTGGAGGAGGCTGGGAGAGGCTGAAGGGGCTCCTGGTCACTGTCGCCATCCAGACAGGGATGCAGGGAAGTGAGGGATGCTTCCCCAGTGACTGGGCTTGGGGCTGGATCAGGGAGAACGGGGCATCATGGCCTCCCCTGTGCCCATGGCGTTCTTGCATCTGGACTGGCTGGGGCAGCAGAGGCTCCGTCCTACCTGGCATTGGAGGCTTTCCTCATCCAGCCCCAGCCTCCCAGCCACAGGCGCCCAGGCCCCCACACAGAAGATGGCCTCTGGTCTGAGCGCACTTGAGTGGGGCATCCTGTGGGGAAGTTCTGCTGGGAACCTGGCCTAATTCTCTAGTGCTGGACGTTTCCTCCATTTCCAGCAGAGCTGAAGGAAATCCAATCACGATGTGCATGCAATTCTGTGCAGGCTCAATGATGAGCCGTTGAGCAAATGAGACCACACCAAGCTCAGCTAGAAGTCTAATGCGCTATCCATTGCGCCAGAGAACCGACTGTTGAGCAAATTAGAGTGGCCGAGTGGGCAACCCCCGCAGCCTTCCTTCCTCCTGCTAGGCTCCTTTGGGGTCCTGAGACACCTGGGTGTCCGTGCCCTCCTCTAGAGCTCAGGCCCCTGCCACCCACAGGCGACTGAGCAGGGGGTCAGGGCCCCAGCTGAGGCCGTCAAGCTTGGCAGGAGGCAGGGGCAAGGCAAGACAGGAGACAGGAAATGGGAGGAAGGGGCGGGGTTCTCAATGGGCAGGGCCTCTCTGCATGGTGTGGGGAAGCGGGTGGGCCCTGGCTCAAGCTGCAGCAGTGTGAGGAGGAAGGAGGAAGGGTCTCGAGTGGGGGAAGGTGGGGCAGCTGCAAGAGTGGCGCCCACCAGCGATGGCCCCGAGGCTCGAGGAAGGGCTCCCCATGCTGTAGTCCACCGGAGACCGGTCCCTAGCCGAGGGGGAGGACGCTGAGGGCTATCACTGAGAAGTCATTCAAGAAACCAAGGTGCTGAGCGGATTTGGACGCCTCGCCCGTGACTGCGGTCGAGGCCCAGACGGCGCCCCAGTGCGCCTGCAAGCTGCAGCCCCAGTGTCCCGCCCGCACTCAGAGACCGGGACCCCAGCATCCCCGCCTCGCGGGGTTCGCCTCCAACCCCCCAACTCCCGGCTCCTCCTCCTCCCGCTCACCCCGCCCGTCCGTCCCCGCAGTGCCTCCCCTGCGGCCCCGGGGGCAAAGGTCGTTGCTTCGGGCCGAGCATCTGCTGCGCGGACGAGCTGGGCTGCTTTGTGGGCACAGCCGAGGCGCTGCGCTGCCAGGAGGAGAACTACCTGCCGTCGCCCTGCCAGTCCGGCCAGAAGGCGTGCGGGAGCGGGGGCCGCTGCGCCGCCTTCGGCATATGCTGCAACGACGGTGCGCGGCGGGGACGGGCCTGGGGCTTGGGCGGGCGCCCACCGCTTGGGTGGGGGAGCGCGGACCTGCGGCGGGGTGGGGGCGGAGTCAGGCACGGCAGGGAGGGCGTGGGTCTCCGCATCCCGAGCTGCGCCCACCCCAGGGCGCCCGCGCTCACAGGTCCTTCCCGCAGAGAGCTGCACGACGGAGCCCGACTGCCGCGAGGGCTTTCACCGCCGCGCCCGCGCCAGCGACCGGAGCAACGCCACGCAGCTAGACGGGCCGGCCGGGGCCTTGCTGCTGCGGCTGGTGCAGCTGGCCGGGGCGCCCGAGCCCTTCGAGCCCGCCCCGCCCGGCGTCTACTGAGCCCCCCGCCCGCCCTACCGGCGCGCTGTCTGCGCCCGCCCCTACAGCACGGACAATAAACCTCTGAAAATGCACGGCCTCGCGTCTGTCTCAGTCTCTGGCGGGAAGAGGGAAGGGGAGCGAGGTGGGAGCGGGGATCCCCGCCACCATGCCGCCCGGCCAGTCCCCGGACCTGAGGTCGTGGACAGATCCACCCCAGAGAAGCAACAGGTCCCGTAGAGGAAGCGATCTGGGACCCGCAGAGGTGTCGCTAGCCCGAGGGACAGGGCGGATTGGGAGGCAGGGGAGGGGGAGACCAGAGGCCGAGAGTGGCCTTGGAGGGGGGGGGTTGGGTATCCTCCAGCAGAGGGAAAGAAGTGAAGGCAGAGAGGGGAAAGGCCTGGAGGACAAGACAGCAAGAGACCCAGAGACAGAGATAGCAGAATGATGGAGAGAGATGCAGAGACATTGACAGTGACGGAGAGAAGAGTGAGGGAGGCAGAGGAGACGGGCCAAGGGATGACCATTCTGTCCCCATTTTCATCCCAGGAGACAAACCACTCAGGGACCCACCCAGGTCCCGGGATTCCCAGTGCAATGTCTGTTTCACCCAAGGCAGTGCTCGTGTGTGTGGTGGCGGCGGGAACATCACCCCAGACCCAGCGGAGACAGCGCCACCTGCTGTCCGTCCAGTGCACCCACCATTAGGGCCCCTCAGAGTGGGGGACCCCTACAGATAAAGTCCCACACAACCTCAAGCTCACTTGGACAGAAACACAGACAAGAAAATAACTGCTGGGAACATGTCCGCGACGCTTGACCACAACCATAGAGACCCTGAGCCCCACATTCAGAGCCACAGACACACCCAAAGAAACAGATACAGCCGACAGGAGGATGGGCAGGAGCATGTACACACAGGCTCACGCATGCAGGAGCGCACTCACATTAGCTCCCGGACATGAAGACCTTCTGCCCTTTGACACGAGCCCCTTTGGCAAAAAGACGTCCAGCAGCTCTGGGCATCTTCCTCTACATCTCTTGGGTTCTCTCCTCCCTTCTTGAACCGGAGGACTTTCTGGTCCCATCTGCCCTTTCTCTCCTTTGTCTCTTACCCTGCTCTCGCCTCCCCGTTCTCCCAGCTCCCGGGCCCCTTCTTGCCTCTCTCCTTGGCCCCTCCACACCCCCCTTCTGTCCCCTCACCCCCTCCGACACCTCCCATCCTTCTCTCTCTTGGCCTCCTCTGTTCTCTGCATCCTCTCCTTGGGCTTCCTTTCTCCAGGTCTTGGAGCCACAAGAGGCTGCATCTCCTTCGGGATCCTCTGCAAACTCTGAGGCCAGGAGGGAGTGCAGGAGGAGGGAAGTCCGCCTGGGCCGTGACCCCAACGCCCAGGCTTAGGGCCAAGCCTGGTGACTCAAGCAGCCCAGCCTCAGCAGCCCTGGGCAGAGTCCAGGCACATGCCAAGGTCAGGCTCTCTTCCACACTCCCAGGGCTCCCTTTGGCTCTCACCCCTGACCTGGTTCTGGGTTCCTCTGCCAGGCAGTGCATGGTATGACTGGGTCTAGCCAGCAGGGGCAGGGACTATGCAGACTTGGGTCACTGCCGCGACCTCCTGCTCCTGTTTCATGTGGTACACTCAGGGCCAGCCTCCATCTGGAGCAGGACCAAACCTAATAGGAATTTATTAACTCTTCCAACTGGGAAGTGGGAAGAGGCAGGTGGCTTGGCTGCACCGAGTCCAGTCCAAAGTACTAGTGTCTGGACTTGGGGACAGTCTCAGAATGAGGTCCAGGAACTTCCTCTTCCCAAATACATACAGATTCAGAGACTCCTTTCCCTCCGCTTGTCTTCAAAACAATCAGGCTACTACTTCTGGGAAGGGGCGAGGAAGGTCTGCCCACCCACAATTTGCCCAAATGTCCACATCCCTGAACAGACTTCCACTCTTTCTCCCTCTCCTTGAGTCCCCTGACCCAGCTACAGAGCCATTTAGCAGGGAGAGGTCGGCCCTTGTCTGCTCATTCTCTACGGGGCAAACGGGCTGCGGCAAACCCGCGACAAGGGTCAAAGCAGTGTTCAAGCCTCCACATCTGCTCTTTCATAAAAATGGTAACATTGGCAGTGTCTCTTTTTCTTTTTCTTTTTAAAAAATTATTATTATTATTATTATTATTATTATTATTATTTTTGGGACAAAGTCTTGCTCTGTTGCCCAGGCTCGAGTGCAGTGGTGTGATCTTGGTTCACTGCAAGCTCTGCCTCCCGGGTTCACACCATTCTCCTGCCTCAGCCTCCCGAGTAGCTGGGACTATAGGTGCCCGCCACCACACCTGGCTAATTTTTTTGTATTTTTGGTAGAGACGGGGTTTCACCATGTTAGCCAGGATGGTCTCGATCTCCTGACCTCGTGATCTGCCTGCCTCGGCCTCCCAAAGTGCTGGGATTACAGGCTTGCGCCACCTTGCCCAGCCTATTTTTATTTTTATTTATTTATTTTTCAGCATCTACATTAAGGACACAGCAGTGTCTCTTGTTAAAGAACTTCTTGGCCGGGCGCGGTGGCTCAAGCCTGTAATCCCAGCACTTTGGGAGGCCGAGACGGGTGGATCACGAGGTCAGGAGATCGAGACCATCCTGGCTAACACGGTGAAACCCTGTCTCTACTAAAAAATACAAAAAAACTAGCAGGGCGAGATGGCGGGCGCCTGTAGTCCCAGCTACTCGGGAGGCTGAGGCAGGAGAATGGCGTAAACCTGGGAGGCGGAGCTTGCAGTGAGCTGAGATCCGGCCACTGCACTCCAGCCTAGGCGACAGAGCCAGACTCCGTCTCAAAACAAAAACAAAAACAAACAAACAAACAAAAAAGAACTTCTTGGCCAGGTGTGGTGGTTCATGCCTGTAATTCCAGCACTTTGGGAGGCCCAGGCAGGTAGATGGCCTGAGGTCAGGAGTTTGAAACCCCATCTCTACTGAAAATACAAAAATTAGCCGAGCATGGTGGCGCGCACCTGTAGTCCCAGCTACTCAGGAGGCTGAGACAGGAGAATTGCTTGAACCCAAGAGGTAGAGGTTGCAGTGAGCTGAGATAGTGCCATATATATGTGAGTCTATTTCTGGACTCTCTAATCTGTTCCACTGATTTTTTTTTTTTTTTGACAGAGTCTCACTGTCACACAGTCTGGAGTGTAGTGGCGTGATCTCAACAGCCATGTTGTCCAGGCTGGTTTCGAACTCCTGATCTCAAGTGATCTGCCTGCCTCGGCCTCCCAAAGTGCTGGGATTATAGGTGTGAGCCACTGCACCCGGCCTAGATCTATCCTTTCTATAATATTACGCTGTTTTGAATATGATAACTTTATTAGGTTGTGTGGCTTTTCCAACTTTGTTCTTTTTCAAAATTGTTTTGACTGTTCTAGTTCCTTTGCCATGCTGTATAAGTTTTAGAATCAACTTAATGATTTCTACAAAAATATCCTATTGGGAGTTTAATTAGAATTGTATTGGATCTTTCAATCAATTTGGGGAGAACTGACATCTTTACCCTGATGAGTCTTCCAAATCAATAAACAAAATATATCTCTCCAGTTATTCAGGTCTTCTATTTTTCCATCAGCGTTTTATAGTTCACCGTATAGAATTTGTATATATTAGGTAAGATATCTTTCCAAAAGATTTCGTATTTTTCACACTATTTTAAATAGTGCTGTATTTTAAAATGTAATTTCCAAGTAATTATTGTTAGTATATAGAATTATGAAGTATTAATGTTAACTTTATATCCTGTGATCTTGCTAAATGTACTTATTAGATATAATAACTTTTTTGAAGATTCTTTGGGATTTTCTACATAGACAGTAATTTCTTTCTTTTTTTTCGCTGAGGATTTTTGCAACTTCTTTCCATGCCTCCCCAGTCAGTGTGACAGCCATGCTCTGCTCAGACTTCATCTTGTTGCATCGTGGTCAGGACATTGTTCCCAGCAGAATCCTGGGGTAATCATGGGGTTCACCTACTGAATTTCCTTCTGTCTATCATGCCTGAAATAGTTGCTATATATATTTTATCCAGTTTTGCAACTGCTTATGGTGGAGGGGCTAGTCAGTTACCAGTTACTTTGTGGACAGAAGCAAAAGTCCTACCTTAATATTAAAGAGAAATAATTGACCCTTCTGCTTTCATCTTGCTTGGGTCGTAGACAAAATGCTCAAAGAACAAGTAATAGTTTTGTGACATGAGGACAAAAGGTATATACTAAGGCTGACACCGCAGGAAGGCAGAATGGGTTGGGTTGTGAAGGCACTGTGGAATGGTTATACTACTAGTCCTAAAATGCAACTAGCCCGCGAGTTGCATGAACAAACTGTTAATTCAAGGTGCTATCTGCTGGGTTTTCTGTTACTCACTATAGGTGGGTACAAAAGTAATGGCAAAAACCTATTAGGTTGCACCAATCTAATAATAAATTCAGTCCTAACTGATATAAAATTATAGCACAGAAAAAAGTTATATAACAATCTAATTTATGACTTAGATTCAAACATCAATATTAGTAAGTCAACTGCAGAAGACTAAATAGAAGAGTACATCATGAGCAAATAGGATTTCTTAATGAATGGAAAGATAGCTCAACAATGGGAAATTTATTCATATAATTCTCAAAAGAAGATAAACACTGTCATTGCTAGGAGTTCGAAGAGTATCCAGTTACCTAATACTCTGGCTGAGAATGCTAGCTGTTCATCAGAACCTCTTCTCCCTCCATATCGTATATCTATTGCCACAATTATGCTGGGTAACAAACTGCTCCCAAAATGAGGTGGCTTAAACACACCAATTATTATTTCCCATCACCCCATGGGTTGTCTGAATGGTTCTGGGGGAGCTGGCTGGATTTGGCTGATCTTGACTGAACTTAGTCATACATCTGTTAGCAGCTGGTAGCTCAGCTGTGGAGTGTCTCTGTTCCACGTGGTCTCTCATCCTCCAGTAGAGTAGCTAGCCTGAGCCTGTTCTTGTGATGAGACAGAGGAGCAAAAGAACAAACAAGGTGTACAAGACTTCTTGGGGTCTAGGCTCAGCTTAGATCTGCCATTCCTTACTTCTGCCATATTCCATTGGCGACAACGAATTGTTTATGACAAACCACCATGGAGACATTTCAATGTAGGTGGATGAGAACGGATTCAAGGAGTAGAGAAATAGACTTCTCTTGATGGGAGAAATTACAAAGTCATATTGCGGATGCAGCTATAGGGAGAGGTAGAGAATTGGGGCAATTTTTTTGCTATTTACCACAACTTCTTTCATCGTAATGAAATTGTTGCTGGGAGTGGTGGCTCACACATGTAATCCCAGCACTTTGGGAGGCCGAGGTGGGCGGATCACCTGAGGTCAGGAATTCAAGAATAGCCTGGCCAACGTGGTGAAATCCCGTCTCTACTAAAAATACAAAAAAATTAGCCGGGTGTGGTGTCATGTGCCTGTAGTCCCAGCTATTCGGGAGGCTGAGACACCAGAATCACTTGAACCCCAGAGGTGGAGGTTGCGGTGAGCCAAGATTGAGCCACTGCACTCCAGCCTGGGTGACAGACGAGACTCCATCTCAGAAAAAAAAGAAAAGAAAAGAAATCGTAGCTATATTTCTCTGCCTCCATTGCAGTAAGGTAGGCCACATGACCATGTTTTTGTCAATAAAACCTGAGTAAAAGGAAAAGTGGCACTTGAAATCTTTTTTTTTTTTTTTTTTTTTGAGATGGAGTCTCGCTCTGTGGCCCAGGCTGGAGTGCAGTGGCCGGATCTCAGCTCACTGCAAGCTCCGCCTCCCGGGTTTACGTCATTCTCCTGCCTCAGCCTCCCGAGTAGCTGGGACTACAGGCGCCCGCCACCTTGCCCGGCTAATTTTTTGTATTTTTTAGTAGAGATGGGGGTTTCACCGTGTTAGCCCGGATGGTCTTGATCTCCCGACCTGGTGATCCGCCCGTCTCGGCCTTCCAAAGTGCTGGGATTACAGGCTTGAGCCACCGCGCCTGGTCAAAATCTTTTTTTTTTTTTTTCCCTTTGAGACAGAGTCTCACTCTTGTCGCCCAGGCTGCAGTGTAATGGCACTATCTAGGCTCACTGCGACCTCCCCCTCTGGGGTTTCAGTGATTCTCCTGCCTCAGCCTCCCAAGTAGCTGGGATTACAGGTGTGAGCCACTGTGCCCGGCTGGCACTTGAAATCTTAAGACGGTGGGTGCACCTCTTATCTTCCACACTCTTTCCCTTTCCACCAGGTGGCATCCACAGCCCTCCAGCCTGAAGCATGCAGGCAGTGACAAGGCCTAGGGGATGACATAACTATATGATAGAAGAAAACTGGGTCCTAAATGGCAGGGTGGAACAGAACCAGGAATGTTCGTGTCAGACTGATAGAAAAGAGAGGGAAATAAACATCTATGTTCCTTAAGCCCACAATGTCTCTTTACCATTTGAGTGTTTTTATTACAACAGCCTAACCTTAACTTAACTAACTATAACCCTCAAATTCTGAAACAATTGAAAAATAAAACAAAAGAACATGGCTTATGGAGGCCAGAATACTACCTTTATTATTATTATTTTAGAGATGGGGTCTTCTTCTGTTGCCCAGACTGAAATGTAGTGGCATGATCTTGGCTTACTGCAATCTCCGCCTCCTGGGTTCAAGCAATTCAAGCAATAATCCTCCTGAGTAGCTGCAACTACAGGTGCACACCACCACGCCTGGCTAATTTTTGTATTTTTTTGTAGAGACAGGGTTTTGCCATGATGACCAGGCTGGTCTTGAACTCCTGACCTTATGTGATCCAGCCCCCTCAGCCTCCCAAAGTGCTGGGATTATAGGCATGAGCCACTGCACCCAGCCAGCCCTCTGTGTTTTAAGGCTGCAAAAGAAAATACTGCAGGCTTTGGATCCCAGGGAAAGAATGGCCCAGTGGGTGGGTGCCTGAGGGGGTAAAGGGACCCTGAAGTCTCTCCCAAGGTGGGGAAAGCTGGGCTGACACCCCTCTGCTCTGTGTCAGAGCCACTGGGGTGGGAGGGAATGTGAGGCACTCAGAGGAAGGAGTGGGGTCCCAGTGGGAGGCCCAGGCATCCTGCGAGTGTGGCAGGTGGACAGGCAGCTTGGAAAGCACAAATCCACAGGCTCATGCCCATGCGATTGGAGGTGGGGTGTTCTGTGGGCAGATGCTCCCCTCTCTCTCTGGGTGGTTTCTGAGGGGCCAAAGAACTTTGACCACTTTCCTCAAATACCCCTTTCTTGTTTTTTTTTTTTTGTTGTTGTTGTTGAGGCGGAGTCTTGCTCTGTCGCCCGGACTGGAGTGCAGTGGCCGGATCTCAGCTCACTGCAAGCTCCGCCTCCCGGGTGCACGCCATTCTCCTGCCTCAGCCTCCCGAGTAGCTGAGACTACAGGCGCCCGCCACCTCGCCCGGCTAGTTTTTGTGTTTTTAGTAGAGACGGGGTTTCACCGTGTTAGCCAGGATGG
This sequence comes from Piliocolobus tephrosceles, assembly GCF_002776525.5. Lineage (NCBI taxonomy): Eukaryota > Metazoa > Chordata > Mammalia > Primates > Cercopithecidae > Piliocolobus > Piliocolobus tephrosceles. The sequence continues at coordinate 72,289,502 of NC_045437.1, read as the reverse complement.
TCTCGATCTCCTGACTTCGTGATCCGCCCATCTCGGCCTCCCAAAGTGCTGGGATTACAGGCTTGAGCCACCGCACCCGGCCTCAAATACCCCTTTCTGTGTATCAAACTGTTCTGAACAATTTGAAAAGAAGTCCATGTTCTCCACTTTGAGTCAATCTCTTGCTCCCTTGCACGACAAATTCCCCCTCCTCCTCACCCCAAGATGTGAGGTCAGAAGAGGGGCATCCCCTCACCGCCCCAGCAAAAACCATTCCACTGTGCCATAGGCCACTGGGGCTTTCAAAAGCCTCACTGCAGCTGGGTGAGGTGGCTCACGCCTATAATCCTAGCACTTTGGGAGGCCAAGGTGGGTGGATCACCCACTCTGGTCAGGAGTTCGAGACCAGCCTGACCAACACCGTGAAACCCCGTCTTTACTAAAAATACAAAAAAATTAGCCGGTTGTGTTGGGGGGCACCTGTAATCTCAGCTACTTGGGAGGCTGAGGCAGGAGAATTGCTTGAACCTAGGAGGCAGAGATTGCAGTGAGCTGAGATTGCACCATTACACTCCAGCATGGACGACGGAATGAGACTCCGTCTCAAACAAACAAACAAAATCTAATACTATGTAAATGCCATGTCAATTGTTGTTATACTGTATTGTTGAGGCAATGATGACACGACAAAAATGTCTAGACATGCTCAGTAGACAATTTTTTTCATAAATATACAATCCCAGATTGGTTGGTTCCACTGGTGTACATCTCACAGAAAGGACCAACTGTTTAATTACAAACAAAAGTGAACCAATCCCATGTATACAGTTTCATGCATTTTCATAAACTGAGCACACCTGTTTCACCAGCTCCCAGGCCAAGAAACAGAATCTGAGCAGCAACCAGGAAGCCCCTGATACTGTTTCCAGCCACTGCCCACCCAAACCTCGAGGCCCATATATCTTTTTGGCCTGTTTTGTACCACCTGTGAAGGAAATCTTATAGTGCTCTTCAGTATATGTTTTCAGTCTTGCACCTGTGGGTTCATTCTCCCTGCCCCGCCCTGGTTGCTCCTGAGTGTGGGAAAGCCCCAGGAATGGTCTGTTCCTGTTTTCTTTGGAGTGAGAGAGTGGGCGTGGGCCTTCTGAAGTGCACTGCCCGGTGACATGGGCAGGTGGTTGGGGGCGTGTTCTGGGGACTAGGCTTTTATCTGATTCCCAGTGTCTAGATGCAGGGATAAATGTGGGAAAGGAAAATTAATAAATTTCAAATCACAAGACCCCAGAATCACTAAGTCAAAGGGAAAAGTCAAACTGGGAACTGAGTCAGGCAAAGCTGCTTCCTATTTTATTCCTAAATAAGAAACTACAAAGGGCTACATACTTCCTTCACAATTTACCCACAGGGAAATTGCTTGTGAGCCTCATCTCACCCTGGCAATGTAAATTGATAGCTTATCTTCACAGGTGCAGGACAAAGGCCAGAACTCTTAAGTCATCCCTCTGCTCACCTGACACAAATGCATACCTGATTTCTCCTTCTGCCGTATTGTTTATGTAAAAATGCAGATTCACTGAGCCAGACTAAGGCATGAGTGACTATTTCTCTACCCCACTCTTACATGTAAATTATGTATTCAGTGAAAGACTGAACAAAGATTCAAAAGAAGGCAACCTTTTGTCTCTTATCTCCCTAAGACCTGGGAGCCCCACAACCCCCCTTCGAGTTGTCCTGCCTTTCCAGAGCAAATCGATGTTCATCTCGCATGTATTAATCAATGTCTCATGTCTCCCTAAAATGTATAAAACCAGGCCGGGCGCGGTGGCTCATGCCTGTAATCTCAGCACTTTAGGAGGCCGAAGCGGGTGGATCATGAGGTCAGGAGTTTGACACCAGCCTGACCAACATGATGAAACCCCGTCTCTACTAAAAATACCAAAATTAGCTGGATGTGGTGGTGCACACCTGTAATCCCAGCTACTCAGAAGGCTAAGGCAGAAGAATTGCTTGAACCCAGGAGACGGAGTTTGCAGTAAGCCGAGACCATGCTATTGCACTGTAGCCTGGGCGATAGAGCCACAGAGCAAGACTCCATCTCAAAAAAACAAAACAAAACAAAAACCAGAACAACAACAAAAACATCCGGCTGTACCCTGACTGCCTTGGATACATGTCCTCAGGGAACCTCCTGAGGTGTGTTAGGTGTGTTCTTAATCAGCTTTCTTCTTTTTTTTTAAATGGAGTTTCGCTCTTTTGCCCAGTCTGGATCTCAGTTCACTACAACCTCTGCCCCCGCGGGTTCAAACGATTTTCCTGCCTCAGCCTCCCAAGTAGTTGGGATTATAGGTGCCTGCCACCACCCCTGGCTAATTTTTGTATTTTCAGTACAGTAGGGGTTTCGCCATGTTGGCCAGGCTGATCTCGAACTCCTGACCTAAGGTCATCAAGCTGCCTAGGCCTCCCAAAGTGCTAAGATTACAGACACGAGCCACTGTGCCTGGCCCTTAATCAGCTTTCTAAAATGATTGAAACTTTGGCTGGGCAAGGTGGCTCACACCTATCAACCCAGCACTTTGGGAGGCCGAGGTGGGTGGATCACCTGACGTCAGGAGTTTGAGACCAGCCTGGCCTACGTGGTGAAACCCCATCTCTACTAAAAACACAAAAATTAGCAGCACGTGGTGGTGGGCGCCTGTAGTCCTAGCCACTCAGGAGGCTGAGGCAGGAGAATCGCTTGCACCTGGGAGGCAGAGGTTGCAGTGAGGCGAGATTGCACCATTCTACTCCAGCCTGGGCAACAAGAGCGAAACGCCGTCTCACAAAAAGGAAAAAAAAAGGTAAGTTGATTGAGACCTGTCTCAGATACTTTTGCTTCACTGATAGGAGATAGAGGTCAAGAGATTTTCTTTGTTCATGTCATTTCTGTGGCCCTGGACTCTCAAGATCCCCTGTCCGCTTGTGGGGTCCCCAGCCCTGACATGTTTTATGGCACAGGCAGGAGTAGGGCTGCCAGGTCAGACCCAGCCCTGGGGACACCAGGGAGAGTCATGCAGGCATTCAAGCCCAGTCCCCGCAGCTTGGGCTCCTCTTCTGAGCATGCCAGTGGCCTCCTGGGGTCAGCTCCTAGGAAACATGGTGGCCCTTCAGCTGCTCCCCAGGACCCCCTCTCCCCAGGCCCGCTCTGCTCCCTCAACTTCTAAGTATGGCTCAAGCCTCCTTTCAGGGGTCAGGAAGCCATTCAGTGTGCACTGACTACTTCCTGTGGTCATCCCGCTCAGACCCTTGTCTGTATTTGCTCCCTCATCATCGTCTTTTTCGATTTTGAAAGATCCCCTGAAGTGCAGCCGGCTGTAGGCCTCAGCCCAGGCTGGGAGCGGGAAGCTGGGGCTGTTTCCAAGTCCTCAGAGCCTTTGTGCCCCTCCCTCTTCCAGCCCCTCCAGGATGGTGGCAGCCAGAACAACACCCGCTCTGTCCCCTCGGGCAGCCAGGACACGTCTTCCTTGGCCAGCTCTGAATTCCTGCTCTGAATGCAACAAGCCACAGGTACAACGGGCGCGATCTTACAGTCACGCAATGCCCCCTCCCCGTCCCATTTCTGGCACTTAGACACGAGTCAAGTTGGAGGAGAAAAATCTGCTTTATTTTATTTTCACCATTTCTGGGGTGGCTATGCGGGAAGCGAGTGGCACGCTTCGAAGGTGCTTGGAGCCATCAGGTTTCAGTGCTGGGAGAAGGTAGCTTCCATATCGCAGGCAGGGTCGGCGTGGCAGCCGTCTGGAGGGAGAGGTGGGTTCAGGAGAGCCCCGGCCGCGTCCCCGCCCGCCTCCCCCCGGCCCCAGCGCGCCTCGCCCTGCTCACCCGGGCTGCAGCAGAGGCCGAAGACTGCGCAGCGGCCCCCGCTCCCGCACGCCTTCTGGCCGGACTGGCAGGGCGACGGCAGGTAGTTCTCCTCCTGGCAGCGCAGCGCCTCGGCCGTGCCCACGAAGCAGCCCAGCTCTTCCGCGCAGCAGATATTGGGCCCGAAGCAACGGCCTTTGCCCCCGGGGCCGCAGGGGAGGCACTGCGGGGACGAGCGGGGTGAGCGGGAGGAGCAGGAGCCAGGGTGGTGGTAGGGACTCGGAGGACCCTGCGAGGCCGGGCGGGGTGCGCGGTGCGAGGATGCTGGGGTCCGGGGCTCGGAGTTCGGGCGGGACAGCGGGGCTGCAGGCGCGCTGGGTCGCCGTCTGGGCCTCGAGCGCGGTCAAGGGCGGAGCGTCAACTCAGCTCCTGGGGTTCCCAGGCGAGGCCTGAGCGGGGCGCGCCCCTGTGGCAGCGGGTCCCTCCCGCCCCGGAGCGCCGCCGTACCGGGGCTGGGGACTTACTTTGCGCACGTCGAGGTCGGGCGCGGCCCTCTTGCCTCCCAAGGGGCAGTTCTGGATGTAGCAGGCGGAGGTCAGCGCCAGAAGGCCGAGGAGACAGCAGGCGAGGCTGGGGCCGGCCATGGTGCGGGTGCGCTGGGTCCAGGGTCGGTGACTGGTGGCGGGCTCTCTGGCCTGGCCTTTTTATGCTTGGGCATTGCGTCGGTGGAGCTCTGTTTAAGAGGTTGGTAGTATGACTCGTCACAGAGGGCCGCCGTGGGTCAGGCTGAGTGTGTACGGGCTTGCCTCTTCATTAGCAGGGCCTGGGCCCAGGTCAAGGTCACCGCGATGGCTAATGGTCTGGGCACAGAAGGTGAGGTGCCTTGCGGAAGGGAGCAGGCCGGGGTGGCCTGGGCCACTAGGGTGGGACAGGGAGAATTTGGGGTGGGGTGTAGCCCAGCCGAGGACTTCATCCAGCCTCCCAGTACCTCGAGGAGGGGGTCTGGGGCAGGGAAGGTGGACACTGGGAGCCCTCCAGGTTGGAGGAGGCTCTGGCAGGGTCTACCCACCCTCTTGGCCCACCACGTATGTGGATCCTTGTCCCTTCTTTTAGGAACATTTCCTCTTCCTAAACCCAAATTTCCAGAAAACCTCTTCACCCTCACCACACAGCAACACCCACTTCCCTGCACCGGGAAGTTAGATAGGAAGAGATCACATCTGTGTCTAATCTGTAACAGATACTCCACCTTTCCTTTCACTATAAAGTAGGTAACAAACCACAGCAGAATTAGCAATACCTGTAGCTTTGTCACAAATCGAAATAACAGATAACTTCCTATCACAGCTGTCACAAATGCGTCTATATACTGTTTAGATTCATTGTATCTTCAAAATTATCAGTTATTGGACCACCAGATCTTGCTATCTAAAGGTTAATAAAGAAGCACATTTATGACACCACCAAAATGTGTTTTGGCTGGGCACCATAACTAATGCCTGCAATCCCAATACTTTGGGAGCCTGAGGTGGGCAGATTGCTTGAGCCCAGAAGTTCAAGACCAGCCTAGGCAACATAGTGAGAACCCCCAGCTCTACAAAAAGTACAAAAATTAGCTGGGTGTGGTGGTGAGCTCCTATAGTCGCAGCTACTTGGGAGGCTGAGGCAGGAGTACCACCTAAACCTGGGAATTCAAGACTGCAGTGAGTATGATTGTACCACTGCACTCCAGCCAGAGTGACAGAGCGAGAGCAAGACCCTGTCTTTAAAAAAAAAAAAAAAAAGTTTTAACATTTTGATATCTGAATATAAATATATATATGTATTTTTTCTTGAGATGGAGTCTTGCTCTGTCGCCCAGGCTGAAGTGCAATGGTGGGCGCCATCTTGGCTCACTGCAACCTCCGCCTCCTGGTTTCAAGTGATTCTCCTGCCTCAGCCTCCCAAGTTGCTGGGATTACAGACATACACCACCATGCCTGTCTAATTTGTGTATTTTTAGTAGAGAAAGGGGTTTCACCATGTTGACCAGGCTGGTCTCGAACTCCTGACCTCAGGTGATCTGCCCACCTTGGCCTCCCAAAGTGCTAGGATTACAGGCGTGAGCTGCCGCACCTGGTCCTATAATTTTTTTTTTTTTTTTTTTTTTTTTGTGATTACATTTCTTTCGTTTTCTACATCAAAATTTTTTTGGCCGGGCGTGGTAGTTGACCAACCTGGCCAACATGGTGAAACCCCATCTCTACTAAAAATACAAAAATACAAAAATTAGCCAGGTGTGAGGCAGGCACCTGTAATCCCAGCCATTCAGGAGGCTGAGGCGGGAGAATCACTTGAACCCAGGAGGCAGAGGTTGCAGTGAACCAAGATCATGCCACTGCACTCCAGCTTAGGCGATAGAGCGAGACTCCGTCTCAAAAAGAAAAAAAAAATTTTTTTGTATTTTTAATATATCTCAAAAGGAAAATAATTAAAAGAAAAGATGGATTACCCCAGTGGGAGAGGTATTGCTAGATATCATGAATAAGGAAGGAAAGGCACTGCTCAACTCTCCCTTTGTGAAAGCACCTGCCACCCAGCTGCTGGGAGTGCGGTCTGCAGGTGGCCCTCAGGGGTAGCTCCTCTAGGGCCTGCTTCAGCTGCAGGGAGCCGCCTGGCCCAGGGTCACACCCTTCCCAGGTGGCCCACATGCAATGACTGGTCCATTTTGGCCCAAATGCAGGATAACTCTGAAGGAGCATTTTGGCTCCAGAGCTCCCTATGGGGTCAGCTGAGGTCTGCATAGCAGTTCTCCCTCTGCCCACTCCTATTTTTGTCCCCTCCCTCCCAAAGGTGTGGGTCCCCAGGGCCTTCTGTAATAAGAACCCTCTTTGTGAAACCACCTCCGTCTGTTCCCTAGGGAACCCAGCCTAGGGAGGCAGAATGGAAGAAATGAGAAACACTGTGAGAGACCAGCCTCAGTGGTGGGCCAGTCCCCGACCCCTGGGAGAGGAGAATGGGACAGTTCCAGACTCTTCTGCCCTCTTGTGGAGGAAGGTGAAGAGACTGATAAGGCCAAGCAGGTCACAGCCCATCTGACCCTAGTCACTGGCATGAGTCACTGGCATGAGCTGTCTGGCACCCAGGAGCTGGTCAGGCTGACCCGCATTACAAATCAGCAGCCAGTCCTCTCTCACCCAGATTAACTTATTGGCATTCCAGGCCTAGAAGGCCAAGGGCCTGACCCAGCCATGGTCCAGAGAGGCCTCCCACCTGCTCTGTGGGCACGATGACCTCACTTAAGCTAACACATGTGCATAAATTACTGTAGTATTATGTCCCAAATGGACCACATCCTGTTCAACAACTCCTCTTCTGAAGATGCTCTGGGTCCCATTACAAATGCCTGGAAACAGCAGCAACAAAACACAAAAACCTCTGCCCTGTGAAGAAGAGAAAATAAGCCATGCAGATGTCTGAGGGGACATTAGCTTTCTATTGCTGCATAACAAATTACCACAGGCCAGGCACAGTGGCTTATGCCTGTAATCCCAGCACTTTGGGAGGCTGAAGTGGGAGGATCACTTAAGCCCAGGAATTAGAGACCAGCCTGGGCAACATAGGGAGACCCAGACTCTATAAAATGTTTTAAAAAAATTATCTGGGTTTGTTGGCATGCACCTGCAGTCCCAGCTACTTGGGAGGCTGAGACAGGGGGATCACTTGAGCCCAGGAGTTCAAGACTACAGTAAACTAGGATGGTACCACTGCACTCCAGCCTGGGCGACAGAGGTTGATTCTGTCTCAAAACAAAAACAAAACCAAAAAAGCTACCACAAGTTTGGCAGCTTAAAACAACATTTGCTTATTACATTGGGCCAGGCATGGCTTAGCTGGGTCTTCTACTCTGGGGCTGCGATCAGGGTGTCAGCCAGGCTGCATTCCTTTCCGGAGCCCAGGTAATTGTTAGCAGAATTCATTTCCTTGCAGCTGTCAAACTCGTGGTGACCTGCTTCTTCAAGGTCAGGAACAGAGACAGTCTCTGTTTCTTCAAGTCTAAGCATACAGGGAGTCCTTTTCTAAGGGGCACCTGACCTGATTAGGTCAGACCCACCTGGATCAAATTGATAAGGTGTCTTCATTACATCTGCAAAATCCCCTCACCTTTGCCATATAACGTAGTATAGTCATGGTTGTCACTTTTGTCATATTTTTCTAATGTTTAGAAGAAAGTTGGTTGGGCACAGTGGCTCACGCCTGTTTTTTTTTTTTTTTATTTTTTAATTTATTTTATTTTATTTTATTTTTTTATTATACTTTAAGTTCTAGGGTACATGTGCATAATGTGCAGGTTTGTTACATATGTATACTTGTGCCATGTTGGTGTGCTGCACCCATCAACTC